>NW_025963846.1:5152500-5752500 GCF_023055435.1 Haliotis rufescens | reverse complement strand
GACCCAGTCGTCTTAAGTGCCGGACATTTTCAGCACGTACTGGCCACATCTACAGAGTTACGGCGATAATGCGCTCATGTGTTACTCATAAACCGTCTGGCTTCCGTCTATGAAAGTATCAACCTTTAATCAATTTGGAGGGGGGCCCTGTCGTCTAAGGCGCCGCGATTCGCTGTGCAGAGTTACGTCCCTTGGACACGCCAGAAACCTATGATTGTGGGTTCGAATCCCGGTTCGCCCCGATTATGTTTCTAGGTTTGTCAGCACCATACCCGTGCTTGTGGGTTTCACCAAAGTGGTAAACGTCTAAGACCTGCATCACTTCGGGCTTTCCTCCCACATTAAGCTGACACGCCGCGATATAACTGGAACACTGTTAAAAGCTGCGTTAAACCCAACTCACTCACTCACTTACTTATCGGAAAGAGAGTTTGCAGTGGCATTTGTTGTGGTCGGTATTCAGCAATTAATGTGTGACCTTCACTTTATCGGTTATTTCATAGTTCGATAATAGTTACACACACATTATCAAACTCGAACCAACACAATCATAAGAACTCGGTGGGCAGCTTAGTCACTGAGCTATTTTGAATCACACACAGCAGTTATTTTCGTCATACACAAATGTTTGCATTATGATAGCTGTTCATATCGTGCCGCACCAACGTCAGCTCACAGACTATCGTACACATATTTGTTTCACTACAACACAAAGCGCAATCAATATCGATTTTGGAAAACGAATACAAATACAACGAGGTTTTGCTCTTTGCAGTGAGGTGTTTTCGTTGCCTCGTTTACCTTACGTGAGCACGTGCGGGTTTACGTCGATTTTGAGCAATATTCCAGCAATATCACGGCGGGGGACACCAGAAATGGGTTTCACACATTGTACCCATGTCGGGAATCGAACCCGGTACTTAGTCGTGACAAGCGAACGCTTTAACCACTGGACTACCAGGCCGCCCTGTAAGAAAGTCCTGTCACTCGTAAACAAATAGTAACTATATTAAATTAAAAACAACATATTATGATATATTTGGAAATAATCAGGGCCAGATAACCCAGTGGTTGATAGGATGAAGAGCGAGCCAAGTCCTCGGACTACGAAGACGCACAATACAAGCCACGGCACACTCTAGGACTACCCGATTCCCACTGCGCCCAGAATCCCAAAGGTCGCTGAAGGGTGTGGGTTGGGTTAAACGCTACTTTTATTCGTGTTTCTGTTATATCTAAGAGATGTAGATATAACCCGTTTACCACACTGGCGAAACCAACACGCATTGGGAACCTGTACCTAAGGATCGGTGCCAGTGTGTTTATGAGATGTGATAATGAAGCCTTTTCTATTGTACGCCTGTCAGATAAGGTGTCACGTACACCTGGTTCGGTTCTCACTCTTTAGTTTGGCTCTGTGAATGTCTGCCGCTGATTTATCATTATCAGTACCATCCAGATGCAACCCTTACAGTGACAGATTGTACTGTTGTTGAGGACATCCAGTGCTGCCCCGCCATCTACAAGTTGTTGGTTCAGCAGTGCGTCCATGTCAATACCCACGTCTCCAGCCTACGTACCAGATTAGTACAGCCGCGAGGCTGATCCTCTCCACGCCTACTCAGTTCACGTATGGGGCGGTCGGGTAGCCTAGTGGTTAAAGCGTTCGCTCATCACGCCGAAGATCCGGGTTCGATTCCCGACATGGGTACAATGTGTGAAGCCCATTTCTGGTGTCCCCCGCCGTGATATTGCTGGAATGTTGCTAGAAGCGGCGTCAAACCATACCCACTCACTCACTCACTCACTGTTCACGTATGGACGGAATGTTGAGACAAAGTGTCTACATTTTTGCATTTACGGCTCAAGTAAAAATGTTCGATATATGTGAATAAAAACAATTGATGAATATTAATTAATATGCATTTCGTAAAGGTTAACGGATGCCAAAATAGTTTTTAAAAAACCGGGAATAACAACTTCTTTTCTTATACTGCGATAGCTAAGTCTCGGTATAGATCATAATCTATACCGAAAGGTCGCTATTACAGTATAAGAAAGAAGTTGTTATCTTAAACTGTTTTTGTCCTCTTTGAAAAACATTTGATATGATAAAAGTATCTTTTTTCTGTCTTGGCCCTGTTTTACAAGTGTTAATGTGGAACCACAGAGAGTGTGAATGTTGTTTTATGCCACAGACAGTAGTATTTCTGCTATAGCGCGACGCCTTGCAAATAATAGACACTGTGACCTGATAGGATGAGCACCACCATGGCCGACGGGGATACGTCTCAACAAAAAACATCATCGTGACGGATCCCCAAACCTTACAACAATCAATAGAGAGTCGGGGACGTTTTCAATACCTGGGCCCAGCTCCACAAAGTGTTCGTAGCACTACGACGATTGTAGCTCCATAAGTTTGACTTAGACAAGTAGACTTACGACGGTAGTAGCGCTAAGATAGCTTTGTAGAACGGCGTCCATGTTCGCACGGAGGAGATTAATATAATTGAAAAATGAATTTAGCCCGTCGTAGAGTATAACCTCAGCAATAAGTGAGTGAGTGAGTGAGTATGGTTTTACGCCGCTTTTAGCAATATTCCAGCAATATCACGGCGGGGGACACCAGAAATGGGCTTCACACATTGCACCCATGTCGGGAATCGAACCCGGGTCTTCGGCGTGACGAGCGAACGCTTTAACCACTAGGCTACCCGACCGCCCCTCAGCAATGTAGAAACCATTTAAACTTTTAATAGCTTTCATTTTCAACCAAACTAGACATTTTGTATATATCAACGAACGGATGTCCTTGATAGATTAATCTTGACTTTTTCAGTTTTTCAGTTGTGACATCAAAGACTTACAGAACGTGGCCTGACTGACCGACATACGGTGACAAGATAGAGCCCCGACATCTCCCAGTCTACATCCACCTCTGTAGATACACCCAACATAAACTGCCACAACAAACCTTTCAAGTTTGTGTCAACAGACTATCTTATCACAAAGCCTTTGAGGAATATATATTCAGGACGACACGACAGAGCACACAATCCACTATAATACAGTAAACTACGGTTATAACGAACTCAACGGGACTACTAATTTTAGTTCGTTATAACCGTAGTTCGTTATAAGCATATATACAGCATAACTTCAGCAAATAGTCGGGACAAAAAAGTAAGTTCGTTATATCCTTCAGTTCGTTATAAGGGTGTTCGTTTTACACGTAGTTTACTGTACTGCGTGCTTTACAATGAGGTGAAGTGAAATGGGCTTTAACGTCGCGTCCAAGATTATTGCACGTGTATGTGCGGACAAATGCCGATTTTATAGTGCTAGCTCACTGAGATACAAAGCCGCAGTTTAAAATCAATACCCCACTCAGACACAGCATACTGACTCCGACTCGACCAGTCCTTGTTTTAGCCCCTTAATGCCGATAGCTAGACAGGGTAACAACAAGTACCATCTTTTAACGTCTTTTGGTATAAGGCGGACGGGGATCAAACCCCGGAGCTTCCGCTCTCCGGGCGGCCGCTCTACCACTAGACCACGGAAACGGTCGTTTTGCAATGAATATGTGGGTGAGTGATTATGGTTTTACGTCGCTTTCAGCTGTACTTCAGCAATATCGCGGCGGGGAACACCAGAAATGAGCGTCACACAATTTACCAACGTAGAGAATCGAATCCGAGCCTTCGGGGTAGGGAGCGAACGCTTTAGCCACAAGGCTACCCAGCCGTCCCCATGACAATGTACACTACGGAATAAGTAATTGACTTTAAGAATTCCCTAGTGTATTAAAGCGTGAATTACGATTACTTCACGAATTTGTTTACACTGCGTCCCACTATCAACCGTAAATACATAAGTATTGACGATGTGATGTACACTTCTGATTGCATTCTTAAGTATATTAAATTGTGCATTACTATGTACAATATTTGTTAGTATATGAAGCGTATCTGAAGTATCTGATATATTACAGTACATAACGATGTACAATGCGGAATGTCGGTGTTTCGTCCAAAAGATTCCAGTCGTGTTGTCAATGTTAGCCGTCATAAGCCTAATGCCATCGTTTAACCTCATTTCACCCTGTCCTGTGTACGACCAGGAAGATGATGCTAAGTATTTAGGTTATCACGTTATTGAAAGGCCGGTAGGGGCCATTAACATGAGAAATGACCAGACACGCGTCACTAATATAAATCAAGTTAACTGGACTTTCGATGCGAGCATAACGCGTCAAGGTGTTGACCGTATTCACTTTTAAGACAAAGCAATATCAGTGAAGGATTCAAAATATCGATTGCACATTTATTTATTTCCAGTGCCCTTCATTGTTCCATATCATGTCGGAAACTGGTCAGGTATGGCAAGTGTTAATGTTCTGTGAGCGGGCAACCAGTACATCCTTTGTTACTAATCCACCAGTACACCTTCTGTTACTAATCCACAGGTACACCTTCTGTTACTAATCCACCAGTACATCTTCTGTTACTAATCCACCAGTACACCTTCTGTTACTAATCCACAGGTACACCTTCTGTTACTAATCCACCGGTACATCTTCTGTTATTAATCCACCGGTACATCTTCTGTTACTAACCCACCGGTACATCTTCTGTTACTAATCCACCGGTACATCTTCTGTTACTAATCCACCGGTACATCTTCTGTTATTAATCCACAGGTTCACCTTCTGTTATTAATCCACAGGTACACCTTCTGTTACTAATCCACCGGTACACCTTCTGTTACTTATCCACCGGTACACCTTCTGTTACTAATCCACCTGTACACCTTCTGTTACTAATCCACCGGTACACCTTCTGTTACTAATCCACCGGTATACCTTCTATTGCTAATCCACCGGTACATCTTCTGTTACTAATCCACAGGTACATCTTCTGTTACTAATCCACCGGTACACCTTCTGTTACTAATCCACAGGTACACCTTCTGTTACTAATCCACCGGTACATCTTCTGTTATTAATCCACCGGTACATCTTCTGTTACTAATCCACCGGTACATCTTCTGTTACTAATCCACCGGTACATCTTCTGCCGCTGGGCAGGGTGGATCGGTTGTCACTTGGCAATGTCAGCTCTTCTGTTATTGGGCAAATGGTGCCCCTTCTATCACTGGGCAACCGGTACCTCTTCTATCACTGGGCAACCGATACCTCATCTGTCACTTGGCAACCGATACCTCTTCTGTCACTTGGCAGTGGTACCTCCTCTATCACTGGGCAACCGGTACCTCTTCTATCACTTGGCAACCGGTACCTCTTCTGTCACTTGGCAATGGTACCTCTTCTTTCAGTGGGCAACTGGTACCTCTTCTGTCACTTGGCAACCGGTACCTCTTCTGTCACTTGGCAATGGTACCTCTTCTATCAGTGGGCAACCGGTACCTCTTCTGTCACTTGGCAACGGTACCTCTTCTGTCACTAGGCAACTGGTACCTCCTCCAAACGATACATTTTTTGTGCAGCGGGTACCGCTTCTGTTTCTAGGCAACAGGTACATCTTGTGGGCAACCAGTTCACCTCCTGTCACTGGGTAACCGGTACCTCTTCTGTTTCTGGGCATCTGGTACCTCTACTATTACTAAGAACCTGGTACATCCTTTTGGGCAAATTATACCTCTTCATCTTCCCGAGACAAGAGTGTCCACTAACCTACATGTATATCAAATTCTACGTTTCACCCTTGCCCTTTCAAGCCGACTTAAACTCGAACGACTGCATCTCAGTTACTGCGATAAACGTTCAGTCCTACTTTTTGACGCGTTTCATGTTACCGTGATGTGCAGTTTTACTTGATAATGTGCAGTCCATGCGCCTCTGTTATTTTGACAGCGAAATGTGACTGTAATAGATACCTTTACTGTGGTAGTCTGTCATTTTATTTGTCTGTCAGGGTGAAATTTCGAATCTTTTCGTTATTTGATGGACCAGGTCGTCTGTAATGATAGCCGCCGTCTTGGCGAAGCCATTTGAAATAAAACTGTGATTGGATTTCGCGTTTTCATCGAAAGGTGCACATCCCTGCTCTACATAGGGTGGCGCCACGATCGATGCAAGAAAAGTTGGCTTGAAAGGGCAGAGGTGAAAACTAGACTTTTATAGAAAAGTGGACGCTGTTGCCTTGGGAAGATGCCAGAAACGTATCAGTTAGCCCGGATTATGTAACTGTCAACGCCATATCCATGCTTGTAGGTTTAAATGAAGTCGTAAGCGTATAAGACCTACATTACTTATGCAATTCCATTCCACACGCCGTTTATATACAGAAATGTATTTTCAAATCTGCGTTAAACCAAACTGACTCACTCACTATGTCACTGACTGTTGCTATGCAACAGGTACCTCTACAGCTACCCGGTCACCTGTACCGGGTACGTATGTAGGTCTCTAAGTACATTGTCTGTCGCTTGGGCACTTATACCTAACGCCCTCGTTCAGCAGCTCCTGTCGCTGGGCTACACTGGCGCTTCGTCTGTCCCCAGGACTTAAGTATCTTGTCAGTCGAAGAGCCACTTCTAACCTCGTTTGTCGATCGGTAGGTCCCAAGTATCTTATCTGTCGCTGGGCCACCTTGACTTCTTCTGTCGATGGGTTATCTCAATACATATTGAAACCGTCTACCAAATATGACAGAATTATCATCGTACGGACGACAAGTGCCGTCAATTGGTGTACGAGAATTGTGTGGAATGGAATACGAGGCAGATTATACAAAGACATGTCCATCCTTGTGTCCTTGTGTCGTTATTATGCTTTACTCACCTCAAGTGTGCTGGCGTTTTTTAGTTGTTCGTTATGGTAACATTGATTTAAATAAAAGCGACAAAAACAAAAATTATGATAATAGACAGACAGATAAAAGCGACAAAAACAAAAACTATGATAATAGACAGACAGATAAAAGCGACAAAAACAAACAGAAAAAATATGATAATAGACAGAAAAATAAAAGCGACAAAACAAATATGATAATAGACAGACAGATAAAAGCCACAAAACAAATATGATAATAGACAGACAGATAAAAGCGACAAAAACTAATATTATGATAATAGACAGACAGATAAAAGCGACAAAAACAAATATTATGATAATAGACAGACAGATAAAAGCGACAAAAACTTTCCATAATCATAATAGATGGTTACAAAAGCAGAGTCCATTATACAATTCCGACTATATCATTAGTATGTGATTATGAATCATTATCAAAGTGATGATTCCAAGTCTTCGCGAAAAAGTGGGCGTATCCTGTCCCATCGGAGGCACCCATCACAAACACATGCAAAAACAAGTCAACTGTTCTGACAAAACAGGTGAACAACAAGGTACAAGTTATAATAAGGAACTGCGTCGGACATCATTTTTATCACTGATGCGTCAAATTTGGAATTTGGAACATGTCTACCAATTATTATCGGTGGCAAACCAAAAGGTTCCAGCCTAATGTCAAAATAGCAGAGACAACATATACGTAAGAAGGCTGAGGCGAAGTATCGATATAGAGCAGATATGTCTTCGAACATACTTCAGTATAATTGTACTGGAATGACTTGCGTCATTGGGGCGGTCGGGTAGCCTAGTGGTTAAAGCATTCGCTCGTCACGCCGAAGACCCAGGTTTGATTCCCGACATGGGTACAAAGTTTGAAGCCCATTTCTGGTGTCCCCCGCCGTGATATTGCTGGAATATTGCTAAAAGCGGCGTTAAACCATACTCACTCACTCACTTACATGCGTCATTGTTACTGTAATTCTCTGCTAGGTCAGTAAATGTCGGTAGGTGGGGCCGTCAGTGTTGTTATTGTATTTCTCTGCTAGGTCAGTAAATGTCGGCAGGTGAGACCGCCAATGTCGTTGCTGTATGTCTCTGCTAGGTCAGTAAATGTCGGTAGGTGAGACCGCCAATGTCGTTACTGTATTTCTTTGCTAGGTCAGTAAATGTCGGCAGGTGAGACCGCCAATGTCGTTACTGTATTTCTCTGCTAGGTCAGTAAATGTCGGTAGGTGAGACCGCCAATGTCGTTACTGTATTTCTCTGCTAGGTCAGTAAATGTCGGCAGGTGAGACCGCCAATGTCGTTACTGTATTTCTCTGCTAGGTCAGTAAATGTCGGTAGGTGAGACCGCCAATGTCGTTGCTGTATTTCTCTGCTAGGTCAGTAAATGTCGGCAGGTGAGACCGCCAATGTCGTTACTGTATTTCTCTGCTAGGTCAGTAAATGTCGGTAGGTGATACCGCCAATGTCGTTACTGTATTTCTCTGCTAGGTCAGAAAATGTCGGTAGGTGAGACCGCCAATGTCGTTGCTGTATGTCTCTGCTAGGTCAGTAAATGTCGGCAGGTGAGACCGCCAATGTCGTTGCTGTATTTCTCTGCTAGGTCAGTAAATGTCGGTAGGTAAGACCGCCAGTGTCGTTGCTGTATGTCTCTGCTAGGTCAGTAAATGTCGGTAGGTGAGACCGCCAATGTCGTTGCTGTATTTCTCTGCTAGGTCAGTAAATGTCGGCAGGTGAGACCGCCAATGTCGTTACTGTATTTCTCTGCTAGGTCAGTAAATGTCGGTAGGTGAGACCGCCAATGTCGTTGCTGTATTTCTCTGCTAGGTCAGTAAATGTCGGCAGGTGAGACCGCCAATGTCGTTACTGTATTTCTCTGCTAGGTCAGTAAATGTCGGTAGGTGATACCGCCAATGTCGTTACTGTATTTCTCTGCTAGGTCAGTAAATGTCGGTAGGTGAGACCGCCAATGTCGTTGCTGTATGTCTCTGCTAGGTCAGTAAATGTCGGCAGGTGAGACCGCCAATGTCGTTGCTGTATTTCTCTGCTAGGTCAGTAAATGTCGGTAGGTAAGACCGCCAGTGTCGTTGCTGTATGTCTCTGCTAGGTCAGTAAATGTCGGTAGGTGAGACCGCCAATGTCGTTGCTGTATTTCTCTGCTAGGTCAGTAAATGTCGGTAGGTGAGACCGCCAATGTCGTTACTCTTTTTCTCTGCTAGGTCAGTAAATGTCGGTAGGTGAAACCGCCAATGTCGTTGCTGTATTTCTCTGCAAGGTCAGTAAATGTCGGTAGGTGAGACCGCCAATGTCGTTGCTGTATTTCTCTGCAAGGTCAGTAAATGTCGGTAGGTGAGACCGCCAATGTCGTTACTCTTTTTCTCTGCTAGGTCAGTAAATGTCGGTAGGTGAGACCGCCAATGTTGTTGCTGTATTGCTCTGCAAGGTCAGTAAATGTCGCTAGGTGATACCGCCAATGTCGTTGCTGTATTTCTCTGCTAGGTCAGTAAATGTCGGTAGGTGAGACCGCCAGTGTCGTTGATGTATTTCTCTGCTAGGTCAGTAAATGTCGGTAGGTGAGACCGCCAATGTCGTTGCTGTATTTCTCTGCAAGGTCAGTAAATGTCGGTAGGTGAGACCGCCAATGTCGTTACTGTATTTCTCTGCTAGGTCAGTAAATGTCGGTAGGTGAGACCGCCAGTGTCGTTGCTGTATTTCTCTGCTAGGTCAGTAAATGTCGGTAGGTGATACCGCCATTGTCGTTACTGTATTTCTCTGCTAGGTCGGTAAATGTCGGCAGGTGAGACCGCCAATGTCGTTGCTGTATTTCACTGCTAGGTCAGTAAATGTCGGTAGGTGAGACCGCCAATGTCGTTGCTGTATTTCTCTGCTAGGTCAGTAAATGTCGGTAGGTGAGACCGCCAATGTCGTTACTGTATTTCTCTGCTAGGTCAGTAAACTTTATGGAAGCTGTAAATGTGTGCCATAATTTCTCTGTGTGTTTGATTGGCATTCCAGACGAAAACGTACAAATGGAGCTTGATAACGATCTACATCGAAACATCGTTATACGCCATAAACCAGAAGTTGTTATCCATAAATTTATACTGTTTGTTAATTTCTATCACCTTTCAGATACAGGACAGGTATTTGAGCAAGTGATTTTTAATAAAAGTGAGTTAACTTTACTATGTTCCCAAACCTGTTTTAATATTCCCCGCAGAAGGAGGTGTTTACACAATGATATTATGTTTTATATAATGCTGTTTATATCTGTATTTTAGTGTATATATTGTTTCTCATAATTCCAAATGAATGGCTTGTACATAATTTAGACATATGGTTTTTTTCTGAAATGGGCTTCACACATTGTACCCATGTCGAAATCGAACCTGGGTCTTTGGTATTACGAGCGAACGCTTTAATCACCAGGCAACCCGACCGCCCCTCAACGAACAAATATGGAATAGTACACCCAATATGTATTGAGATAATGAATACTGACTTGAGATGACCAGTTCACCTTACAAATTTGGAATATTATACACAAATGTATTTTGAGATTAAATAATGGCGTCACAGGTTTCCCTATCATTGTAAGTAGGCAGATCGTATTATAACTGAAACACTGTTCACGGCCGATATAGACAAGTCCCTGATTCATGCGTTAAAGAGCTAAACCTCACTAAGAATCGAGTCATTACATGTAACAGTTCGTTCGCATTCTCCAATCCTGCTGATGCAACTCAGGGCCCCGTTGCACACAGCTGTCCTGGCGCAGCGACTACTGTAAGCCTGTGTTAAAGTATTGATGTTACTATCACCTTAGTGTTAAGGTCTCTTTGTGAAAAGACCGCCTCCGTGGTCTAATGGTAGAGCGTCCGCCCGGAGAGCGGAAGCTCCGGGGTTCGATCCCCAGCCGCGTCATACCAAAAGACGTTAAAAAATGGTACTTATTGTTACCCTGTCTGGCGCTCGGCATTAAGGGGCTAAAACAAGGACTGGTCGGCTCGGAGTCAGTATACTGTGTCTGAGTGGGGTATTCATGTTAAACTGCGGCATGGTATCTCAGTGAGCTAGCACTATAAATCGGCATCAGTCCGGACTAGCACAAGCAGCCACACACATACACGTGCATGCGCGTCGCTATATAAGTGCAATAATCTTGGACGCGACGTTTTCCCCATTTCACCTCACCTCACCTCTTTGTGAAAAGGCCCTGCCCTCACCAAAGACTCGCGATTTATGAATACTCAGTATATTCCTTCACTATATTCATATTCGATCTGAGATCTACAATAAGCAATGTTTCGAGACGTGAAGCATGCGGCTTCGCTAGTCTCAAGTCAACAAGACCATTGATCATGACGTGTTAATCATATCAAGAAATTCCATTTATGAAATTGAAACCACCCTATTTCTTATTGAGAGGAAACGCCTGTCATAAACGAAGTTGGTTAATATCTCACTCTAGATCTGTCCAAAGACGAAGCTCGGTACTTTGATATCAAGTAATTAGTAACTAACCGAGTAACCCCGGAGGTAATTTCTCTAATGGAATCTAAGGTAGGCTACCACAGTTACACATTCATATACACTTCTTCTCACGTCCGTGGGGGCGGTCGGGTAGCCTAGTGGTTAAAGCGTTCGCTCGTCACGCCGAAGACCCGGGTTCGATTCCCGACATGGGTACAATGTGTGAAGCCCATTTCTGGTGTCCCCCGCCGTGATATTGCTGGAATATTGCTAAAAGCGGCGTAAAATCCAACTCACTCACTCACTCACTATCAGATCCGTGTATCTATAACTGTGTGGGACAAATTAATATAGATGGGGTTACAAAACATAATATTTAGATTTACAAACTTAGATTATACATAAACTGCTGGGAAAGAGAAAGTATCAACAAGTATCAACAAACAATCAAATATGATTATTCGATCATGATGAATTTAATACGGGTACTCGGTTATGTTTTCGACCTTACGCTTGCACTGTTTCATCGACCGTCTTAAGCGAGTAAGTTTTTTTTATATCAATGTTTGTAAAAAAAAAAACTCTATCCAAATTTCTTGTCTTTAAAGTCTCTAGTTCAGTTTCATATACTAAAAAGATTCTTCGAAACTGTTGAAGCATATGCCAAAAATGGACAAGAGAATATTAACCTGTTGAATGGTTCAATGTATACGTGTGTCAAGTTTGGTGCTTTTAACCCAAAGTGCACAATTTTGACAAAATCCTGCCTTAACCGCCCCGATAAATGTCGGTCAGAGTGGTTAAGTCAGTGCGCGATGTTGTCATTGGTGGAGTGCACAAACTGAAAAAGAGTAAACAGAATTGGAATAAACCAATTCCGTCCCAGCCAGCTGTCATCCAAGGTCTGGCTTCCCTACATGAAATGATTGTCAAATAATGCCAGCATGTCAGATGGAGAAGAAATCTGTCAAAACAACGCATCAGTACTATTAACTTTTGACTTGACTCTAAAACCTGAAGACATGCTCATTCCTCATTTATAATGGAATCCAAAGTTCAATAAATATCTGTACGAAGAGAAAGATATTGCTTGGTCCAGCAAATGTACCACTAAATCCCTGTCATAACGATAAACCATAATACAATCTGAGAATGCTTTTGTTTATATTCGTAGTTGAGACAAGTGGAATTAATACCATGAAGATTCTCAAAACTTTAAAGGATTTGCTTGAACTTTAGTGATTCTGTCGGAACATTTGATTTTTCAGCTTTGGGCACAACTATCTCACACAACAAATTTAAGGGAAAACTTCATTCTTTTATCGATGGATAATTTGTCACAAAACGCGGTGACTATAGATATAGTTACATCTCTATCTACAGAGGTTAGGTATAATTTATCAAAATGAAAGCAAATGTCATCTGATCAAACAATATACGAAATGCTAGACTTCCTCATTGATAACATATATGTATACTGTTAGCACAAGATAAGATGAGATAAGATAAGATCTGATTTAGTCCCTTCCACTTATTTACCCACCTGGACTATAGATAAAAGAAGAGACCAGTGATACGGCCTCACCTGTTTCACATTTAGATATATGCATAAAGAATCTGAGTGACAAGAACTCTCCACAAGACTATATGAAAAGAGGACTGACTTCAAGTTTCGGATAGTGAACTTTTTATCGATCAATTCTCCAGCAGGTCCAGCTTCGGTGTCTACATTTCACTGACACAGTCGCGCATGCTCTTTCCATGAGCATTAAATGTTGCTCAAAGGTTGTTTGGTGAAGGTTACAACATTCAAGGCCTCAGAGGAGGTCATTTAAAAAAATGACACATCAATTGACAAAATTATGCCCGATGCATTTCCCTGTTTTGATTTGTTCCGTATGGTTTGATTTCGAGTGAACCATTGACTTATCTTTGTATATGCTTCTGATGGGTGCCAACGCTGGGGAAGGATACGCTCACCTTTTCGCAATTACTCAGTATCATCACTATTTGATAGTGATTCATATGCATAGACTCACGCTATCGTCGGAATCGTACAATAAACTTTCTATACACATCAGAGCATCCTTTCACAGCAGACACGTGACCGCATCGACAATACATACTAAGTGATCTGTGCGTGTACATGTGCAGCCGTTGTTCACTTTGACTCAAACATGAAAGAGATTTTACTGCAGGTTCACACATAATGAGCGAGGAGTTAGGCGAAGGCTAGGCAGGCAACACGGCATCCTAATCTGCACATACGACCCGCAGAGATCTCTTGTGGAAACGCATACACTTCTTACATAAAAGGGAAAGGCATACGCATCTTGTTTCAAAGGAAATACATACATGTACGTCTCTTGCATAAGAAAAAAGGCAAACACTTCTTACATAAAAGGGAAAGACATACGCATCTTTACTCGTTACTTTAGACGTTACTCGGTCTATCTCAATCCTTGACCCCCCAAAATTCAATTGAGAGATCAAACAAAATAATTGTTATATTATGGTTAAGTAAATACTTAGCAAAACATTAACAACTATTTAATTAGCTTACTTTCATACAAATCCCTGTACGATCATTCGTATACATTTCAGTATTGTTATTTCCCATGGTATGGATGAGTTATGAAAACCAAGCCATAATTAGATGATTAATGAACCATGGAATTAGAGATCGGGGGTTTAATCATGCATGAATATCCGCCAACAACTTTCACTTAAGACGTTAATCACGTCCTGTTGTGAAAAGTCCAATATGTATCGTCAAGCAGCACTCAATGGGTCCCTCTAATGACGCCTTTGTAATGAGCTTAGCAACGGTTACTATGGGTCAGCGTCCTTGACAACCGACTGTCCGCCATGTGTATATAACTGTCCGGGCACCTGCTCTCCTATCAGACTTTCTCACCCTAGACAATTCGCAGTCCCCGTGAGATCCACATCTACCAACAACAATCATGGTATGTTGGATTTTTTTTTCTCGTTTCTCAGATTGTCCCAGATTCCGTCCTATTTGAAGTGTTGATTAACGATCAGGAAATCTGAATATGTACTATCCAAAAATACAAATAGGTATCGGGCAATGGATGAATAATAACAAGGGAGGACTATGTGTAACATGACAAGCAACAGAACGTGTTAGTGTTTGAAATGACCTGGTCAACAATAGGTCATGCCCCCACGATTGGTCACACATTCGTTTATGCGGCGTGGCATGGTCCGAATCAGTCTCCCAATGACAATTTGAGGGAGTCTTGCTCACTCTTCTTGCAACTCCTGGTCCAAATTGGTTAACGTAGTGGGCGGTCTTTGACGTCGGCGCACTCGCCTCCCAATCATGTCCCAGACGTGTTCTATGGGGGAAAGATCTACATCCTGGCGGTGTATTGATACTGCAGGTAGTCAGTTACAATACGTTCACGGTTAGCACGAGCGTCACATTGAAGTGTAAAATGACAAATGACTCTCTATCCATGTGCAGAGAGGAAATGCATGATCCATGTGCATTGTTTTGGATGTATGGGCGTAATGTTTTGGTTCAATTTGGCAGTTATGTTCAAAGCCGACCTTTCTTCTGACATATAACATTTATATTTCATGATCCATATTTTTTGGAGAGTATAGTAACCTAATATGAACTAATAAAATAACGCTAAAGGTAGTGCACTATTCGCCGTTCTCATTTTGGTCAATCGTTGTTTTCAAAACCCTGACTGAGAGTCGGATTATAAAGCGATTCATTTTGAGTTCTTCATAAATTGACGTTAAGAATATGCTTTATTTTTGTGTTTCTTCAGAGGGAATGCATCTCCATCCACGTCGGCCAGGCCGGAGTCCAGATGGGCAATGCATGCTGGGAGTTGTACTGTCTGGAGCACGGCATCCAGCCCGACGGTCAGATGCCCTCAGACAAGACCATCGGGGGTGGGGACGACTCCTTCAACACCTTCTTCAGCGAGACCGGGGCTGGGAAACACGTCCCCAGGGCCATCTTTGTTGACCTCGAACCAACTGTTGTCGGTGGGTACAAAATATTTTGAAAATGGTACATGTGCGACTAGAAGAGGTGTTCAAAGTACGGAAATTATGTATCAATGCTTGGTGTTTTTTATATGAAGAAGTTAAATAATAAAAGTTGAACATGTTAGAGTAACTTACCTCATCGACTGAAATATAATGGTAACATAAAAGTTGAATACTTGTTCATAGAATACATTTTTTACTTATAGTAAAAGGAGAAACAGATTTGTCCAAAAACAGTTCCTAAATCTAAAATCATTCTTTATTATGCCAACCTAACATGTTTTAGATGAGGTCCGTACCGGCACCTACCGACAACTGTTCCACCCAGAGCAGCTCATCACCGGCAAGGAGGACGCTGCCAACAACTATGCCCGTGGCCACTACACCGTCGGAAAAGAGATCGTCGACCTCGTCCTTGACCGCATTAGAAAGTTGGCTGACCAGTGCACTGGACTCCAGGGCTTCCTCATCTTCCACAGCTTCGGTGGCGGCACTGGCTCCGGCTTCACCTCTCTCTTGATGGAGAGGCTGTCTGTGGATTACGGCAAGAAGTCCAAGTTGGAGTTTGCTGTCTACCCCGCTCCCCAGATCTCCACTGCCGTGGTGGAGCCCTACAACTCCATCCTGACCACCCACACCACCCTGGAACATTCCGACTGCGCCTTCATGGTCGACAACGAGGCCATCTACGACATCTGCAGACGTAACCTCGATATCGAACGTCCTACCTACACCAACCTCAACCGTCTGATTGGTCAGATTGTCAGTTCCATCACTGCCTCTCTCCGTTTTGATGGTGCCCTGAACGTGGATCTGACAGAGTTCCAGACCAACCTGGTGCCCTACCCACGTATCCACTTCCCTCTGGCTACCTACGCTCCTGTCATCTCCGCCGAGAAGGCCTATCACGAACAGCTGTCTGTGGCCGAGATCACTAACGCCTGCTTCGAGCCCGCCAACCAGATGGTCAAATGTGATCCCCGTCACGGCAAGTACATGGCCTGTTGCATGTTGTACCGTGGTGATGTCGTCCCTAAGGACGTCAACGCCGCCATCGCCACCATCAAGACCAAGAGAACCATCCAGTTTGTCGATTGGTGTCCCACTGGCTTCAAGGTTGGCATCAACTATCAGCCACCCACTGTTGTCCCCGGCGGTGACTTGGCCAAGGTCCAGAGAGCTGTCTGTATGTTGAGCAACACCACCGCCATCGCCGAGGCCTGGGCTCGTCTTGACCACAAGTTCGATCTGATGTACGCCAAGCGTGCCTTCGTCCACTGGTACGTGGGTGAGGGTATGGAGGAGGGAGAGTTCTCCGAGGCCCGTGAGGACTTGGCCGCCCTGGAAAAGGACTACGAGGAGGTTGGAGTTGACTCTGTTGAGGGCGAGGGAGAGGAAGAGGGAGAGGAGTATTAGTGCTACCCCAGTTGACACTCAAATGTTCCCTTGATGGAACGACCGAATAAAAAAATAATATAATACATTGTTTGTCATTGACTTTGTTTCCATGACACTAAATTATACTACCGATAGAAAATAAGGGAACGAATGATTTGAATTCAGCTATCCTTGAGGTGTACATTTACAATATCGTCACGTTGCATTATGAAGGCAACATCTAATCACAATAATATGTCCAAACATGCATGAAGAGCAAGTGATTCTTGTGTACACAGAAACCAAGGTTTGTGCACATGAAGGAGGACTCTGTGTCTATAAATGCAACTGAGCTGAGCACACGCTTGAAAATGCCTCCAAACAGACGAAATGGTGAACTGTCGGTACGGCACAGGGGGTGGGGGCGTCAACATCCCATGTTGCTCGAATGTTTGGCAAATCAAAAAGTGTAATTACTCGACTGTGGGACAAGTACCGTCAAACGGGTGGGGCTGCAATGAAAACTGGGCGTGGCAGGCCAAAACATACGAGACCTAGACAGGATCGTCTCATTACATTAATTGCACTGGGCCATAGATTCAAATCTGCTCCTGTTATCAATAGAGAATTCCGCATAATAACAGGCAGACGGATGTCAACATTTACTGTTACAAACCGGCCTGAAAGCAAGGCGTCTTTTGAACGGTATCAGCGTACTATAGGCGGCCAAGATTGGGGTTGGCTAGGCAACACCAGGCACGGGCTGTACGTCAATGGCGTTACACCATGTTAACAGACGAATCAAGGTTTGCCTCCGATTCACCGATGGCAGAAAACGTTGTTGGCGACCATGTCAAGATCGTGCCCAGGTCCTCACCTTGTATCTCGCGACTGCCCTGCTAAGTCCCCTGCCATGTCCCCTAAAGAGCATCTTATAATTAGGGATGTCCTCGGGATTGGAACGTACGCCAGAGACCCAGCGACCGCCAACGTAGCCCAGTTTGGGGCAGCTCTTCAGGCGGTTTGGCGGCCAGTACCATGGGCAACCATACGCAAGTTAATCATCAGTATGCCGTCTCGGTGTCGTGCATGTATCGCCCAACATAAAGGACACAGACATGAATCGTCATTACACCTTTACTATCATTTCATCAGTTCTCTGATTTCTTTCGCTAATGCTGTTGTTTTGTTGTAACACAGGACCCTAAACTTGAAGATTTTAATCGCATAGAAGCGGGTGATGAAGGATGGTTCATATTCTAAGTACCTTGTTACATGGTTCATTTTATGGATACCTGTGACATGTGGTAACGCTAGCTTATCCGTGGAGCGCAGTCTCAACTATTGTGACGTTACATGCGTGGGTGAAAATATCTCTGCAAAATATTGTTTGAAACAAAATTCAAAATGTTATTCATTGATGTAACATTTTGTTGCAATATTAATGAGCAAAAGAGCAGGTGTTTTGTTAAAACAACCTCATCCTTATTATCACTATGAAACATATCGTCAGACTGATGCACACAGTACATGTAGTTGGATGTTGCAATGTTAACTTTCTTGCGTCAGGAAAACGTCACTACATGCAGGTGGGTCTTGCAAAGCTCATTAAACTCAAGTCCAAAGAAAGTACCCCGTGATCAAAAGATGTGTTAGAAAACACGAACTTATTTGTATTTTAAAGGGAGACCACTCACTGTGTGTATCTGATAGGAACACAATACAAGTAGAAATAATAGCGTCTTGTTCTCACCGCAGACGCATCCGCAAACCCTCACAACACCCGCACCATACGTTGACCTTGCATCACGCATGGTGGCGCCTGACCTTACCCTGTACGTCGATAGACACGAGTTCTTCAATCATTGTGATATAGACAACACGACTCTCGTTCCTAAAGATTACACGGCGCCAATCACGCAGTTGTCAACGTCTAAGTCTCCTTCACCAACGTAATCTGTTGTTTGATGTTCTGGAGTCAGCGTTATTCTACGGTATGGTCGACGGGCACAGGTTCCAGCAAAACGTAATCTTCTTGTCACGTGACCCAGTGCCGTTGACGACGTTTCTGCCACCGTCAGGAAACGATTCTTCAGGTGCAATGTGCGCAGGTATCGGTCTTCCTGAGGGGTTGGGATCCATGGAGTGCCGGTTCTTGTTAAGTGATTTCCACAATTTGCACGAAATTCTCGATCTTTTTCAAATGCCACAGCTGTGTTTGAGTCTTAATGTTACACCATGTTTCAATAACTCATTCACATCGCATTGTTTTTATATTTTAAAAATGTGATGGGGTATTTTATTTTGGACTTGGGGTTATTTGGGGCCTATTTGTAGATGAGTGTTGCGAAGTTAACAATTTGTGTGTGCGTAAAACGGTACCTGTACCTGTAGATGAGTGTTGCATGCTTAAATATTAGGGGTCAACCATTTGGCATCAGTGAAACGTAACAGCTTAACGAAGGTGGGTGTCTGCAAAGATAACTGTCTGACATCAGGAAATGGTTACATTTACACGTTGGTGGGTGTAGCAAAGTTAACCTTTCGGGTAGGTTGACTTTCTATTGACAGTTAAAAATAACGTCTACGCGAAGATGAGTGTTGCAAAGTTAACGATGTCAGTAAATGGTTGCATGTACACGTAGGTGTATGTTTCAAAGTTAACAAAGTTTTTTCAGTTAAACGTTACATCCACATGTAGGTGGTTGTAGCAAAGTTCCTTGTCTTGTGTCTACGTGGTTATGTAGGTGGGAGTTGCAAAGTTAACTGTCTGGGGTCTGTAAAACGCTAATCTGCCATCTCGTATACACACATGAGCATTAATTTAGCACCACGTGATTCAAAATCCAATTGCCAAAACTAGTTACAGAGTCAGTGGTAATTCCTAGTAGCTGGACAATAATCGGGTCTCTTCACTGCATAAGGTGACAGCCCGGTTCGTGGGGGGGGGGGGGGGGGACAGTGCAGATATTTGATATTTTTGGAGCGTTGTTAAAAAACGTTTTTAGACTTCTTCCCATAACACCAATACATCCGCACCGATTGCTGGTGCCATCATCATTATTGTGTGATGGCAGTGCCAGGCGCTCTGCTTGTCAGTTTCCTACTCTTTTGTCGTCGTCATTTTTTTATGTAGCACTTATAAAAATGTCGACATGATTGTCTATGTTTGTTTGTTTTTGTTGTTTGACGCAGCACTCAGCAATATTCCAGCAATAATATGAAAATAGTCTGTAAATAATCGAATCTGGACCGGACAATCCAGTGATTGACATCATCAGCGTCGATCTACGCAATTGAGATACGATGACATGCATCAACCAAATCAGCGAGCCTGATCACCCGATCCCGTTCTACCTCCATGACTGTCAGAGAGTAACGTTATATTAACAGCTACTTAATTCTTAAACACTAACAGGCATTTATCAGTATACTTCACATCTCTAGCTATATTTGTCAGAGGGTAAATAGCATATATTGGCAAAAAATTACATCCATTTCCCTTTGATTGTCGGAGATAAAAAGTAGACGATATTAATACACCGTTACATGTGTAGCTAAATGATTGTTAGAGAGTAAAGAGCCCGCTTTTTCACTTAGTAATAGTAATTTATAATCACCTATTTTTTCATATGTTCTCTGAGATTTCTTGTGGTTATTGAAATATTTTTGTCGCTTTTAGTTATATCTGTAAAGGTGACAGTTCTAGATGTATTCATAGAGAATATCTTGCAAATTTCAAGTAAACGTTACATAAATAGCCATATGATTGTTAGAGGGTCACTGGTATATATTCTTATATATAAAACGTTATGTCTGCAGCAAAGGTATTGTTAGAGAGGATCCAGTTGATACCAAGGAAACATTACATTTACAGTCAAACCCTGATGTGGCGAACTTACGGTTGTCTCGAGGAAAAAGCTTGGTCCCTGCATATTCCTTCTTTATTCATCATCATATAACCTCCGATTTGTCGAACTTACGGTTGTCTCGAAGTTATTTTTCAGTCTCAAGTATGTACTTCCAGCACAATTTTACTCTGACGAGACGATCTCTACACGACCAATCTGTCATCACAGTTCAATTAACAAGGCTCAACAAGCCGGAAATCACCACTGCATTGTCAAAGGCATACAGTTCCGTTATTCACACTCAGTGACACCTAACTTCAACGAAATCTTTAGCTGATGTGTCTATTATGGATTAACAAGTCATTTGTCTTGAAAAGTACAAACACAATAGGAAAATGTCATGAGAAATTAACGGAAATTCAACTCTCATCCTGCATCTGTAATTGACCTAAACGGTCTATGCTTCACGATATTGAAGTTAATTACATCTTCAATAGACTTATTCTTAATTAGTGCGCTATTTAAATTAATGGCGGAAGGCACAATCAATTTCACGGCTTGAACAAATGCCTTGTAAAGTCCATACAACAGATTTCTAATGAACTCAGCAACAGTTGCTATGGACCAGCGTCCTTGACAACCTTCTGACCACCACGTGTATATAAGTGTCCGGGCACCTGCTCTCTACATCAGACTTTCTCACTCCAGACAACTTGCAGTCCACGTGAGGTCCACATCTACCTACAACAATCATGGTAAGTGAAACTGTTTTATGTACACATGTATCACGTTTCAAGTTGCAAGATATGTGCATATTAAAACCTTTCATTAGGAATATTTTTGATATGCCATTGACGAAACTTATATGAAAGACGTAACGTGGGTGCCTCAGTAGCCTGGTTGGTAACGAGTAGCTCGTCAGGCTGAATGTATCATGTATCATTACCATGTACCCAGAACACAAGCAGGAACCATGCCGGGATTTGCCAAACACAGAATACATAGCCATGTTTATATCTTTCATAATCTTATTATAATTTTGTGCATGGGAATATTACATACATAACACCTTGCACCCTGATGTAACATGGCTACCCTTGTGGCCTGGTAGCAATTCATTCGTCAGACTTAAGGCACGGGTTTGAGTCCTCACATTGTGGTATTCTTGCTGCCCAGTCTCGTCGTCGCTGCTGCAATAGGAACAGAAGCTGCAGGCGACTATACTCACTCAGTCAGTAACTTGCTAGAAAAATAGGTACGGAAGCCATCGTCATAAAGAAGATTTCACGGAATTCATGAAATATATACCTTCAGACTACTTTCACGGACCGACCGTACATGTAGTTGTTAACTTAACAAAAGAACATACATGTTATTGTGATACTTTACATTTTTTTTTCTAAACAATCATTAAGTTTACTTAATTAATATTTATAAGTTTTATATGAACTGAAATAGTCTTCAAAACAAAATCCTTCATTCATTTTCTTGTGATCTTCAGAGGGAATGCATCTCCATCCACGTCGGCCAGGCCGGAGTCCAGATGGGCAATGCATGCTGGGAGTTGTACTGTCTGGAGCACGGCATCCAGCCCGACGGTCAGATGCCCTCAGACAAGACCATCGGGGGTGGGGACGACTCCTTCAACACCTTCTTCAGCGAGACCGGGGCTGGGAAACACGTCCCGAGGGCCATCTTTGTTGACCTCGAACCAACTGTTGTCGGTGGGAACAATATATTTCATATTTAACAATCGTAAATATTCGATTAAATCTTTCCTTAAAACGTATCTATTTATAAGAAATATGCACTTAAATCGGAATTCAACCTGTACATTGATTTTGTTTAAATATTCTTTTTATTCCTTGCTCATATTATTTCTTACTGCTCTTCCAGATGAGGTCCGTACCGGCACCTACCGACAACTTTTCCACCCAGAGCAGCTCATCACCGGCAAGGAGGACGCTGCCAACAACTACGCCCGTGGCCACTACACCGTCGGAAAAGAGATCGTCGACCTCGTCCTTGACCGCACAAGAAAGTTGGCTGACCAGTGCACTGGACTCCAGGGCTTCCTCATCTTCCACAGCTTCGGTGGCGGCACTGGCTCCGGCTTCACCTCTCTCCTGATGGAAAGACTGTCTGTGGACTACGGCAAGAAGTCCAAGCTAGAGTTCGCTGTCTACCCAGCTCCCCAGATCTCCACTGCCGTGGTGGAGCCCTACAACTCCATCCTCACCACCCACACCACCCTGGAACATTCCGACTGCGCCTTCATGGTCGACAACGAGGCCATCTACGACATCTGCAGACGTAACCTCGATATCGAACGTCCTACCTACACCAACCTCAACCGTCTGATTGGTCAGATTGTCAGTTCCATCACTGCCTCTCTCCGTTTCGATGGTGCCCTGAACGTGGATCTGACAGAGTTCCAGACCAACCTGGTGCCCTACCCACGTATCCACTTCCCTCTGGCTACCTACGCTCCTGTCATCTCCGCCGAGAAGGCCTACCACGAACAACTGTCTGTGGCCGAGATAACTAACGCTTGCTTCGAGCCCGCCAACCAGATGGTCAAATGTGATCCCCGACACGGCAAGTACATGGCCTGTTGCATGTTGTACCGTGGTGATGTCGTCCCTAAGGACGTCAACGCCGCCATCGCCACCATCAAGACCAAGAGAACCATCCAGTTCGTCGATTGGTGTCCCACTGGCTTCAAGGTTGGCATCAACTACCAGCCACCCACTGTTGTCCCCGGTGGTGACCTGGCCAAGGTCCAGAGAGCTGTCTGTATGTTGAGCAACACCACCGCCATCGCCGAGGCCTGGGCTCGTCTTGACCACAAGTTCGATCTGATGTACGCCAAGCGTGCCTTCGTCCACTGGTATGTGGGTGAGGGTATGGAGGAGGGAGAGTTCTCCGAGGCCCGTGAGGACTTGGCCGCCCTGGAAAAGGACTACGAGGAGGTTGGAGTCGACTCTGTTGAGGGCGAGGGAGAGGAAGAGGGAGAGGAGTATTAGTGCTACCCCAGTTGACACTCAAATGTTCCCTTGATGGAACGACCGAATAAAAAAATAATATAATACATTGTTTGTCATTGACTTTGTTTCCATGACACTAAATTATACTACCGATAGAAAATAAGGGAACGAATGATTTGAATTCAGCTATCCTTGAGGTGTACATTTACAATATCGTCACGTTGCATTATGAAGGCAACATCTAATCACAATAATATGTCCAAACATGCATGAAGAGCAAGTGATTCTTGTGTACACAGAAACCAAGGTTTGTGCACATGAAGGAGGACTCTATGTCTATAAATGCAACTGAGCTGAGCACACGCTTGAAAATGCCTCCAAACAGACGAAATGGTGAACTGTGGGTACGGCACATCCCATGTTGCTCGAATGTTTGGCAAATCAAAAAGTGTAATTACTCGACTGTGGGACAAGTACCGTCAAACGGGTGGGGCTGCAATGAAAACTGGGCGTGGCAGGCCAAAACATACGAGACCTAGACAGGATCGTCTCATAACATTAATTGCACTGGGCCATAGATTCAAATCTGCTCCTGTTATCAATAGAGAATTCCGCATAATAACAGGCAGGCGGATGTCAACATTTACTGTTACAAACCGGCCTGAAAGCAAGGCGTCTTGTGAACGGTATCAGCGTACTATAGGCGGCCAAGATTGGGGTTGGCTAGGCAACACCAGGCACGGGCTGTACGTCAATGGCGTTACACCATGTTAACAGACGAATCAAGGTTTGCCTCCGATTCACCGATGGCAGAAAACGTTGTTGGCGACCATGTCAAGATCGTGCCCAGGTCCTCACCTTGTATCTCGCGACTGCCCTGCTAAGTCCCCTGACATGTCCCCTAAAGAGCATCTTATAATTAGGGATGTCCTCGGGATGGGAACGTACGCCAGAGACCCAGCGACCGCCAACGTAGCCCAGTTTGGGGCAGCTCTTCAGGCGGTATGGCGGCCAGTACCAAGGGCAACCATACGCAAGTTAATCATCAGTATGCCGTCTCGGTGACATGCATGTATCGCCCAACATAAAGGACACAGCCATGAATCGTCATTACACCTTTACTATCATTTCATCAGTTCTCTGATTTCTTTCGCTAATGCTGTTGTTTTGTTGTAACACAGGACCCTAAACTTGAAGATTTTAATCGCATAGAAGCGGGTGATGAAGGATGGTTCATATTCTCAGCACCTTGTTACATTGTTCATTTTATGGATACCTGTGACATGTGTAAACGCTAGCTTATCCGTGGAGCGCAGTCTCAACTATTGTGACATTACATGCGTGGGTGAAAATATCTCTGCAAAATATTGTTTGAAACAAAATTCAAAATGTTATTCATTGATGTAACATTTTGTTGCAATATTAATGAGCAAAAGAGCAGGTGTTTTGTTAAAACAACCTCATCCTTATCATCACTATGAAACATATCGTCAGACTGATGCACACAGTACATGTAGTTGGATGTTGCAATGTTAACTTTCTTGCGTCAGGAAAACGTCACTACATGCAGGTGGGTCTTGCAAAGCTCATTAAACTCAAGTCCAAAGAAAGTACCCCGTGATCAAAAGATGTGTTAGAAAACACGAACTTATTTGTATTTTAAAGGGAGACCACTCACTGTGTGTATCTGATAGGAACACAATACAAGTAGAAAAAATAGCGTCTTGTTCTCACCGCAGACGCATCCGCAAACCCTCACAACACCCGCACCATACGTTGACCTTGCATCACGCATGGTGGCGCCTGACCTTATCCTGTACGTCGATAGACACGAGTTCTTCAATCATTGTGATATAGACAACACGACTCTCGTTCCTAAAGATTACACGGCGCCAATCACGCAGTTGTCAACGTCTAAGTCTCCTTCACCAACGTAATCTGTTGTTTGATGTTCTGGAGTCAGCGTTATTCTACGGTATGGTCGACGGGCACAGGTTCCAGCAAAACGTAATCTTCTTGTCACGTGACCCAGTGCCGTTGACGACGTTTCTGCCACCGTCAGGAAACGATTCTTCAGGTGCAATGTGCGCAGGTATCGGTCTTCCTGAGGAGTTGGGATCCATGGAGTGCCGGTTCTTGTTAAGTGATTTCCACAATTTGCACGAAATTCTCGATCTTTTTCAAATGCCACAGCTGTGTTTGAGTCTTAATGTTACACCATGTTTCAATAACTCATTCACATCGCATTGTTTTTATATTTTAAAAATGTGATGGGGTATTTTATTTTGGACTTGGGGTTATTTGGGGCCTATTTGTAGATGAGTGTTGCGAAGTTAACAATTTGTGTGTGCGTAAAACGGTACCTGTACCTGTAGATGAGTGTTGCATGCTTAAATATTAGGGGTCAACCATTTGGCATCAGTGAAACGTAACAGCTTAACGAAGGTGGGTGTCTGCAAAGATAACTGTCTGACATCAGGAAATGGTTACATTTACACGTTGGTGGGTGTAGCAAAGTTAACCTTTCGGGTAGGTTGACTTTCTATTGACAGTTAAAAATAACGTCTACACGAAGATGAGTGTTGCAAAGTTAACGATGTCAGTAAATGGTTGCATGTACACGTAGGTGTATGTTTCAAAGTTAACAAAGTGTTTTCAGTTAAACGTTACATCCACATGTAGGTGGTTGTAGCAAAGTTCCTTGTCTTGTGTCTACGTGGTTATGTAGGTGGGAGTTGCAAAGTTAACTGTCTGGGGTCTGTAAAACGCTAATCTGCCATCTCGTATACACACATGAGCATTAATTTAGCACCACGTGATTCAAAATCCAATTGCCAAAACTAGTTACAGAGTCAGTGGTAATTCCTAGTAGCTGGACAATAATCGGGTCTCTTCACTGCATAAGGTGACAGCCCGGTTCGTGGGGGGGGGGGGGGGGACAGTGCTGATATTTGATATTTTTGGAGCGTTGTTAAAAAACGTTTTTAGACTTCTTCCCATAACACCAATACATCCGCACCGATTGCTGGTGCCATCATCATTATTGTGTGATGGCAGTGCCAGGCGCTCTGCTTGTCAGTTTCCTACTCTTTTGTCGTCGTCATTTTTTTATGTAGCACTTATAAAAATGTCGACATGATTGTCTATGTTTGTTTGTTTTTGTTGTTTGACGCAGCACTCAGCAATATTCCAGCAATAATATGAAAATAGTCTGTAAATAATCGAATCTGGACCGGACAATCCAGTGATTGACATCATCAGCGTCGATCTACGCAATTGAGATACGATGACATGCATCAACCAAATCAGCGAGCCTGATCACCCGATCCCGTTCTACCTCCCTGACTGTCAGAGAGTAACGTTATATTAACAGCTACTTAATTCTTAAACACTAACAGGCATTTATCAGTATACTTCACATCTCTAGCTATATTTGTCAGAGGGTAAATAGCATATATTGGCAAAAAATTACATCCATTTCCCTTTGATTGTCGGAGATAAAAAGTAGACGATATTAATACACCGTTACATGTGTAGCTAAATGATTGTTAGAGAGTAAAGCGCCCGCTTTTTCACTTAGTAATAGTAATTTATAATCACCTATTTTTTCATATGTTCTCTGATATTTCTTGTGGTTATGGAAATATTTTTGTCGCTTTTAGTTATATCTGTAAAGGTGACAGTTCTAGATGTATTCATAGAGAATATCTTGCAAATTTCAAGTAAACGTTACATAAATAGCCATATGATTGTTAGAGGGTCACTGGTATATATTCTTATATATAAAACATTATGTCTGCAGCAAAGGTATTGTTAGAGAGGATCCAGTTGATACCAAGGAAACATTACATTTACAGTCAAACCCTGATGTGGCGAACTTACGGTTGTCTCGAGGAAAAAGCTTGGTCCCTGCATATTCCTTCTTTATTCATCATCATATAACCTCCGATTTGTCGAACTTACGGTTGTCTCGAAGTTATTTTTCAGTCTCAAGTATGTACTTCCAGCACAATTTTACTCTGACGAGACGATCTCTACACGACCAATCTGTCATCACAGTTCAATTAACAAGGCTCAACAAGCCGGAAATCACCACTGCATTGTCAAAGGCATACAGTCTTGTTATTCACACTCAGTGACACCTAACTTCAACGAAATCTTTAGCTGATGTGTCTATTATGGATTAACAAGTCATTTGTCTTGAAAAGTACAAACACAATAGGAAAATGTCATGAGAAATTAACGGGAATTCAACTCTCATCCTGCATCTGTAATTGACCTAAACGGTCTATGCTTCACGATATTGAAGTTAATTACATCTTCAATAGGCTTATTCTTAATTAGTGCGCTATTTAAATTAATGGCGGAAGGCACAATCAATTTCACGGCTTGAACAAATGCCTTGTAAAGTCCATACAACAGATTTCTAATGAACTCAGCAACAGTTGCTATGGACCAGCGTCCTTGACAACCTTCTGACCACCACGTGTATATAAGTGTCCGGGCACCTGCTCTCTACATCAGACTTTCTCACTCCAGACAACTTGCAGTCCACGTGAGGTCCACATCTACCTACAACAATCATGGTAAGTGAAACTGTCTTATGTACACATGTATCACGTTTCAAGTTGCAAGATATGTGCATATTAAAACCTTTCATTAGGAATATTTTTGATATGCCATTGACGAAACTTATATGAAAGACGTAACGTGGGTGCCTCAGTAGCCTGGTTGGTAACGAGTAGCTCGTCAGGCTGAATGTATCATGTATCATTACCATGTACCCAGAACACAAGCAGGAACCATGCCGGGATTTGCCAAACACAGAATACATAGCCATGTTTATATCTTTCATAATCTTATTATAATTTTGTGCATGGGAATATTACATACATAACACCTTGCACCCTGATGTAACAAGGCTACCCTTGTGGCCTGGTAGCAATTCATTCGTCAGACTTAAGGCACGGGTTTGAGTCCTCACATTGTGGTATTCTTGCTGCCCAGTTTCGTCGTCGCTGCTGCAATAGGAACAGAAGCTGCAGGCGACTATACTCATTCAGTCAGTAACTTGCTAGAAAAATAGGTACGGAAGCCATCGTCATAAAGAAGATTTCACGGAATTCATGAAAAATATACCTTCAGACTACTTTCACGGACCGACCGTACATGTAGTTGTTAACTTAACAAAAGAACATACATGTTATTGTGATACTTTACATTTTTGTTTCTAAACAATCATTAAGTTTACTTAATTAATATTTATAAGTTTTATATGAAGTGAAATAGTCTTCAAAACAAAATCCTTCATTTATTTTCTTGTGATCTTCAGAGGGAATGCATCTCCATCCACGTCGGCCAGGCCGGAGTCCAGATGGGCAATGCATGCTGGGAGTTGTACTGTCTGGAGCACGGCATCCAGCCCGACGGTCAGATGCCCTCAGACAAGACCATCGGGGGTGGGGACGACTCCTTCAACACCTTCTTCAGCGAGACCGGGGCTGGGAAACACGTCCCCAGGGCCATCTTTGTTGACCTCGAACCAACTGTTGTCGGTGGGTACAATATATTTCATATTTAACAATCGTAAATATTCGATTAAATCTTTCCTTAAAACGTATCTATTCATAAGAAATATGCACTTAAATCGAAATTCAACCTGTACATTGATTTTGTTTAAATATTCTTTTTATTCCTTGCTCATATTATTTCTTACTGCTCTTCCAGATGAGGTCCGTACCGGCACCTACCGACAACTGTTCCATCCAGAGCAGCTCATCACCGGCAAGGAGGACGCTGCCAACAACTACGCCCGTGGTCACTACACCGTCGGAAAAGAGATCGTCGACCTCGTCCTTGACCGCACAAGAAAGTTGGCTGACCAGTGCACTGGACTCCAGGGCTTCCTCATCTTCCACAGCTTCGGTGGCGGCACTGGCTCCGGCTTCACCTCTCTCTTGATGGAGAGACTATCTGTGGACTACGGCAAGAAGTCCAAGTTGGAGTTCGCTGTCTACCCCGCTCCCCAGATCTCCACTGCCGTGGTGGAGCCCTACAACTCCATCCTCACCACCCACACCACCTTGGAACATTCCGACTGCGCCTTCATGGTCGACAACGAGGCCATCTACGACATCTGCAGACGTAACCTCGATATCGAACGTCCTACCTACACCAACCTCAACCGTCTGATTGGTCAGATTGTCAGTTCCATCACTGCCTCTCTCCGTTTCGATGGTGCCCTGAACGTGGATCTGACAGAGTTCCAGACCAACCTGGTGCCCTACCCACGTATCCACTTCCCTCTAGCTACCTACGCTCCTGTCATCTCCGCCGAGAAGGCCTACCACGAACAGTTGTCTGTGGCCGAGATAACTAACGCTTGCTTCGAGCCTGCCAACCAGATGGTCAAATGTGATCCCCGACACGGCAAGTACATGGCCTGTTGCATGTTGTACCGTGGTGATGTCGTCCCTAAGGACGTCAACGCCGCCATCGCCACCATCAAGACCAAGAGAACCATCCAGTTCGTCGATTGGTGTCCCACTGGCTTCAAGGTTGGAATCAACTACCAGCCACCCACTGTTGTTCCAGGCGGTGACTTGGCCAAGGTCCAGAGAGCTGTCTGTATGTTGAGCAACACCACCGCCATCGCCGAGGCCTGGGCCCGTCTTGACCACAAGTTCGATCTGATGTACGCCAAGCGTGCCTTCGTCCACTGGTACGTGGGTGAGGGTATGGAGGAGGGAGAGTTCTCCGAGGCCCGTGAGGACTTGGCCGCCCTGGAAAAGGACTACGAGGAGGTTGGAGTCGACTCTGTTGAGGGCGAGGGAGAAGAAGAGGGAGAGGAGTACTAGTGCTATCCTAAACTGACACTCAAATGTTCCCTTGATGGAACGACCGAATAAAATATGAATATATAACATTGTCTGTTTGTCGTTTGTCCAACACCCTTAACAGTGACACTTATGTAACGTACATGTATCAACCGTCCTTTTCAGTTTGCATATGGTGAAGATGAAGGATTGTTAAATATTCACAGAATAACACCACCTCATCTCTGATGTAGTCCTTTGCCTTTTGTCATATAAAGTCACCATATGTGTTCATGACATAGATTCTTTTAATCAGACCTTCACCTGCACCGTTTTCTATTTAAATTGCGTACATGGAATAGTAGCCTTGATCAGACGTCAAAATATAATTCATTTTATAAAAGGAGCAGAACAGCTTCAAGTGAAAATGACACTAAATAGATGTCTTACCACCACAGCATAACCGTCATACACATCGAAACATAATATCCCACAGATGCGCCCAGGAGTGACTAAAGTTTGAAACATCCAGTCATCTTAAACTATCTAGCTACATGGATACTCCACATTGTGACATATCATCGCATACATATTTCAAATATCAATTTCGTATTTAATTATCTGGTAACATGGACTCTCAAATAGTAACTACATCTTGAAACATCTAGTCACATAGATACTTCAAACAATCATTTCGTATTTAATCATCTTGTCACATTTATAATTGAAATAGTAACTACATCTTGAAACATATCATCACATAGATACGTCAAATAGTCATTTCGTATTTAATCATCTGGACAAACATATATTTCAAATAATGATTACATTGTAAATTATTTAGTCACATCCATACTTCCAATAATTTTGTACACCAAGTCACACTAATACTTCCAATAGTGCTTGAATCTTCATGCACCTAGTCACACTAATACTTCCAATAGTAATTGTATCTTGATACACCAAGTCACAATAATGCTTCCAATAGTGATTGTAGCTTGAGACATACAGTCACGCTAATGCTTCCAATAGCAATTGTATCTTGATACATCTCGTCACATAGATACTTTCAATAGCGATTGTATCTTGGTACATACAGGCACACTAATACTGTCCGCAGTGAATGTAACTTGAGACATCTAGTCACACTAATACTTCCAATAGTGATTGTATCTTGATACACCTAGTCACGCTTATACTTCTAGTAGTGATTATATCTTCCCGCACCAAGTCACACTAATACTTCTAATAGTGATTGTATCTTGAGAAAATAGTCACACTAGTGCTTCCAATAGTGATGGTGTCTTGATACACATAGTCACACTAATATTTCCAATAGTGGTTGTATCTTGATACACCTAGTCACCCTAATATTTCCAATAGTGGTTGTATCTTGATGCACCTAGTCACACTAATATTTCCAATAGTGGTTGTATCTTGATACACGTAGTCAAACTCATATTTCCAATAGTAGTTGTATCTTGATACACCTAGTCACACTAATATTTCCAATAGTGGTTGTATCTTGATACATCTAGTCACACTAATATTTCCAATAGTGATGGTGTCTTGATACACCTAGTCACACTAATATTTCCAATAGTGGTTGTATCTTGATACACCTAGTCACACTAATATTTCCAATAGTGATTGTATCTTGATACACCTAGTCAAACTCATATTTCGAATAGTGGTTGTATCTTGATACACCTAGTCACGCTAATGATTCCAGTAGTGATTGTATCTTGATACACCTAGTCACACTAATACTTCCAATAGTGATTGTATCTTGATACACCCAGTCACATCCATACTTCCAATAGTGATTGTATCTTGACACACCCAGTCACACTTATACTTCTAATTAGTGATTGTATCTTGATACACCTAGTCACACTAATATTTCCAATAGTGATTGTATCTTGATACACCTAGTCAAACTCATATTTCGAATAGTGGTTGTATCTTGATACACCTAGTCACACTAATATTTCCAATAGTGGTTGTATCTTGATACATCTAGTCACTCTAATATTTCCAATAGTGATGGTGTCTTGATACACCTAGTCACACTAATATTTCCAATAGTGATTGTATCTTGATACACCTAGTCAAACTCATATTTCGAATAGTGATTGTATCTTGATACACCTAGTCACGCTAATGATTCCAGTAGTGATTGTATCTTGATACACCTAGTCACACTAATACTTCCAATAGTGATTGTATCTTGATACACCCAGTCACACTTATACTTCCAATAGTGATTGTATCTTGACACACCCAGTCACACTTATACTTCTAATTAGTGATTGTATCTTGATACACCTAGTCACACTAATATTTCCAATAGTGATTGTATCTTGATACACCTAGTCAAACTCATATTTCGAATAGTGGTTGTATCTTGATACACCTAGTCACACTAATATTTCCAATAGTGATTGTATCTTGATACACCTAGTCACACTAGTGCTTCCAATAATGATTGTATCTTGATACACCTAGTCACACTAGTGCTTCCAATAGTGATTGTATCTTGATACATCTCGTCACATTAATGATTCCAATAGTGATTGTATCTTGATACACTAAGTCACACTAATATTTCCAATAGTGATTGTATCTTGAGAAAAATAGTCACACTAGTGCTTCCAATAGTGATTGCATCTTGATACACCTAGTCACACTAATACTTCCAATAGTGATTGTATCTTGACACACCCAGTCACACTTATACTTCTAATAAGTGATTGTATTTTGATTCACCCAGTCGTATTAATACTTCCAATAGTGATTGTATCTTGAGACAAATAGTCACGCTAATGCTTCCAATAGTGATTGTATCTTGATACACCCAGTCTCACTAATACTTCCAACAGTGATTGTATCCAGTTAATGCAGTTCATTGTCCTTTGATAATTCCTTAATGCTCCCTTCGTGATTCCTTTACGTTTCCTCTTTCGTCATTTCATGATTCTTTGATGATTCAGTAATAATCATTGTTGATACCTTGATGATGCCTTGGTGATTCCTGATTTTCCCTTAACGATTCCTTGATGATTCCTCGAAGATTCCTTAATGATTCCTGGATGGTGCCTTGATGATTCCGTGATCATTCCGCAATGATGGTTCCTTGATAGTTCCTTGGTGATAACCTCATGTTTCTTTGATGATTCCTAGATTTTCCCTTGGCGATTCCTAGATGAATGTTCTAAGATTTTGAAACGTCGTTTACACCGACATCTAAATCAACCCTTGACGTTGGTCCAGCTACAACTGGCCTTGTTCCAGATGTGTAATGACACCACACAACCCTTCCTTAACCATCTGGTTTTCGCAACTGAGGAGCCGTTGTCAAGCTTGTGTCACTGCTAATGGTGGTCATACATGTGAACTGACCCCACGTCAGCTTCAGATGACGTTTACAGAGGACTTATGTGTTGACACTGTCCGATGACTTCATGTTTCAAGAACTTTCAAAATATTATTAAATCGTTCTTTGCGTTTATTTATTATTTCCCACGATAGTGATACACCCGAACGTTTTTTCGCTAGTATATTTTACAAGGTTTAGTACACATGTAGCTTTTAAGATGTTATACCCCATTTGGTTCTATTGTATATATCTTGCTTGTTATACTTGTAAAATGTTGAGACAATTATAGATAAATGCTTCGTAAAACGACCGTGTGGTCATATGAATTTACTAACTACGTCTTTGTTTAAAGGATGAGCATTTGTACATTGAAGTTGGTCAATTTCCAATTTTGGATCCGTGTGCTTAGTCATTGGCTGCATGTTTTAGGTCAAGATGTACAAACGCTCAAGCTCTGAAATGAATCTTTCTGGTGTTCTTTTCGGGGGAAAAGTCGCATCCATCGTCCACTGACTCGACACCGACGGCTGTCATTGTACAAGCTGAGGACAATAAGCGCCTTTAAACCCATCCACTGTCATTGGTTTTCACAATCAAGAAGACTAACTGTGTTTTCATTTCAATATAGGTTGTACGTGAATGGAAGGTAAATTTTGTGTGTTTCAGTTATTTTAGTTTCTGTTAATTGCAACAACCGTTAGTAAATGTTTTGTCTATTGCTTTATCAGATTTGAACATTCGGTTGGTTTTAATGTGAACAGAAAAATATTCCACTAAAGAGACTAAAGGTGTATACAAAGAAGAAAAACGCAATGAATTGAAAAACTTCAAACATTAGAATCTATCTTTGATAAAGAACAAAGACGCCGAACCATTCTTACTCCCTCAGATAGAACGTATCTTAGTTCTACCTGCGGTTAATAGAACACTCGGTCAATTGTTCTTTGATTTTGAACTTGCCCAAGTTTTTTCCGTCAACAGATTTAGCATGGCTGAAAACAATAGTATGTCATATGAGGTTAAGAATTGTTTGTCAGGGAATTAGTGATTTAGAACAGGATTACATTGATTAAATAAATCCCTTTAGGCGAGTTTTTGCTACTGCTTTGTAATGAGCTTATCAACCGCCATTACGGATTAGCGTCCCTGGCAACCGGCTGACCACCACGTGTATATAAGTGTCCGGGAGTCTGCTCTCGACATCAGACTTCCTCACTCCAGACAACTTGCAGTCCGCGTGAGATCTCCACCTACATACAACAATCATGGTAAGTAATAATTATGTCCACATGTAGAATACATCACGTATCATGTTTCACGTATCAAGTGGCAAGATATGTACATTTGTAAACATTTCAATAATTTTTGTATGTGCAACTGAAGAAAATTACATTCGGGTCTTACTGTGAAATATGTGTGCCTCAGCAGCCTAGTTAGTTGGTAAACAGTCTATTGTCAGGCTGAGTGTAGTATGTATCATGTATCATGTATCATGTATCATGAAGACAATCAGGTACCACGCTGACTGGTGCCAAACACAGTAAAACATATGTATGTCTTCATTTTGTGAATATGGGAATATTATACACATTACAACTTCCATCCTAATGTAACATGCCCCCCTTTGTAATCATTCGTTCGTCAGGACTTTAGGTGAGGTGAGGTGAAATTGGGTTTAACGTCGCGTCCAAGATTATTGCACTTATATAGCGACGTGCATGCACGTGTATGTGTGTGTGTGGCTGCTTGTACTAGTCCGGACTGATGCCGATTTATAGTGCTAGCTCACTGAGATACCATGCCGCAGTTTAACATGAATACCCCACTCAGACACAGTATACTGACTCCGAGCCGACCAGTCCTTGTTTTAGCCCCTTAATGTCGAGCGCCAGACAGGGTAACAACAAGTACCATCTTTTAACGTCTTTTGGTATGACGCGGCCGGGGATCAGGACTTTAGGCAATGATTTGAGAGTACCTATTGTGAATAATAAAAACATACAACTTAATGGATAACAACTTCTGGTTCGTGGCATGCAGCGACGTTCCGATGTAGATTCCTAAAAAGTTGTCAAGTTGATAACGGTGATAGAATCTACATCGAAACGTCGCTACATGCAACAAACCAAAAGTCGTTATCTGTTAAGTTGTACGTTTTTATTATTTGCTCACAAACTTCTAAAATGCCAGGAGCGGTCGGGTAGCCTAGTGGTTAAAGCGTTCGCTCGTCACGCCGAAGACCCGGGTTCGAATCCCGACATGGGTACAATGTGTGAAGCCCATTTCTGGTGTCCCCCGCCGTGATATTTTTTGGAATATTGCTAAAAGCGGCGTAAAACCAAACTCACTCACTCACTCTAAAAAGCCAATCGAACAGTTAGTACCCATTGTGGTATTCTCGATGCACAAACTCGACGTGGCTGCTGCAATAGGTATAGAAGCCACAGGCGAGAATATTCACTGTTAGTGAATAAACAAAATTAAGTGTGGAAGCCATTGACATAAAGACGATTTCCCGGACCACAAGGAAGAAACGTCAGACGTCCTTGGGCCGATCGTACATGTAGTTGTTAACTTACCTATTCAGCATAATTGTTAATGAGATACTTTTTTACATTCTTGTTTCTAAATAGTCATGAAAGTTTACTTGTAAACAGATATTTGTAAGTTTTATATGAAGTGAAATAATCTAATAAAATCTTCATATATTGTTTTGTAATCTTCAGAGGGAATGCATCTCCATCCACGTCGGCCAGGCCGGAGTCCAGATGGGCAATGCATGCTGGGAGTTGTACTGTCTTGAGCATGGCATCCAGCCCGACGGTCAGATGCCCTCAGACCAGACCATCGGGGGTGGGGACGACTCCTTCAACACCTTCTTCAGCGAGACCGGGGCTGGGAAACACGTCCCCAGGGCCATCTTTGTCGACCTCGAACCAACTGTTGTCGGTGGGTACATCATATGACCATTGTTAAATCTGGGAAGTGTTTTTTCACATAGTATGTTCATTCAGGAGAAGTGGTGAACAATGATACCGTTGATAAACTTTCACATATTGCTGTTAATGTTATTGTAACGACTTTCAGATGATAGAGGTTTCATCACAATCATATTTAACGGCTTAATAAAAATTCATTTTCAATCATGCACAAATACCGTGTTACAGATGAGGTCCGTACCGGAACCTACCGACAACTGTTCCACCCAGAGCAGCTCATCACCGGCAAGGAGGACGCCGCCAACAACTACGCCCGTGGTCACTATACCGTCGGCAAGGAAATCGTCGACCTCGTCCTTGACCGCACCAGGAAGTTGGCTGACCAGTGCACTGGACTCCAGGGCTTCCTCATCTTCCACAGCTTCGGTGGCGGCACTGGCTCCGGCTTCACCTCTCTCTTGATGGAGAGACTATCTGTGGACTACGGCAAGAAGTCCAAGCTAGAATTTGCTGTCTACCCCGCTCCCCAGATCTCCACTGCCGTGGTGGAGCCCTACAACTCCATCCTGACCACCCACACCACCCTGGAACATTCCGACTGCGCCTTCATGGTCGACAACGAGGCCATCTACGACATCTGCAGACGTAACCTCGATATCGAACGTCCTACCTACACCAACCTCAACCGTCTGATTGGTCAGATTGTCAGTTCCATCACTGCCTCTCTCCGTTTCGATGGTGCCCTGAACGTAGATCTGACAGAGTTCCAGACCAACCTGGTGCCCTACCCACGTATCCACTTCCCTCTGGCTACCTACGCTCCTGTCATCTCCGCCGAGAAGGCCTACCACGAACAACTGTCTGTGGCCGAGATAACTAACGCTTGCTTCGAGCCTGCCAACCAGATGGTCAAATGTGATCCCCGACACGGCAAGTACATGGCCTGTTGCATGTTGTACCGTGGTGATGTCGTCCCTAAGGACGTCAACGCCGCCATCGCAACCATCAAGACCAAGAGAACCATCCAGTTCGTCGATTGGTGTCCCACTGGCTTCAAGGTTGGCATCAACTACCAGCCACCCACTGTTGTCCCCGGCGGTGATTTGGCCAAGGTCCAGAGAGCTGTCTGTATGTTGAGCAACACCACCGCCATCGCCGAGGCCTGGGCTCGTCTTGACCACAAGTTCGATCTGATGTACGCCAAGCGTGCCTTCGTCCACTGGTACGTGGGTGAGGGTATGGAGGAGGGAGAGTTCTCCGAGGCCCGTGAGGACTTGGCCGCCCTGGAAAAGGACTACGAGGAGGTTGGAGTCGACTCTGTTGAGGGCGAGGGAGAGGAAGAGGGAGAGGAGTATTAGTGCTACCCCAGTTGACACTCAAATGTTCCCTTGGTGGAACGACCGAATAAAATATTGAATACAATAATTGTCTGTTTGACTTTCGAGCATTGTTGTCTGATAGCCACCTTAATATGACATATATTTATTGACACGTTCTGTTCAGTTTGTTTATGGAAGATGAAGATGAAATATTGTTAATACTTGCGGAATGACGCAAAGCTTTGATTTCTGAGGTTGTCCTTTGTTTTTAGACGAACAGAATAAGCTTATCATTACTGATACAAGTAAAAATGACACTACATGAACATAGTACCAATCCCAGATAATCGTGATACATCTCGAAACATACTATTACACATGGCAGTCGAACTGATTAAGTCATTGTGAATGCACATTTGACTGGCCAGCGATATGGTGACGAATTTATAGGTAAATTTATAGGGGAAGATTTATAGGTTAACAAATTGAACTGCAAGAGGACAATGCCAGATAACATCGTGCCCAGATAGTCACCGATTATCTCCGACGAGAAAGGATACGTACATTGGGCCGGCCCGCTCAGTCCCTTGACATGTCCCCAATAGAGCATCTGTTGGCAGCCCTTAAGGGGGGAATTGCGGGCAATACCAAATGCAACCATGCACCAGTTTATCATTAGTGTGCCATCAAGGTGTCTCGCAACATGGATGACACACCAGATACTGATCTACACGCCCGAAATTAATTGTACAGACATTTATCTTCTTTACATCCTCACTGTCATTTCATCAGTCTCCATACTTATTGTCGGTAGTAAATTATTCTTCAAAATGGTATTTAAATTGGAATATACGCACATACACTGTTTTAACTCGTATATCATTGGTATAAAATTCTGAACCTGGATTAATAATGTGAATCTTTGGTAATCGGAATAGTACTATTATCTCATTATCACGCCATGATGATGCAAAAAAATTGCTGAAAGCGATGTGAAGTTCATTAACTCTCACCCTCTAGTTGCCATGGTGATCTTCCAAACGCCATAAGCACATTTGTATTACAAGACTCCGATTAAGCTACGTGGGTACGCCAATGTCTAGAACAGGAGATTCCATAGTTCACACACATTCTAAAATGTTCCCTTGGTTATTTATTGAACATCCTTCGATAGCCCCTTGAGTATTCTTCAGTGATTCCTTGAGGGTCCCTTGATGATACCCCAATGATTCCTTGAAAGTTCCTTGATGATTCTAAAATTGATTTCTTGATAGCCCCTTGATAGCCCCTTCATGATTTATTGATAGCCCTTGATGATTTCCCGATGATTCCTTGAGAGTCCCTTGATAGTTCCTCAATGATTTCTTGAGCGTCCCTTGATGATTCCTCAATGATTCCATGGGAGTCCCTTGGTGATATACCTCGATGATTCCTTTAGAGTCCCTTGATGTGATCCTTGATAGTCCCTTAATGATTCCCTTCATGATTCCTTGATAGTCCCTTCATGATTCCTTGATAGTCCCTTCATGATTGTTTGATAGACCCTTCATGATTTCTTGATAGACGATTCATGATTCCCCGGTAATTCCTCCATAGTTCCTTGATGATATACCTTGATGATTCCTTCATATCCCCTTGATGATTCCTCAATGATTCCTTGAGAGTCCCTTCATGATTCCACGGTGATTCCTTGATATCCCTTGTCGATCCATATATAATTCCTTGATGATTCCTTGAGAGTCCCTTGATAATTCCTCAATGATTCCTTGAGAGTCCCTTGATGATACCTTGGTGATTCCTTAATAATTCCTTGATGCTTCCTTTATATCCCGCGATGACTCCTTGATGATTTATCGATAGTCCTTTAGTGATTCCTTGATGATTCGCTGATACTCCATTGGTGATTCCTTGGTGATTCGTTGATACTCCATTGGTGATTCCTTGACGATTCGTTGATACTCCATTGGTGATTCCTTGGGGATTCTTTGATGATTCCTTGATATTGCCTTGACGATTCCATGTTGGTTCCTTGATTATTCTTTGGTGATCATTCAGAAACTATCCCTCACATTTTAGTCCTTGTCACTTGAAATGCAATTTCGAAATATTGCGATGAAAAAAATAACGAAGATAGCTGTGTGTGCTGATACTTGTCAAAATAAACCACAGAAGTGGACTTGACCTGCGTTCAGTCAATTTCGCACGTCCAACACGTATTTCCCATGACCACAACGAGCGTCTTTCATCAATTAAAAGACAATAACTCATTTTATAAAATCATTCAAATACGATCGCACATTTCAGGATTGTCCAATTTACCAAGTATAAAAAATATAATGTATTACATATTCCAAGTAATAATTTCTAATTCTTCCAAAGTATGACCCCAAATGTTTAGTTTTTGTCCATAAGGTCTCAGTGACCGAATTGTGTTTACACTCACAAAAGGCAAAACACTTGGTGAAATAAGTGCCGGCAGTCAAAGATATCAAACCCAATAATATGTTAAAGATTTAAGTCACTGTCCAATGTCTTGGAAGGGGCAAGTGCCCCATTCTTGATGCCAGAAGAGTTAGCAGTTGGCATATTCCATCCGCACTTTGCAAGTAGATGAGCACCAACGCGACTTGCATCAATTGCCAGGTTATATGTATTCTCACAATCTGGCGCTTTGAAAACTTGAGAATTCATGAGTATGTTTTTTACAGAGGCTGCGCGTCAGTAGCTATCGCAATATACAAAACATCAATGTCGGAGAATAATCTCGATTATCTGTGGAATCGGATTACACTGGGCATAAAAGGCAACACAGCGGGGAACAAATCATAAATGAATCACTGAAAGTCGTGAAGGGTCCGGGGTAGAATAGGTCTTCAGCAACCCATGCTTGCCGTAAAAGGTGACTCTGCTTGTCGTGAAAGGCGACTAACGGGATCGGGTGGTCAGGCTCGCTGACTTGGTTGATGCATGTCATCGATCCCAATGGCGTGGATCGATGCTCATGACATAAATCACTGGATTGTCTGGTCCAGACTCGATTATTTACAGACCGCCGTCATATAGCTGGAATATTGCTGAGTGCGGCGTAAAACAACAAACCAACAAACACTGAAAGTCGGTGATAACACCAGGTGTTCGCCAAAAGGGCAAACAATTCCTGCCCTGCCGGTCGCATCCGCCACTCACACAATTTGCATAAAAAAGATTTGCTGCCTGACACCCGACAGCAGTACTCCTGCCATGTGACGGCGACATGATAACAAACCAGACAATCAAGTGATGGACCAGAGATCCCAGTCAAACTTCAGCGCATTTTGTAGTTTGTTGAAACTTAAACGATGTTAATTTGAATTACGCCTGATGTGTACAAGTGCAGAAATTCTGCTGCTTATAAGTAACTACAACGAGAAGAGTTATGTTTTAAACCGCTTTGGCCTATATTTAAGTTACATCACAGCGTGTCAGAAAAACGGACGGAAGCAAGTCCAACGGGGTGCATTTCTTACCACTTTGATGGAACCCATACAAACGGGCCACGGGCATGGTGCTGACAAACCGACGATCATGATCAAAGCAAACCTGGGATTCGAACCCACGATCACAGAAACCTGTCATAACTCTGCATTCCAGTCATGTCAAGGCGATGGACACCAGGTCTTGACAAACTGTATTTATTTGAGGAATCGAAACCAGAATCGTCATCGGCGTGACGAGCGAACACATTTACCACTAGACTACACCCATCGGCCACCCCATACCCATATCCCACAGCCCTTAACACTACGAGTGGTGAATCATTTTTTATATATAAGGGACAGGTTCCTCTGTTTCTGTATCAGTTTATAGATAAGTAAACATGCGTATTTTCTTCCTTTTAAAAAATAGTAGACACACCGAAGTGTTGTACATGTGCACTTTACTTTTTTACTTGTTTGTTTTGTATGTTTGTTTGTTGTTTAACAATATTCAGCAATGTTCAGCAATATTCCCGCTATATGACAGCGGTCTAAAATAATCGAGTCTGAACCAGACCATCAAATGATTGGCATCATGAGCATCGATCCACGCAATTGGAATACGATGACATGGATCGACAAAGTCAGCGAGCTTGACCACCCGATCCCGTTGGTCGCCTCTTACGACAAGCATAGTCGCCTTTTACGGCAAGCATGGGTTGCTGAAGACCTATTTTATCCAGGATCTTCACGGGCCTTTTGCTGTAATAGATTTCAAATCTTAAAAAGAAACTGTGTTTTAAAGATTTCAAGGCTGTTCATACCATGTTGTTTTTACCAGCCCAACACATTTTAGTTATTTAATGAGAGCTGTGGAGAGAAAGAGTCTTCGCATTAACTACAGATCCAGTTAACTGTTTTGTTTTAAATATAATGTGTTGTCATTAAAAGGTCAAATTGATTGATCAAACGTTGTCCAACTTACAACTCTCTTTCCATAAACATATTTACAGACAGCGATTAATGGTGTAAATATTAAACATTGAAATACATTAGGCGCATATAAAGTCTGATACTCCAGTGAAGATGGTAATATCAATAATTAATAAAGAAATAAATATGTGATTAATACTGTATACCAGTCATCTGTAGAGGTTGCAAATGGTAAAATAACAAATGTTTAATTGTAGTAAACAACAAATATGTAAATCAAATCGTTTTGTTGACATTATATAATTTTGCACACTTTTAAATATCAATTTGTTATGCATCAATGAACATGAAATATCATCAGTAAGAATTTATTGGATCAAGAAAATATTGTATTACAAGAAAGTTCTCATTGAATTATAGTAAGGGCATTCGAGAAAAAAGTGATAGGTTTTTTTTTCACGTGGATTTTCGCACAGGCTAGTTATCTAACGAATTGACTTTAAATACATCTGCATTGTGAGAACTACAGAATGTCTCAAACGAGCATGAAGTAACAAGGGGGTAAATATATTTCTGGTAAAAACATCCAATTAAGTTCATTAAAGCCCCCATGTAAATCTGTAACAAGCACTGGATAATCGACTTCAAAGTGAACGTTCTTCAGTAACACACTTCTAAATTCTTTTGTCAGGGAATTAGTGATTTAGAACACGATTAAATTCCCGGCTTTAGCAAATCACTTTGAGAAGGTTCTTGCGACGACTTAGTAATGAGCTTAGCAACGGTTACTAGGGATCAGCGTCCTTGACACCCGGCTGACCACCACGTGTATATAAGTGTCTGGGTACCTGCTCTCCTCATCAGACTTTCTCACTCCAGATAACTTGCAGTCCACGTGAGGTCCACATCTACCTACAACAATCATGGTAAGTAAAACTGTCTTATTCACACGTGTATCGTGCATGTTGTATGATATATAATTTTCAGCACGTGTGACGTCATGTTGTAGGATATATAATGTAGAGAACGTTTGACGTCTTGTTGTAAGATATATAGTGTAGAGAACGTTTGACGTCTTGTTGTAGGATATATAATGCACAGGGCGTGTGACAGGGTATGTAATGTATTTGACGTGTGACGCCAAGAATATATAATGCACGGGACGTACGACGTCATTGTGCACGGTACGTCAAACACCGCCCATCAGACATCCCAAAATAAAGAATATTTGATTAAACATTGCAATTAAACGCAATTAACCATACACGTTACTGGTAACATGGGTAACAGTGAAACAGACCTCGCCAATCGGTAAACCGCACTTGATTGCTGCCAAACTTCCAGATCGTCATGGGGGCGGTCGGGTAGCCAAGTTGTTAAAGCGTTCGCTCGTCACGCCGAAGACCCGGGTTCGATTCCCGACATGGGGGAAGCCAATTTCTGGTGTCCCCCGCCGTGATATTGCTGGAATATTGTTAAAAGCGGCGTAAAACCATACTCACTTACTCACTCCAGATCGTCATGACGCCCGGTCAATAACTTTCAAACTGTCCGCGAAACCTAACATATAAATATAAAAGAGCACTGATCAGATGAACCTGTCCAGCCGGTAATAGTTATGTTTCGAAGAGAACGTACATCTTATATTTGGCAGTTTGATATGAGTGTACAGGTTTTTTGATACAAAACATGCTGAACGTTTGCTTTTGTTACTTCAGAGGGAATGCATCTCCGTCCACGTCGGCCAGGCCGGAGTCCAGATGGGCAATGCATGCTGGGAGTTGTACTGTCTGGAGCATGGCATCCAGCCCGACGGTCAGATGCCCTCAGACAAGACCATCGGTGGTGGGGACGACTCCTTCAACACCTTCTTCAGCGAGACCGGAGCGGGGAAACACGTCCCGAGAGCCATCTTTGTTGACCTCGAACCAACTGTTGTCGGTAGGTACATCATATTTTCGTATTTAACAATCTTAAATATTCGACGAAATCTTTCAAGTCTAAATCCTTAAAAAAATTCTCTTCAAAGGAATTATGGTCTTAAATCAAACCTGTACACTTGCTTTTTAAATATTCTTTACATTGCTAACTAATATTATTCCTTACTGCGCTTCCAGATGAAGTCCGTACCGGAACCTACCGACAACTGTTCCATCCAGAGCAGCTCATCACCGGCAAGGAGGATGCCGCCAACAACTACGCCCGTGGTCACTACACCATCGGAAAAGAGATCGTCGACCTTGTCCTTGACCGTATCAGGAAATTGGCTGACCAGTGCACTGGACTCCAGGGCTTCCTCATCTTCCACAGCTTCGGTGGCGGCACTGGCTCCGGCTTCACCTCTCTCTTGATGGAGAGGCTGTCTGTGGACTACGGCAAGAAGTCCAAGTTGGAGTTCGCTGTCTACCCAGCTCCCCAGATCTCCACTGCCGTGGTGGAGCCCTACAACTCCATCCTCACAACCCACACCACCCTGGAACATTCCGACTGCGCCTTCATGGTCGACAACGAGGCCATCTACGACATCTGCAGACGTAACCTCGATATCGAACGTCCCACCTACACCAACCTCAACCGTCTGATTGGTCAGATTGTCAGCTCCATCACTGCCTCTCTCCGTTTTGATGGTGCTCTGAACGTGGATCTAACGGAGTTCCAGACCAACCTGGTGCCCTACCCACGTATCCACTTCCCTCTGGCTACCTACGCTCCTGTCATCTCCGCCGAGAAGGCCTACCACGAACAACTGTCTGTGGCCGAGATCACTAACGCCTGCTTCGAGCCCGCCAACCAGATGGTCAAATGTGATCCCCGACACGGCAAGTACATGGCCTGTTGCATGTTGTACCGTGGTGATGTCGTCCCTAAGGACGTCAACGCCGCCATCGCAACCATCAAGACCAAGAGAACCATCCAGTTTGTCGATTGGTGTCCCACTGGCTTCAAGGTTGGCATCAACTACCAGCCACCCACTGTTGTCCCCGGCGGTGACTTGGCCAAGGTCCAGAGAGCTGTCTGTATGTTGAGCAACACCACGGCCATCGCCGAGGCCTGGGCTCGTCTTGACCACAAGTTCGATCTTATGTACGCCAAGCGTGCCTTCGTCCACTGGTATGTGGGTGAGGGTATGGAGGAGGGAGAGTTCTCCGAGGCCCGTGAGGACTTGGCCGCCCTGGAAAAGGACTACGAGGAGGTTGGAGTCGACTCTGTTGAGGGCGAGGGAGAGGAAGAGGGAGAGGAGTATTAGTGCTACCCCAAACTGACACTCAAATGTTTCCTTGGTGGAACGACCGAATAAAAAATGGAAAAATGATATTTCTTTTCTTTTTCAAATGGTTTAACAAATGTTAGCCGTTCTGTTATGGGACATAGCCCAGCTGCAGATTTTTATGGCATTGTTCACATAATTTCCATAACTAATTTTGCCTTTCACGCCCCAATGAATCTGTTTCAGCAGATAATCGAGACTGATTATTTTCTGGCTTTGCTGTTCAGCAATGTCATTAATGGACTGATTGAGTAAACTCTTTGAAAAATATATTCATGTTTTGGTTTAGGTTATTGCACATACTAAATCAAACCAACAAAATCTATTTGGTTAATGAGTACCATTGTCATTGTTTGGAAGTATGGAAATTGCAAAATTTGCATGCCTTGCTTTTGATCTTACAGTTTATGACATTGTCAAGGTGACGCCATGTAAGTTATTAGATGTCATTACAGCAGGAGAAAGTACAGTATTTCCTTTCCAAAATCTCAAGAGCAATTACATCAGGGGACACCACGAATGGTCTTCATACATTGTACCCTTGTTGAAATCGAACCCGTATCTCCGATGTGACGAGTGAAAGCATTAACCACTAGGCTACCCATCTGCCTGGCACGGCTGCAACTCGAGACATGGATTACGATGAGTAAAGGCTGAGAATATGTCCTTCTTTTCGGAGAGGTGATTTTAGCTGCTATCATTCCTATTTTTAAATGTTATATCCATAGTTACCTGATCCCCACACCAATGTCTAGATGGTCTATGACTTGCCATATGTAGACATTTCTTTGTATAAATAATATCAGTATGTGAATGTAACCTCGTTGTATTATGAACATCGTGTATAAACAGTTGGAGACTGTTATTTAAAAACAATATAAAACCAGTAAGTGTAAACGATCTTGTGGAGTTAATGAGCGAATGAGTTGAGCTTAACGTCTTGATCAGTATTCCAGTTATATCACGGCGAGTCAGCTTCACATTGAGGAAAGCCCGAAGTGATGCAGGTCTCAGACGTTTACCAGTTCGGTGGAACCCGCGAGCATGGGTATGGTGCTGACAAACCAAGACGCATAATCAGGGCAAACCTGGTTCGAACCCACGATCATACTGGCGTGCATAAGGGACGCTAATTGCGGTGCCTTAGACGTCTGGGCCACCCGTTACCCGACGATTTTGTGGAAGGCAAATATGTACCAACTGTATAGTAAAGCGTCTGTGAAGATAACTTTCTCATGAAGATCATAGATATTCCAATCGAATACAGCCATCTCATGAAGATAATAGATATAGCAATTGTATATCACTATCTCATGAAGATCATAGATATAGCAATCATACATACCTATTTCATGAAGATCATAAGATAAAGGTGGGAAGATACTAAATCCGTACGACACACATGTGCCGTACAAGGTTGACCTCGTTTTATTTGTTTTGATTGGATAACCGTGATCTCTGTCACACCGGGACTACTTTTTTCATTCATAAAATATCGCGCTACAATGTATATATCCATTTACAATGTACGACTACCGATCATATAGATCGACGGTCCCCATGAGCGTGACACACCCGACCACTTTCGCAACTTTCAATTTGATTTAACGTAAAATGATAAGCGTGGTGAAATGAAGTCAGTTTGAACTATCTGGACAGATATCTAGACTTACTTGGTATGATCCGGTTGTGCTATATCAGTGTCTTCTTCGAAGCGTATTTTGTGGCACTGTTTCGGGGGTTGACCAGATTACTCAAAGTGAACATTTCCGATACAAATCATTCGTCTGACTTCTGATTATGTGGCCCAAAATATCCCAAATGTGAACAATAACATTCCCTATTTCTAGCGTAAAACGCTGTGAGAAGATCACGGTTGTCTTATTCCGGTGGTGACCTTGCCCTTCGTTCGAAGCTGTCACTGACATGCAAGCAGACTTGAGTTTGTTTTCACGTCTTCAGTATAGGGTGGTACAGTTAATATGAATGTCTTTGGTGAACACTCTGATTCCCTCTTCCAAAACGGTACGGACATGATATGAATTCAGCTGATAGACCAAGGAAACCGAACCATTTTATGCGCAGACAGATCCCCGCCAGTGCGAGTGACCGACTGTTGGTCTGATATTCACAGCTAATGTGACTTTTAAGATTTTCTTATAGGTGTCCTACGTACTAACAACATGGCGCTTGAATTACCATAAGTTGAAGAAATTCATCCAAAAGGATCTTGAGCGTCGGTGATGTTTTGTTTGCAAATACAACTGCAGGCGCATGCTGTTAATACGTATGCATAAACATGTCAACAATGCCCATATTTGGTCATACATCAAGATTTTGCAACCGGTTTCAGTTTTGTCTGTCAACGAACGAAAGTTGTTATGTATTTACACTTAAATATATATTTAACGTGGGTAATAAATAACATTCCACACTCATTCTAGTTAGATACCATTTTTACGAGTCCACTCGTTTCGTAAAAAAGGTATCTAACGAGAATGAGTGTAGTATTCTCTATGTATATAACTATATCATGAAAATCTAACATAAAACAATGTATATACATATCTCAAGAATATTAAAAATATAGCAATCGTATATAGTTATCTCATGAAGATCATATATATATATATTACAATCGTATATGACACTCTCATGAAGATCATAGATATAGCAATCGTATATAATTATCAAGAAGGTCGTGTATGGAGCAGGTACGTAAATGAATAGCAAATATAAACCAACTGTATATATAACCACTTTTATGAATAGCAAATATAAATCAACTGTATATAAAACCAGTTTGTGAATAGCAAATATAAATCAACTGTATATAAAACCAGTTCATGAATAGCAAATATAAATCAACTGTTTATTAGAGCGTATACACCGATGGTATATAGAACCAGTTTAAGGATAGCATAGGGACTGATATCGAGGCTCTTCCTAATAAGGGAACACCGCTGGCTCAGCATGTGGATCCACTAGTCGTAGGTTCGAATCCCAGCTGTTTACTTTGATGACGCATTACCTCATGTTATATTCTCTAAAGGCACTGAAATGCATTTGTATAATGCCAAAGTAAAATAGGTCCATTATAGTTATTGGTTTAAAGTTGACGTGTATATCAGCTGATAATGAATGTCACGTAAAGGAAATATTCTGTAATGCTTTATTTAAATACTATTTGATTTTGATTGTTCATAGTGGTCGACTCGGAGTCAGTACAATGTGTCTGAGGGTATTCATGTTAAACTGCGGAATGGTTTTTCGTGGGCTAGCACTATTAAAAAGGTACAAGTCCGGATAAGTCGAACAGCCACGCACCCGCGTACATTCACGTCGCTATACAAGTGCAATATTTTAAACGCGACGTTGAACTCCATTTTCATCCATCTCACTTTCTTGATTTAAATGCGGTCAGTTCTTGTCTCAGTTTCGTACTCTTTTCAAGTTTATACACAAGAACTCTGAGCTGGTTATGAGTACATAATCTATACATACATCCCATAAATCGAATTGGAGTCCTCGGACCTAGACTGTGTGAATTGATGAATGATTTACAGAGAAACTAATGACCACAATCCAGGTGCATAAATCAGAAAACAACCACTAATGATGTGAGCAGTGACTCGTGAATCTCTACCCACCTAACATGTAAGTATTTCCCACCCAAGCATATGTCGCCAGGCTGCTTTCTCTAATACTCAATTAACCCCTTTGCAATTGGCTGAGCGACAGTTACTAGGGATCAGCGTCCATGACAACCGGCTGACCACCACGTGTATATAAGTGTCCGGGCACCTGCTCTCAATATCAGACTTTCTCACACCAGACAACTTGCAGTCCACGTGAGGTCCACATCTACCTACAACAATCATGGTAAGTATAGTTTCTCTGGCTTGGTTGGAATCTACACCCCCACGTCGCTAACAATAACTAATATTGATTTGACGGCTGTATCATTGATATTCACTATTATAGACAAACTCAAGCAGGAGTGTTTATACGTGTCTGTTACATTATCGACGTCATATCGGCACTATTTAAGCGTCATCTTGCAATATCTAAGCTGTGGTATCTCACTGGTTACAATGCGTGAAGTCCTTTTCTGGGTTCCCCCGGATTATTTTGCTGGTATATTACTAAATTCGGCGTAAAACAATACTCAGCGACTCACTCAACTAACTCGCTCACACAAGATATCCATAGAAGTTGGCAGAAAAAGGTCACCAGACAGCGAAGCATAATCATCTTTAAATCATGGTTCCATCATATGAGAAATACAAATAAGTTATCATGTTAAAAAAAGTGAAACCGCAAGTCAATTTAAGTTACAAAAAGTATTATTGGGTTTACTTGGAACGACGACAAGTATACGATGGACGAGCTAGGTTCAGGGGACACGAGTGACCCAGTCATCTGAGGCGTCGAAATTCGCTGGATAGAGTTGCGTCCCTTGGGCGCGACAGAAACCTATGACTGTGGACTGGATTCCCGGTTCGCCCCGATTATGTTTCTAGGTTTGTCAGCACCATACCCGTGCTCGCGGGTTTTACCGAAGTGGTAAACGTCTGAGACCTGCATCACTTCGGTCTTTCCTCCCACATTAAGCTGTCACGCCGTGATATAACTGGAATACTGTTAAGACGTTAACTCCCTCACTCACTGACACGCTCATTCACTCACTCCTCGTCTATGTTTACATCGTTTTCAACGAATATTTCTAATGTTGTCGCGTTCATGTCTTCGTGACAGTTTTATTTGACACTGACCGTTTCATTGTGTTTCTTCAGAGGGAATGTATCTCCATCCACGTCGGCCAGGCCGGAGTCCAGATGGGCAATGCATGCTGGGAGTTATACTGTCTGGAGCACGGCATCCAGCCCGACGGTCAGATGCCCTCAGACAAGACCATCGGGGGTGGGGACGACTCCTTCAACACCTTCTTCAGCGAGACCGGGGCTGGGAAACACGTCCCGAGGGCCATCTTTGTTGACCTCGAACCAACTGTTGTCGGTGGGTACAATATATTTTCATATTTAACAATCGTTAATATTCGAAGAAATCTTTAAATCCTTAAAACGTTTCTCTTAATACAAGAATATACTCTTTAATCGAACTTCAACTGTATACTTGTTTTTTTATATTCTTTTCATTTCTTGCTCATACTATCTTTGTTGACCTCGAACCAACTGTTGTCGGTGGGTGTTTCATCTGCTTAAAACATAACAAACAATATGAAGTATAGAACATGAGACTTAAGTAAATGCATCAAACACGTTGATACAACCCAATTCAACTGTGTTCCATTTAAAAAACGCAGCATCTCGTTGACGATGTTGTCCTCTGCCTGTTGATTTTTGCATTGGAATTTACCTCAGTGCCCTGTCACATTTTCAGATGAGGTCCGTACCGGCACCTACCGCCAATTGTTCCACCCAGAGCAGCTCATCACCGGCAAGGAGGACGCCGCCAACAACTACGCCCGTGGTCACTACACCGTCGGAAAAGAGATCGTCGACCTCGTACTTGACCGCACCAGGAAATTGGCTGACCAGTGCACTGGACTCCAGGGCTTCCTCATCTTCCATAGCTTCGGTGGCGGCACTGGATCCGGATTCACCTCTCTCTTGATGGAGAGACTGTCTGTGGACTACGGCAAGAAGTCCAAGTTGGAGTTCGCTGTCTACCCAGCTCCCCAGATCTCCACTGCCGTGGTGGAGCCCTACAACTCCATCCTCACAACCCACACCACCCTGGAACATTCCGACTGTGCCTTCATGGTCGACAACGAGGCCATCTACGACATCTGCAGACGTAACCTCGATATTGAACGTCCTACCTACACCAACCTCAACCGTCTGATTGGTCAGATTGTCAGTTCCATCACTGCCTCTCTCCGTTTCGATGGTGCCCTGAACGTGGATTTGACGGAGTTCCAGACCAACCTGGTGCCCTACCCACGTATCCACTTCCCTCTGGCTACCTACGCTCCTGTCATCTCCGCCGAGAAGGCCTATCACGAACAGCTGTCTGTGGCCGAGATCACAAACGCTTGCTTCGAGCCCGCCAACCAGATGGTCAAATGTGATCCCCGACACGGCAAGTACATGGCCTGTTGCATGTTGTACCGTGGTGATGTCGTCCCTAAGGACGTCAACGCCGCCATCGCCACCATCAAGACCAAGAGAACCATCCAGTTCGTCGACTGGTGTCCCACTGGCTTTAAGGTTGGCATCAACTACCAACCACCCACTGTTGTCCCCGGCGGTGACTTGGCCAAGGTCCAGAGAGCTGTCTGTATGTTGAGCAACACCACCGCCATCGCCGAGGCCTGGGCTCGTCTTGACCACAAATTCGATCTGATGTACGCCAAGCGTGCCTTCGTCCACTGGTATGTGGGTGAGGGTATGGAGGAGGGAGAGTTCTCCGAGGCCCGTGAGGACTTGGCCGCCCTGGAGAAGGACTACGAGGAGGTTGGAGTCGACTCTGTTGAGGGCGAGGGGGAGGAAGAGGGAGAGGAGTATTAGTGCTACCCCAAACTGACACTCAAATGTTCCCTTGATGGAACGACCGAATAAAATATGAAAACAAATATTTCGTTTGCATTTCTTTTAAATCTGTAAAGAGCATAGAGCAATGGGCCAAATTAGTCTCTTACACAACATACAGGCTCTGGTATGTCTTTATTGCTCCATCTGGACAAGGTCTGGACCGTTAGCTTGAAGATTTGTATTAACTTTATTTGTTTCGTGACTTTTACGTCTTTCTGGTTTCTTTTCGGGATATCAGTTCATTATTCATCAGTACGATGTGTGCTTTACATTGACATCACACATTGATCGCACATGACTCATACACTAACGAACGGCTGTGTGGATGCATGTAAGGTATCTTACACAAGCCATACATGGCTGTACGTCGGTGTGCCTTGATGTCGGGTTGGATAAGTGAGTGAGTCATCGAGTATGGATTTACGGCGCTTTAGCAATATTCAAGTAATAGCACAGAGCAGGACAACAGAAATATCGCATCACACGTTGTACCAACATGTGGAATCGAACCCGGGACAGTACCTTTTTACCACTAGGCTACCACACCGACCCATATGTAAGCGAGTGAGTAAGTCAATGGTGTTTCACGCTTCAATCACCTACATGCAGCTATATCACGACAATGTGTAAATACTTGTGTCCGGGCCACTGTAGCCAGTGAGCATGGTAGCAAGACGACACACAGTCAGCCAGACCTATATCCCAACTACCCGTTTTCATGATTTGGCTTGTACGACAAGCATGGGTGCTAGAACTCGGTCATAGCCTATACTTTCTGTTACGCGTACTCATTTTTAAGTGAAAAGGTATGTGACTTTTAACTTAATATATTCATGTGTTGTGTCATGACTGGTCACATATGATGTAAGTTAATCAAAGAGTAATTCGGTTCCAGAACGATGCACATGCACGAGATTTCAGAACTGAAAGATACCAGAAGGGCTCGAAGACGTCACGACGTTGAAGCTTTCGTTAGACTCCTTCCTAGATCCTCCGCTTGGTGTCGCTTCTCTGCCTTTGAAATATTGTACAACGAGCACATATATACGCTTTCGGGAACATTTGTTCATTTACCAGGTGAAAGACGTTCAGACAAGTTCCGTGTAGTTTAACAACTACACGGAACTTGTCTTTGCTCATTTGAAAAGTTGCTCATTTGAAACGTTCCAGTGCAATGTAATGTCCACTTTTCTCACAGCAATTTTCTGAACACTTCCCTTGAAACAAGAAGTCTATATATTAGGTGGGCACTAATTGGCGTTACCGCTTGAACAGCTGAGGGACCGTCCATAAAAAATGCTTAACGTAAATAAAAACGTTTTCTAACTACACAACAAAGCAGTTGGTGTTTGGTATTTGAAAAAAAGAATTACTGTACTGAAATAAAATAAGTACCAGTTATCCCCATGCTTCCCTTCAGACAAACTAACGATCGACATTTGCATTTGGATTCAACTTGACAGCATGTCCGACAATCGCGTGTTTAGTTTTACTGACTAAGCCGGAACCATAATGTCTGATGACTCAAGGTCCCAATTTATACCGACAACTACGTTCCGCCACTAATAATCCCACTTTAGTTAATCTAACTGTGCACGCGGCTTTGATCTGCTTCTAGCTTCCACGAGTCCTGTTCTGTTCCTTGTTTAATGCCGTACTCAGCAATACTCCAGCTATACGGTGGAAATAATCGACCAAACACTCCAGTGACTGACATCGTAAGCAAAGGATCCACCCCATCAACCAAGACACAGAGCAAACACCTTAAGTCGCCTCCTACGACCAGCAGATGTTGCTAGGGACCAACTCTCATCCGAAATCCAATCCGAAAAATCTCAGATAGAAGCAGTAATTCGCGAACGTATTCTGGGACGTATTCTTCACCGAATTCCAAAATTATTCGGACCCCCAAAACCACCCGATGGCGTGTGTATCTGATGACGTATATTTTCATTGCATAAAGCCTCGAACCCTTCTCTATTTATTTGTTTTCATATTACAGTGAACAAACAGTGAGTTTAGGGGTATCTCCATATTATCACGTTATTCCGAAATGGTGCGCACGGTGCATAATAAAGGCCACAAACATGACACACTTAAACCAATGTTGACAACGCAATAGTTATCGCGGATTTTCAAGGTTGTACATAATACGTTGAGGCGATGGGACAACGTTTTATGGGATATTTGCAAAAGTAAAAAGGTCACCCGACGTCGGAAATACCCTACGGAGTGCTATACCTCAGTATAGTGAAGCGGTTTCTATCATTAGTTCTACATGCATGGAGAGTGACGGTAAACCTAACACACTCACTCACTCAACATGCATGAATATGGATGTAAACGCATGTTAATCAAGAACAGTTCTGCTGTCATTTATGATAAATTTACATTGAAACATGATTAGAGTACAAATATATATTTTCTAGATGTCGGTCTTTTAATGCTACATCATTGGTGCCTTATTATTATCACTGAACGGACACACACTGGGTCCTAGAAAGTAATATATTTCATATCAGTGAAACATTGAACCTATATGGATCTTAGAAAGTAATATATTTCATATTAGTGAAGTATTGCACCTATCTGGGTCTAAGAAAGTAATATATTTCGTATCAGTGAAACATTGCACCTAAATGTATATGGGTCTTAGGAAGTTATATATTTCATATTAGTGAAGTATTGCACCTATCTGGGTCTAAGAAAGTAATATAGTTCATGTTAGTGAAGTATTGGTCCTATCTGGGTCTTAGTATCTAATCTATTTCATATCCGGGGAAAATTGCATCTGTCTGGTTATGAGAAACTAATCTATTTCACGTCAGTCAAACATTGCATAAGCTATGTCTTAGAAACTCATGTATTTCACATCAGTCAAACATTGCATAAAGCTATGTCTTAGAAACTCATGTATTTCACATCAGTCAAACATTGCATAAAGCTATGTCTTAGAAACTCATGCATTTCACGTCAGTCAAACATTGCATATAGCTAGGTCTTAGAACACTGGTCTATTTCACATCAGTCAAACATTGCATAAAGCTATGTCTTAGAAATTCATGTATTTCACGTCAGTCAAACATTGCATAAGCTATGTCTTAGAAACTCATGTATTTCACATCAGTCAAACATTACATAAAGCTATGTCTTAGAAACTCATGTATTTCACATCAGTCAAACATTGCATAAAGCTATGTCTTAGAAACTCATGTATTTCACGTCAGTAAACATTGCATATAGCTAGGTCTTAGAACACTGGTCTAATTCGCGTCAGTCAAACATTGCATAAAGCTATGTCTTAGAAACTAATCTAATTCACGTCAGTCAAACATTGCATAAAGCTAGGTCTTAGAAACTAATCTATTTCACGTCAGTCAAACATTGCATAAAGGTAGGTCTTAGAAAGTAAAATATTTCATATCAGAGACACATTGCATCTGTTTGGATCTAAGCAAGTAATCTATTTCATATCAGTCACACATTGCATATAGCTGGGTCTTAGAAAGTAATCTATTTCATATCAGTCACACATTGCATCTGTCTCCTTGATAACGATGAAAGAATCTACATCGAAACGTCACTTAATGCAATAAACCGGAAGTTGTTATCCATAAAGTTGTACGGGTTTTGTTTTTCTATCAAATAAACATCGCATCTTGTAAACGTGTAATACTAAATTTAATGAAACATATCACTGTGTCTTGGAAAGTTAACTATTGTTATCTGTTAAACATTGAATATACTTTGGTCTTGGTAAGTAAAATATTTCATATCGCTACAACATTGCAACTCGTCGTGTCTTTTAAAGGAAAAGTATTTCCTACCACTGAAACATTGCATCGAGCTAAGTCTTGGAAAAGAAACTATTTCATATGGGTAAACCGTTACATTTAGACTTGTCTTGGAAAGTTAAATGTTGCAAGTCGAAAAAATAGATATTTTAGATATAAGACCAGGCTGTGGAAACTAAGAACTCTCATTAAGCATTAAGTAAAGAACAGAGCTAACGAGCTGCAACAAGGAATGAACACCATACTCCAAGTAAACAGTCATTAATTAAGTGTTCAGTGTACCTTCTGTTAATTAGGCTTTCACCATTTAGATGATTTAGAACATAGTGATAATCCCGTCGCAGTCATCCAGTGAACTTTAACCCCTGCACCCCAGACGCCGCCGTCGTAATGAGCTTAGCAACGGTTACTGGGGATCAGCGTCCTTGACAACAGACTGACCACTACGTGTATATAAGCGTCCGGGGACCTGTTCTCTACATCAGACTTTCTCACACCAGACAATTTGCAGTCCACGTGAGATCTACCTACAACAATCATGGTAACTATAATGTAGATGTGTTTAGTGGGAATCAACACTTACACACGTCGTTGACAATAATTCAGAATTAGGCACCAGTATAACACCTATTCCTTACAACACCCAACGTAAAAAAATACACTCACAAGTGTTAAAGATGAACTATTAATGTCTTATCGTCAATAGTTTAGTCATGTACGGAACAACTACTAAAAACGCCAGTGCTCTAGGGATACACGTACCCGCGGCAAACTGTACCCATTCAGGGTGTCAGGGTGTAAATCGCAGAGAAAGAAGAAGCTTTTTGAGGCTATCGTTCAATACGCTATAACTGATTAAGGTATGTAACAAGTATTCCAAAGAGGGTTAATGCGTCTAACCTGTCATGTGTGGAGTACTTCATTACTTATTGAAAGAAACTGAGATGTTGAATATATAAACTGTCACTCACTAACGTTGTCTTTTGTTACTTCAGAGGGAATGTATCTCCATCCACGTCGGCCAGGCCGGAGTCCAGATGGGAAATGCATGCTGGGAGTTGTACTGTCTGGAGCACGGCATCCAGCCCGACGGTCAGATGCCCTCAGACAAGACCATCGGGGGTGGGGATGACTCTTTCAACACCTTCTTCAGCGAGACCGGGGCTGGGAAACACGTCCCGAGGGCCATCTTTGTTGACCTCGAACCAACTGTTGTCGGTGGGTACATCATATTTTCAAATCGCAAAGAGCGGAAACTTCGGAAAGCATGTATCGCACTGTGTGGTTATAATGACTCAGTTAAAATATTGAACATGTACGAGTAACGGACCTTAACGATTAAAGACATTTAACAAACTGCTGTATACAATAAACTATTTCTATGTGAATAGAATGTATGTATATAATCCTTCTTGTCCGTAACATCTAAAAAAATAACTTTAATCTTCAAACTTGTCTTTGTTGGATTATCCACTGATACTCCTAAGATAACAGTTATTTGACTTGCTGTTCACTCAATCATAAACAACCTCATTGAAATCTGTCTTACTACTTGGTGTCTTACTAATTGGAGGTTACCGTTACAGATGAGGTCCGAACCGGCACCTACCGACAACTGTTCCACCCAGAGCAGCTCATCACCGGCAAGGAGGACGCTGCCAACAACTACGCCCGTGGTCACTACACCGTCGGAAAAGAGATCGTCGACCTCGTTCTTGACCGCACAAGGAAGTTGGCTGACCAGTGCACTGGACTCCAGGGCTTCCTAATCTTCCACAGCTTCGGTGGCGGCACTGGCTCCGGTTTCACCTCTCTCTTGATGGAGAGGCTGTCTGTGGACTACGGCAAGAAGTCCAAGTTGGAGTTCGCTGTCTACCCCGCTCCCCAGATCTCCACTGCCGTGGTGGAACCCTACAACTCCATCCTCACAACCCACACCACCCTGGAACACTCCGACTGCGCCTTCATGGTCGACAACGAGGCCATCTACGACATCTGCAGACGTAACCTCGATATCGAACGTCCTACCTACACCAACCTCAACCGTCTGATTGGTCAGATTGTCAGCTCCATCACTGCCTCTCTCCGTTTCGATGGTGCCCTGAACGTGGATCTGACAGAGTTCCAGACCAATCTTGTGCCATACCCACGAATCCACTTCCCTCTGGCTACCTACGCTCCTGTCATCTCCGCCGAGAAGGCCTACCACGAACAACTGTCTGTGGCCGAGATCACTAACGCCTGCTTCGAGCCCGCCAACCAGATGGTCAAATGTGATCCCCGTCACGGCAAGTACATGGCTTGTTGCATGTTGTACCGTGGTGATGTCGTCCCTAAGGACGTCAACGCCGCCATCGCCACCATCAAGACCAAGAGAACCATCCAGTTTGTCGACTGGTGTCCCACTGGCTTCAAGGTTGGCATCAACTACCAACCACCCACTGTTGTCCCCGGCGGTGACTTGGCCAAGGTCCAGAGAGCTGTCTGTATGTTGAGCAACACCACCGCCATCGCCGAGGCCTGGGCTCGTCTTGACCACAAATTCGATCTGATGTACGCCAAGCGTGCCTTCGTCCACTGGTATGTGGGTGAGGGTATGGAGGAGGGAGAGTTCTCCGAGGCCCGTGAGGACTTGGCCGCCCTGGAAAAGGACTACGAGGAGGTTGGAGTCGACTCTGTTGAGGGCGAGGGAGAGGAAGAGGGAGAGGAGTATTAGTGCTACCCCAAACTGACACTCAAATGTTCCCTTGGTGGAACGACCGAATAAAAAAGCGTAAAACAAATATTTGTCTTTGTCTGTTTACAGTATTTAGTTACTTGCTTTCATGTTTATTGGGAGACAATACAAAGAAAAATAATAGGATTGAATTATCATCATAAAGGACACCGGTATGCAATATTTATATTTTACATCGTCATACGCATTGAAGCTGCCTCTCACGTTCATATGTTAACAGCACTTTAGTGGAGCATTTAGCAGATAACGCATTTTTTGTCTCTACACACAGCTTTCTGGTGCAAATACGTTTTACTGATAACGAGAGGATTCAACTTGCTGATGTTTCATTTTTAGATGTGATTACATGGTGTCTTGCGATGGTGTTAAGAGAATACATGATCCTGTTACATTTTATTGCTATTCATATGCTTTTTTGTGATTTGACATTAAGCGTCTGTAGTACGACTTTCAGTGATCATGTTTATGAGGTTTGGTGGGGCATTGTTTTTATTGGACCCTAATTACTTTATGATGGTTGGGCCTCTTCGTCTCAGCTCCATAGCCGTGACGCTGGGAAAGGGCAGCATTTAATTAATGAGAGTAGAATATATCCTGGAGGATACACTTGAGGGAGAGGGCTATATTAATTACCGTACCACAGGAAGAGACCTGTAGACGTGAGCACGGGGTTGTGTGTAAGATGGCCGTCGCATAATGGCCGCCAGGAGTGGTAAACATTGAGCTAAAGCAGTGTTGTTTTCACGGGCCTGTTGAATAAATTTCCAGCGCTGCTGTCTATATATCTTCTACTTGATCCTGGATACATCATTTTGGCATTTACATTTTAATATTTTTCAACGTACATTAATGGTTTACTAGTCATAGATTTTAGAGTATTTGTCAATTGTGGTGAACGTACAAGCAATAATTGTAATTTGTGGTGACATCTAAATTTAAACGTCTCATTTAAAACAATAAGTAAGTACGATAGTAAATAATAATATTCAAATCGCATTAAACTACAATGAGACATCATCTGAAAATGACTATATATGCAAATGTTACAAAACTGTACCTATCTTCACGAATTATTAAAAAATGGGCATTAAGTTCACGGAGACGAAGGCTATAGATACAATACCATATTTTATTTTTTAGATGATAAAGTACATCATTTCATAATGAATTCAGTTATTGATATCTAAAAACCGATTTCCCATATTAATAAACATTTCATGATAAAACACAATCAAATGTGTGATATAAATTCATTCTTTAGTATCCATAAATGAATTATTGATATCATATAACGAATAAATAGTAAAAAGGCGCCCTATATATTGTTCTTTGTGGACTGTATTAAGTTACGCATTTGCATCACGGTTATAATGTTAATTGCTAGTCTTTTTTCTGCACCATCATTTCTTTCATCTTATGAAAAAATGTTTTTAAAATGGCAACTTATAATTAACTTATATATAGCACTGGTATAAATAAATAGTACACACACTAATTTAATGTCATAACTGGCCTCACTCTGTCACATACAGCACTAAAACTACTATATTTCAAGTCTCTTAACCAAGTTTGAGAAGATGACCAACAGCATCAAGGAACTCGATAGGGGTTTTCTGTCCTTGAGTCAACATGTCCTTAAGACGTCTCAGGCGATTTTCAGTCTCTCTGTAAACTCGCTTCCTGCTGGGTGGGGCGGCACCAAAGTATAACTGTTTTTGTCCTGTCTGCACACTCAATTTACAAATCGGTAGATATTCGGGTGGCGGTGGGGTAAGGTTCTTTTAAGGCCATGGTGAAATCCCTCAAGATTGTTGTTGGTGCGAGGGCCGGGTGTCTGGTGGTGATTCAAGAGAGGTATTGGAAACCGAGCATCATCGTCAATTGATGACCATATAGTTGATAACCATATAGTCATTGAAGTCTTCAGTTCTCGGAACTGGTGGAGTTGCCTGCTTAGCATCCAACCAGGTGTCCTGGACATCACGCAAGGGCAGGAGGGCAGGGTGTTGTGACGTGGTTGGGTGGCGTGCGGTGTGGGCTTGTTGCATTCGTCACCACTCGCCCCTTTCCGTAACCTGCAAGAAGATTCGTCCCCCTATCGATGAATGTTATGTGCGAAAATACGACAAACCAATCAGAATGCGCGTATGATTTCAAGTTCTTCGTCAAAGAATCCCTCAGAAATATTTTTTGATTTTACATATCTTGCAATCTAAAAATGTACCCAAGACAAAGTTAAATATGTTCAGTCATACTGTATAATTCCGCACGTCCCAATGTGCTTTAAATTGCATCTGAAATATACATAATACATGGGGAAATAATATGTGAACGAGTTGACAATTGTTTTAGGTATGCCCGTTTGCGCTAAGACGGAACCCGGTCACAAAAATGGCCATGAGAGGGGCACGAGTCGCTATTCGGCTTGTCCCGGAATAACACGAGTTGGTCACGAATGGGCTTGTTGTTGGCGCCGGCTGGCTTAACGACTCTATTGAGTTAGTGTATGGTTAGCTGGGGTTATAGGCACGGACGTCGGAGAGGGCGACTCGTGTTGGAAATTTCGATCCCGATCCGAAAGTTGGGGTGTTTGTTTACTAGGGCATAGTTATGTTGTATAGATTTGTTTGGGAGGTTCTAAATTCGGTCTATAAGGTCGGCTTTGATGATGAATTGCGTTATTGCATTGAAGATGTAGATAGGGTTGGAAGGTTTGAAAAGTAGTGTGAGGTTTTGTTTATAGTTAGGAGGGATAGCTTGATAAAGTTCGGAGTGAAGGGTGTTATAGAAAGGACAGCTGTTAAAAATATGATATAAGTCTTCTGGTTGATTACAATATGTACATTTCCCGTCCGGGTGTCTGCCTTGTTTGTGTAGATTGTGGTTGAGGTTGGTATTTCCGCTGATGATTCTTGATATAATATTGTCCAAATGGTTAGAGCTGTTATAGTTGCGACATTTGAGATTGTATTGCGTAAAAAGTGTTTTGAGCCATTGCGAGTTAGTGTTTTGGATTATATTGTTTTAGTTTTGAAGTTTTATAGACTTTTTAAATTTGTTCTTGATCTCCGCTTTGGAGGTATGGAAATAGATTTCTAATGAGGGCTGTTGGGTGGCTATATTGGCTGCGATGTGTGCTGTGTTATTGCCTGGTATATTTGTGTGTCCCGGGGCCCAGAGTAGACTGATTTGTTTGTTGTTGTTGTTAAGTTGGTTGATTAGAGTAATAATGTTGTTGATGTTAGTGAGTCTGATAGTGAGTCTGATATTATTAGAAATTTTTGTTTTGATAGCGTGTATTGCTGTAAGGATATGGCTAATAGTTCCCCTGTGTTATTGTTAGTGAAGTTTTTATAGTGAAAGTTTGTGGTGACAGGGGGGTTGTTGGTCTATGTGTATTCCTAGTCCTGTTTTTCCATTGGTTTGGGATGCGTCGGTGTAAATGTAAGTGTGTGTCGGCCAGTTATTGTGGAGGTGTCTGAGGGTTGCTTCGGCCTTTTTTGCAGTTGGGGTGCCGGGGCTTTGTATGAAAAGTTCGTGGAGCGTTGTGTCAACTGGGGGGGATGGGAGGTCGGCTATGTATTGTAGGGAGGGGTGTGTGTGTGATATATTGCTTAGATTGTGGGTGTGTATTAGCTTGTGTAGGTGGGTCATGTGTGGGGCTTGGTCAATGCTGTTTGTTTGTTAATGTTGTTATATTTTTGTTTGAGTATTTTAAAGATTGGATTGTGTTGTGCCCCAGCCCAGTAGTTGAGGATTGTCTGTTGTATTCTGTGTGTAATGGAGAGAGTGTTGGTCATGAGTATGGCGTGGTGTGAGGTACCAGTCCTGGTGCCGGTAGCTATTTTGAGGGCCTTATATTGAATTGATTTTATTTTGTTGTAGTTAGTAGTTGAAATGCCGCTTAGGACCGGAGCGGCGTAGTCGATTTTGGATTGAATAAGTGTTTTGTAGATGTTGAGGAGGGTTTGTTTGTCAGACCCCCAATTGTTACCTTTAATAGCTCTCATTAATTTTAAATCTTTTTCACAAGAGTTGACCAATTTTGATATACGGGGGCCCCATGTAAGGTGTCGGTCAAATGTAACCCCTAGGAACTTAGCTTCTTTTTGGTATGTAATTTCTTTGTCATTAAGGTGAAGTTTGGGTGTGTAATTTTGCATATATTGTTTTTTGATGAGCATGCCAATGGTCTTTTTGGTGTTGATTTGGAATCCCGAATTTGAAGCCTATTTTTTTATATTGTTTAAAGCAGATTGCATTCTGGTTTTTAATAAATTGATGGAGGCCGAGAGGTCCAAAGGGAAACGTCATCTGCGAAATTTGCTGTGGTATTTTTTTTCTTTATTTTTGGAATCTGAAAAGATGTCATTTATCATAAAATTGAATAGTGTTGGCGATAAGATGCTTCCTTGTGGAGTACCGTTTTCAATGGGGTGTGTGTCGGATAGGGTTTGATGGGATTTAACGGTGATGTGTCTATCTGTTAGGAAAGAGTGAATGAAGTTTAGTATTCTCCCATTGATATGATTATTTTCGAGTTTTTTAAGGAGGCCGTTATGCCAAACCATGTCGAAAGCTTTGCTGAAATCTATAAAGATGGCCAGGGTGTATTGTTTCATTGATTTCGCAGTCCTAATGTCTTGTTCTAGGTGTAGAATGTGGTCTAATGTTTGTCTGTTATTTGTGAAGCCGCTCTGGTCCGGGCTTATTAGTCTGTTTATAGAGATGTGATGCTTAAGTCTATTATTGATAATTGATTCAAGGATTTTGCATATATGGGAGGTTAGAGATATGGGGCGGAAGGAGTCTGGGTCGTTCGGGGGTTTGCCCGGCTTCAGGACTGGAATGATTTTTGCGTGTTTCCAGGTTTGTGGTGTTGTGCCTGTTGACCATATTTGGTTGTAGGGTTGTAGTAATAATTGTTGTATTTGAGGTGTGATTTTATTTAGTATTATGTAACGTATGTTATCGAGTCCTGTGGCTGCGGCTGTGTTTTTGTTATGAAGTGCATGTAGAAGTTCATATATATTAATGGTTTTATTGATGGGTAGATGGTGCTTTTTGTTTGTATCTTGGAATGGGGGGGGGGGGGGGTAATTGGCGGTACCGGTGCTGCTGGTCTTGGCAAAGTGGATAGCTATATGATTGGCTTTATCTTTATTGGATGGGCAGTTGGATTGGACTGATTTTCGAAATGTCCGTTTTAGTCATTTAAGTTTGTTCCAGATTTTTCTTGAATTATTTTCGCCAATTTTGGGGGTATTGCAGAAGAGCTGCCAGTGTTTTTTCCTGGCCGTTTTAATAAGCTGTTTAGTATGGTTTCTGAGATGAATGAAATCAGGGTTTTTTGTTTTATCCCGTTTACTTCTATTTAGGGCTCTTTTTCTTAATTTTCTAGAGTTTTGGATGTCGTCGTTCCACCAGGGGACTGGGTTGTGGGAAGGGGCGGGTTTGGTTGTGGGTATGCATTGGCTTGCGATATCGAATAGTGTGTTGGTAAGGTTGGTGTTGAATGTGTCTATGTTGCTGTTTTGTATTTTTGGGGGGTCGGTTTGGTTGCATAGTTTTGTAAAGAGTTGCCAATTGGCTTTTTGAAAATTGAATTTTATTTGCTTGGTGGTTTCTAAAGGGGGTTCGTTAGTGAGTGAAGGGGGATTTAGAGAGAATTTGGTCTGTCAAATGTCATTATGATGGACTCTAGTTATATACTATAGTGTTAATCCACAATAAATTGAGTAAACCCAATTTAAGGTTCAAACTACTCCCAGCCCGACAACTTGTAAGTTGCTATTACTGCATACACATGAAACATTTTGATCTTAAACAGTGTATAACTGTGATTTCCTAAACCAGTTAATTTCATTAAAAGTGACGGGTCTTTTTATTATAATCTTCTTTATCTACAAATAATTTGTTTTCATTAGGTACATCTGTAACTATTTAATCTTCACAAAGTACCCTTCCTTGCCTTTCTAAAACAACATCGAAAAGAAGCTAATGAGTCTTCTTAATTAAAGGAGGACTAAACCATTATAACAATGGGTAAACTCAATCAGTCATGACAACTCTCTGTAGATGTTTTGGCATGTAGACGTTTTGGCATGTAGAAGTTTTGGGAGTGAACCGTGACAATAGCTCAATTTGACTCAACTTGTGTGTCGCTCTCGCGTTAGATTTGCTAACGAACCAATTTAGGTCGGATTTAGTGCACCATGCGTTTAAGCTCCCATGTCTGATCCTTATGAAAACACATTAAGGGTTTAAAACAACACAGTAATCCATATCATGTTTCACATGACCACGAAATATGACACATAAATAAGAAATATTTGGGACTTTGGCTCAAGGAACACCTAGATTAAAATTTCACAGCTAAACAAATTGCTAAATCTGCTGGAAGAGCCCTCAGTGTAATTATTAGTAAATTTAAATTAGTTGGAGGAATGACCTATGATGTTTTCAGTACTTTGTATGACAATCTTGTACAACCTATCTTAACGTATGGTGCAGCAATTTGGGGAACCAGAGAATTTAGTTGCATAAATGCCATCCAAAATAGAGCGTGCCGCTTTTTCTTGGGTGTAGGAAAAACTACTCCTAATTTGGCCGTAAGAGGGGAGATGGGTTGGTCATCGATTATCACTAAACATAAAATCGAAGTTGTGCGTTTCTGGAAGAAGTTGAATTCAGCTCCCCCGCAGAGAATTATAGCTCGTATCAGAAATTGGTCTCTGTCATACCGAAAGTCCTGGGACAGCAGAGTTGTAAGAATGTTTGGTTCTTTTGATCTACCATTTTTGGATCTCTATAACATTGGTAATATAGATTTCCAAATTTTGAAATCAAAACTGATAGAACTTGACGGAGAAAACTGGTTGCGTGGAGTTTGGAATGACACTGGTCATACTACAGGCAATAAGCTTAGAACGTTTAGATTGTTTAAAAATACACTGAATGTTTCATTTTATGTACGCCATATTCTGGATAGATCACGACGAAGCACTTTAGCTAAACTTCGCTGTGGAACTTTACCCTTAGAATTAGAAAGAGGTCGTTATACACGCCCGAAAACCCCTGTTTCTGAACGCGTCTGTAAATTATGTAACGGCCAAACTGTTGAAGATGAAGTTCACTTTTTGGTAACGTGTGACTGTTATAGAGATCTAAGACTTAATGTTTGGCAGAAAGTATCCCTTATTAACCCCTCGTTTATTACCATGTCTCCGGCAGACCAAACCGTATTCTTAATGCAGTGCGACGAACTGGTTAAACCACTTGCTGCATTAATCTTCACAATGTATCGGAGAAGAAAATATATAAAACAATAAACTGGGTAGTTGTGTGCGTGTGATAATTCTTATCATCTATCATGTTTTGCTGTGTTGTAGGGTTGATGTGTGGGGGTGCTGTGGGTTGTGATGGGTGGCTGGCCCGAGGGGTTGTGATGGGTGGCTGGCCCGACGTGGTTGGTGCTTCTTTTTTGTGGAGACGGGGAGGGATGTGGATGCGAGTGAGGACGTGGTTGATGGGCGCGGATGAGGGAGTTGGTGTGGATGCGGGAACGGATACAGGTGAGGGTGTGTTTAAGAAATGGGGTGTGTGTGAGAGTGATGTGTGACGGTGAGGGTTCGAGCGAGGGTTCGGATGTGATTGAAGTGATGTCAATGAGGGTTTGGGTGTGTCTGAATGTTCGGGTGTGTTTGCGTGGTTTGCGTAAGCTGCTGTGAGTGAAGACCTGGATGTGGGAATGGATGTGGTTGTGTGTATATAGGATGTTTGTATGGGGGATAATATTATGAATGTTATTTTCATAACTGCTATTAAATGTGGTGTGTACATATATAAAATAGTGTTTTTATGAGTCTTTTAGTGTCTCGTAGGCCATTTTGGCCGGCCGCTGAATTTTTACATTCTTGCCTTGTCATTTTATATGTACAGCGGGTGACACTATAATAAAATATTCTTCTTCTTCTTCTTCTTCTTCTATTCTTCTTCTTCTATATTTCTTCTTTTAATAACAAAATAAGATAATATAAAGTTTTGTCACTCTCGTTTTATTCACAAAATATTCACCATCAACAATGTATCATTTTACATTACTCCAAGTGAAGCGATGGTCGGCATACTCCATTCTGGATACGGCACCATCCATCAGTCGTGCTCAAGTTGTTAGTTCTTGGACCATCGTTGCCGAAGTGGTTCGAAAGATGTCGCAAGTTGTCTCCAGTGGATTAACCAAGGACCTTCAGTCGAAACACGTGCAGGACATGTCTTTTCAAGACACAGCCAAGACTGCCACGTGTCTCTCTTCTTATTGCAACGGAACATAAATCCATGAAAACAAAGAATCCTACCTCCACGATGGGATGGTATGAATTTGATGTCAACTTGAGCGTTTGCCATTTTGCAAGTAACTTCTCGCTTTTTAATAATGCTCATTTAATTAATTAAGATTGACACTGATTGAACATGCTACTATGATTGGCATGATTACCAAATCATAATTAATTACTGAGATGTGGTCATGGAGAACATACTAATCCTATGTATGTAACCCAAATGTAATTCCAGATATTCTATATTGGCAAACAAAAGCTATTCTAAGTGAAAAGTAATCTATAATGTAAATGGTAATTCTATGGATTGTACCATGGATAGTTTGAATTATCATGTTTATTCAAATGATTTTTTTTCAAGATAAAGTTATATATCACTAGATTATTGCCTGTATTTGTTTTTGTGATGACCTTGTATTTATTTTTCCATATAATAGAAAATTATGGAAAGTTTGAGCGATCTGCGTGGAGTCAATTTCCATATGTGTGTTCTACTAAGTAAAATAGCCACTATACTTGTCATTATATTTATATGAAAATAACATAATCGTAACCGTAATAACTTCAGCTTTATTTTGATAGATTACACATGGAAATTGGACAATTTTAAAGACATTTATTGACCTTTTTGATGCAGTACAAAAATGACGCTGACGTGGAATGCAAAATCGCGATCTTTAGGGTACCTCCACAAATATGATGAAAACAGGAAGTGCATGCCTATAATTTCAATGTTAACATATGATTCCATGTTCAGGGCACTCTAAGGCTTCAGGAAAAGTATGTTTTGTTGGGAGGTGGGGGGGGGGGGGGGGGGGGGGTGTGTGTGTGTGGGGGGGGTGTGTGTGTGGGGGGGGGGGGGATGCATAATGGACCTAAGTAGCCCATGGCCTAATATTTTTTATTATTCAACCCGACCAACCCCGTCGATGTAATTCAGTTATTGATATCAAAAAAACGATTTTCCATATTAATAAACATTTCATGATAAAACACAATCAAATGTGTGATATAAATTCATTCTTTAGTATCCATAAATGAATTATTGATATCATATAACGAATAAATAGTAAAAAGGCGCCCTATATATTGTTCTTTGTGGACTGTATTAAGTAACGCATTTGCATCACGGTTATAATGTTAATTGCTAGTCTTGTTTCTGCACCATCATTTCTTTCATCTTATGAAAAAAAGTTTAAAAAATGGCAACTTATAATTAACTTATATATAGCACTGGTATAAATAAATAGTACACACACTAATTTAATGTCATAACTGGCCTCACTCTGTCACATACAGCACTAAAACTTCTATATTTCAAGTCTCTTAACCAAGTTTGAGAAGATGACCAACAGCATCAAGGAACTCGATAGGGGTTTTCTGTCCTTGAGTCAACATGTCCTTAAGACGTCTCAGGCGATTTTCAGTCTCTCTGTAAACTCGCTTCCTGCTGGGTGGGGCGGCACCAAAGTATAACTGTTTTTGTCCTGTCTGCACACTCAATCTTCTTAATCACTTCTACAAATCGGTAGATATTCGGGTGGCGGTGGGGTAAGGTTCTGTTAAGGCCATGGTGAAATCCCTCAAGATTGTTGTTGGTGCGAGGGCCGGGTGTCTGGTGGTGATTCAAGAGAGGTATTGGAAACCGAGCATCATCGTCAATTGATGACCATATAGTTGATAACCATATAGTCATTGAAGTCTTCAGTTCTCGGAACTGGTGGAGTTGCCTGCTTAGCATCCAACCAGGTGTCCTGGACATCACGCAAGGGCAGGAGGGCAGGGGGTTGTGACGTGGTTGGGTGGCGTGCGGTGTGGGCTTGTTGTTGGCGCCGGCTGGCTTAACGACTCTATTGAGTTAGTGTATGGTTAGCTGGGGTTATAGGCACGGACGTCGGAGAGGGCGACTCGTGTTGGAAATTTCGATCCCGATCCGAAAGTTGGGGTGTTTGTTTACTAGGGCATAGTTATGTTGTATAGATTTGTTTGGGAGGTTCTAAATTCGGTCTATAAGGTCGGCTTTGATGATGAATTGCGTTATTGCATTGAAGATGTAGATAGGGTTGGAAGGTTTGAAAAGTAGTGTGAGGTTTTTTTATAGTTAGGAGGGATAGCGAGATAAAGTTCGGAGTGAAGGGTGTTATAGAAAGGACAGCTGTTAAAAATATGATATAAGTCTTCTGGTTGATTACAATATGTACATTTCCCGTCCGGGTGTCTGCCTTGTTTGTGTAGATTGTGGTTGAGGTTGGTATTTCCGCTGATGATTCTTGATATAATATTGTCCAAATGGTTAGAGCTGTTATAGTTGCGACATTTGAGATTGTATTGCGTAAAAAGTGTTTTGAGCCATTGCGAGTTAGTGTTTTGGATTATATTGTTGTGGTTTTGAAGTTTTATAGACTTTTTAAATTTGTTCTTGATCTCCGCTTTGGAGGTATGGAAATAGATTTCTAATGAGGGCTGTTGGGTGGCTATATTGGCTGCGATGTGTGCTGTGTTATTGCCTGGTATATTTGTGTGTCCTGGGGCCCAGAGTAGACTGATTTGTTTGTTGTTGTTGTTAAGTTGGTTGATTAGAGTAATAATGTTGTTGATGTTAGTGAGTCTGATAGTGAGTCTGATATTATTAGAAATTTTTGTTTTGATAGCCTGTATTGCTGTAAGGATATGGCTAATAGTTCCCCTGTGTTATTGTTAGTGAAGTTTTTATAGTGAAAGTTTGTGGTGACGGGGGGGGGGGGGTGCGTTGTTGGTCTATGTGTATTCCTAGTCCTGTTTTTCCATTAGTTTGGGATGCGTCGGTGTAAATGTAAGTGTGTGTCGGCCAGTTATTGTGGAGGTGTCTGAGGGTTGCTTCGGCCTTTTTTGCAGTTGGGGTGCCGGGGCTTTGTATGAAAAGTTCGTGGAGCGTTGTGTCAACTGGGGGGGATGGGAGGTCGGCTATGTATTGTAGGGAGGGGTGTGTGTGTGATATATTGCTTAGATTGTGGGTGTGTATTAGCTTGTGTAGGTGGGTCATGTGTGGGGCTTGGTCAATGCTGTTTGTTTGTTAATGTTGTTATATTTTTGTTTGAGTATTTTAAAGATTGGATTGTGTTGTGCCCCAGCCCAGTAGTTGAGGATTGTCTGTTGTATTCTGTGTGTAATGGAGAGAGTGTTGGTCATGAGTATGGCGTGGTGTGAGGTACCAGTCCTGGTGCCGGTAGCTATTTTGAGGGCCTTATATTGAATTGATTTTATTTTGTTGTAGTTAGTAGTTGAAATGCCGCTTAGGACCGGAGCGGCGTAGTCGATTTTGGATTGAATAAGTGTTTTGTAGATGTTGAGGAGGGTTTGTTTGTCAGACCCCCAATTGTTACCTTTAATAGCTCTCATTAATTTTAAATCTTTTTCACAAGAGTTGACCAATTTTGATATACGGGGGCCCCATGTAAGGTGTCGGTCAAATGTAACCCCTAGGAACTTAGCTTCTTTTTGGTATGTAATTTCTTTGTCATTAAGGTGAAGTTTGGGTGTGTAATTTTGCATATATTGTTTTTTGATGAGCATGCCAATGGTCTTTTTGGTGTTGATTTGGAATCCCGAATTTGAAGCCTATTTTTTTATATTGTTTAAAGCAGATTGCATTCTGGTTTTTAATAAATTGATGGAGGCCGAGGAGGTCCAAAGGGAAACGTCATCTGCGAAATTTGCTGTGGTATTTTTTTTCTTTATTTTTGGAATCTGAAAAGATGTCATTTATCATAAAATTGAATAGTGTTGGCGATAAGATGCTTCCTTGTGGAGTACCGTTTTCAATGGAGTGTGTGTCGGATAGGGTTTGATGGGATTTAACGGTGATGTGTCTATCTGTTAGGAAAGAGTGAATGAAGTTTAGTATTCTCCCATTGATATGATTATTTTCGAGTTTTTTAAGGAGGCCGTTATGCCAAACCATGTCGAAAGCTTTGCTGAAATCTATAAAGATGGCCAGGGTGTATTGTTTCATTGATTGCGCAGTCCTAATGTCTTGTTCTAGGTGTAGAATGTGGTCTAATGTTTGTCTGTTATTTGTGAAGCCGCTCTGGTCCGGGCTTATTAGTCTGTTTATAGAGATGTGATGCTTAAGTCTATTATTGATAATTGATTCAAGGATTTTGCATATATGGGAGGTTAGAGATATGGGGCGGAAGGAGTCTGGGTCGTTCGGGGGTTTGCCCGGCTTCAGGACTGGAATGATTTTTGCGTGTTTCCAGGTTTGTGGTGTTGTGCCTGTTGACCATATTTGGTTGTAGGGTTGTAGTAATAATTGTTGTATTTGAGGTGTGATTTTATTTAGTATTATGTAACGTATGTTATCGAGTCCTGTGGCTGCGGCTGTGTTTTTGTTATGAAGTGCATGTAGAAGTTCATGTATATTAATGGTTTTATTGATGGGTAGATGGTGCTTTTTGTTTGTATCTTGGAATGGGGGGGGGGGGGGGGGGGGTAATTGGCGGTACCGGTGCTGCTGGTCTTGGCAAAGTGGATAGCTATATGATTGGCTTTATCTTTATTGGATGGGCAGTTGGACTGATTTTCGAAATGTCCGTTTTAGTCATTTAAGTTTGTTCCAGATTTTTCTTGAATTATTTTCGCCAATTTTGGGGGTATTGCAGAAGAGCTGCCAGTGTTTTTTCCTGGCCGTTTTAATAAGCTGTTTAGTATGGTTTCTGAGATGAATGAAATCAGGGTTTTTTGTTTTATCCCGTTTACTTCTATTTAGGGCTCTTTTTCTTAATTTTCTAGAGTTTTGGATGTCGTCGTTCCACCAGGGGACTGGGTTGTGGGAAGGGGCGGGTTTGGTTGTGGGTATGCATTGGCTTGCGATATCGAATAGTGTGTTGGTAAGGTTGGTGTTGAATGTGTCTATGTTGCTGTTTTGTATTTTTGGGGGGTCGGTTTGGTTGCATAGTTTTGTAAAGAGTTGCCAATTGGCTTTTTGAAAATTGAATTTTATTTGCTGGGTGGTTTCTAAAGGGGGTTCGTTAGTGAGTGAAGGGGGATTTAGAGAGAATTTGGTCTGTCAAATGTCATTATGATGGACTCTAGTTATATACTATAGTGTTAATCCACAATAAATTGAGTAAACCCAATTTAAGGTTCAAACTACTCCCAGCCCGACAACTTGTAAGTTGCTATTACTGCATACACATGAAACATTTTGATCTTAAACAGTGTATAATTGTGATTTCCTAAACCAGTTAATTTCATTAAAAGTGACGGGTCTTTTTTATTATAATCTTCTTTGTCTACAAATAAGTTGTTTTCATTAGGTACATCTGTAACTATTTAATCTTCACAAAGTACCCTTCCTTGCCTTTCTAAAACAACATCGAAAAGAAGCTAATGAGTCTTCTTAATTAAAGGAGGACTAAACCATTATAACAATGGGTAAACTCAATCAGTCATGACAACTCTCTGTAGATGTTTTGGCATGTAGAAGTTTTGGGAGTGAACCGTGACAATAGCTCAATTTGACTCAACTTGTGTGTCGCTCTCGCGTTAGATTTGCTAACGAACCAATTTAGGTCGGATTTAGTGCACCATGCGTTTAAGCTCCCATGTCTAATCCTTATGAAAACACATTAAGGGTTTAAAACAACACAGTAATCCATATCATGTTTCACATGACCACGAAATATGACACATAAATAAGAAATATTTGGGACTTTGGCTCAAGGAACACCTAGATTAAAATTTCACAGCTAAACAAATTGCTAAATCTGCTGGAAGAGCCCTCAGTGTAATTATTAGTAAATTTAAATTAGTTGGAGGAATGACCTATGATGTTTTCAGTACTTTGTATGACAATCTTGTACAACCTATCTTAACGTATGGTGCAGCAATTTGGGGAACCAGAGAATTTAGTTACATAAATGCCATCCAAAATAGAGCGTGCCGCTTTTTCTTGGGTGTAGGAAAAACTACTCCTAATTTGGCCGTAAGAGGGGAGATGGGTTGGTCATCGATTATCACTAAACATAAAATCGAAGTTGTGCGTTTCTGGAAGAAGTTGAATTCAGCTCCCCCGCAGAGAATTATAGCTCGTATCAGAAATTGGTCTCTGTCATACCGAAAGTCCTGGGACAGCAGAGTTGTAAGAATGTTTGGTTCTTTTGATCTACCATTTTTGGATCTCTATAACATTGGTAATATAGATTTCCAAATTTTGAAATCAAAACTGATAGAACTTGACGGAGAAAACTGGTTGCGTGGAGTTTGGAATGACACTGGTCATACTACAGGCAATAAGCTTAGAACGTTTAGATTGTTTAAAAATACACTGAATGTTTCATTTTATGTACGCCATATTCTGGATAGATCACGACGAAGCACTTTAGCTAAACTTCGCTGTGGAACTTTACCCTTAGAATTAGAAAGAGGTCGTTATACACGCCCGAAAACCCCTGTTTCTGAACGCGTCTGTAAATTATGTAACGGCCAAACTGTTGAAGATGAAGTTCACTTTTTGGTAACGTGTGACTGTTATAGAGATCTAAGACTTAATGTTTGGCAGAAAGTATCCCTTATTAACCCCTCGTTTATTACCATGTCTCCGGCAGACCAAACCGTATTCTTAATGCAGTGCGACGAACTGGTTAAACCACTTGCTGCATTAATCTTCACAATGTATCGGAGAAGAAAATATATAAAACAATAAACTGGGTAGTTGTGTGCGTGTGATAATTCTTATCATCTATCATGTTTTGCTGTGTTGTAGGGTTGATGTGTGGTGGTGCTGTGGGTTGTGATGGGTGGCTGGCCCGAGGGGTTGTGATGGGTGGCTGGCCCGACGTGGTTGGTGCTTCTTTTTTGTGGAGACGGGGAGGGATGTGGATGCGAGTGAGGACGTGGTTGATGGGCGCGGATGAGGGAGTTGGTGTGGATGCGGGAACGGATACAGGTGAGGGTGTGTTTAAGAAATGGGGTGTGTGTGAGAGTGATGTGTGACGGTGAGGGTTCGAGCGAGGGTTCGGATGTGATTGAAGTGATGTCAATGAGGGTTTGGGTGTGTCTGAATGTTCGGGTGTGTTTGCGTGGTTTGCGTAAGCTGCTGTGAGTGAAGACCTGGATGTGGTTGTGTGTATATAGGATGTTTGTATGGGGGATAATATTATGAATGTTATTTTCATAACTGCTATTAAATGTGGTGTGTACATATATAAAATAGTGTTTTTATGAGTCTTTTAGTGTCTCGTAGGCCATTTTGGCCGGCCGCTGAATTTTTACATTCTTGCCTTGTCATTTTATATGTACAGCGGGTGACACTATAATAAAATATTCTTCTTCTTCTTCTTCTTCTTCTATTCTTCTTCTTCTATATTTCTTCTTTTAATAACAAAATAAGATAATATAAAGTTTTGTCACTCTCGTTTTATTCACAAAATATTCACCATCAACAATGTATCATTTTACATTACTCCAAGTGAAGCGATGGTCGGCATACTCCATTCTGGATACGGCACCATCCATCAGTCGTGCTCAAGTTGTTAGTTCTTGGACCATCGTTGCCGAAGTGGTTCGAAAGATGTCGCAAGTTGTCTCCAGTGGATTAACCAAGGACCTTCAGTCGAAACACGTGCAGGACATGTCTTTTCAAGACACAGCCAAGACTGCCACGTGTCTCTCTTCTTATTGCAACGGAACATAAATCCATGAAAACAAAGAATCCTACCTCCACGATGGGATGGTATGAATTTGATGTCAACTTGAGCGTTTGCCATTTTGCAAGTAACTTCTCGCTTTTTAATAATGCTCATTTAATTAATTAAGATTGACACTGATTGAACATGCTACTATGATTGGCATGATTACCAAATCATAATTAATTACTGAGATGTGGTCATGGAGAACATACTAATCCTATGTATGTAACCCAAATGTAATTCCAGATATTCTATATTGGCAAACAAAAGCTATTCTAAGTGAAAAGTAATCTATAATGTAAATGGTAATTCTATGGATTGTACCATGGATAGTTTGAATTCTCATGTGTCCAATTATCATGTTTATTCAAATGATTTTTTTTCAAGATAAAGTTATATATCACTAGATTATTGCCTGTATTTGTTTTTGTGATGACCTTGTATTTATTTTTCCATATAATAGAAAATTATGGAAAGTTTGAGCGATCTGCGTGGAGTCAATTACCATATGTGTGTTCTACTAAGTAAAATAGCCACTATACTTGTCATTATATTTATATGAAAATAATATAATCGTAACCGTAATAACTTCAGCTTTATTTTGATAGATTACACGTGGAAATTGGACAATTTTAAAGACATTTATTGACCTTTTTGATGCAGTACAAAAATGACGCTGACGTGGAATGCAAAATCGCGATCTTTAGGGTACCTCCACAAATATGATGAAAACAGGAAGTGCATGCCTATAATTTCAATGTTAACATATGATTCCATGTTCAGGGCACTCTAAGGCTTCAGGAAAAGTATGTTTCGTTGGGAGGTGGGTGTGTGTGTGTGGGGGGGGGGGTGGGGTGGGGGGGTGGGGGGGGGGGGGGGGATGCATAATGGACCTAAGTAGCCCATGGCCTAATATTTTTTATTATTCAACCCGACCAACCCCGTCGATGCAATACAGGACTGTGATGTTGATGTAAAACCTAAAACTTGATGATGATGATAATATATGAATGTTAATGCAACAAGCGACGCGTGTGAAGATATATTGAATACGTTTGACACATTAACCTATTTCTACACCTTTTTAACGGTAAAATTAGATACACTTAAACGTAAGTAGCATATAACCGTTGAAATTAAAAGGTCTACAAGAAGATGTATTTCTTATAATAGAAGGTCCATAAGGGTATTTAGTATTTCGTTATGAAAAAATAGTTCTCTTGATATTCAATACTGGACATTTCCCCACAACCCACTTTTTGTTTGTTTATGGTAAAAGTTAATAAGAGGAGGTTTGGTGGGGGACTAGAGGTGTCTTTACAGAGGGTGTTATTCTGGCATTACCCACTATTTACTGGAGGATATTGGAAATGAATATACTGTAGACAGTCATGTTGTCTGACTACAGATAGGATTTGTTATCTTAACAATCACTGGGGGTTTCACATTAGAGGTGATTTGTACAATTGCCCAAATGATCCTGCTGAGTATTGGTGCTTAGTGATGTCAAATGGAATATTTTATTATCAGAGGAAATTGGTGGTGAAAACTTAATACCATCTATACAGTATATCTTCAGGATTTTTAGCCCTTTCTTTCTCTGTGTGTAATTCTGATTGAAAGAAGTCACTCAACCAGTTCATGCATTCCATGGTAAAAAAAATCAGACTTGGTTAGAATCCGTGTTTATCTCCGACAACTTCCCACTGGTGACATTGTAGTGAACTTGAGAAGTGGAGATGATTTTTTATATTCATATTATTATAATCTGTCAAACTATACATAAATGTGTGTGTGTCATAAAATTAAAAGGGACCGTTCCCTACACTCATCAATATCATAATGAATGAACATAAGTGTATTGTGTGGATTATATAAAGCTCTCACTAAATATATTTGGTATTAGGGTAACATTCAACAGGCTCTTTACCTTGTGATCATGTTAACATTTTTTCTTAACAGTTTAGAAAAAGAGAAGATATTTGAAGTGAACTACATTGAAAAATGAGAGAAGAAATTAATTGTCAATGGTTTTTTTATCATAAAAACTCTCTGGTCAGTAAACAACAGTTGTTATTTTAGTACTTTGAAGAGGAATCCCAAACCTTCTCTTACTCTGTTATGATATATAATGTCAAAGTGAAAGCAAAAAACCCATTAACGTGCAACACAGCATTTTCCATGGACTTGTTTATTTGCTATTTTGATATACATGTGTTCAGATTGATTGAAAAATATACAATATCAACTATAAATTTCTTCCGTGTGTGAATGCGTGTAATACTTGCATATTGGCTCCCCAGTTCTCATAATGCTTCATATGAAAGCAAAATTGTGTGTTTGATTAACATCATCTCTTATGTCAGTGACTGATTTAAACCACAGCCAGTGTCTCAACGCTCGTAAATGTTTCGCCCTCGCGATCTAACGTTATAACATTTCAGGTCATAGACATCCTCTGATACACAGCAGATGCGTTCTGGTCGTATTACCTTTCGGTCCATAGTCTGTACTGTCTTAAAATTGACTTTATTAGTCTTCAGATGTGACGTCTAGTACACACAAACAAGACCGTTTAGCCTATATAAGGAATGTAGCAGGCAGTGGATCTTCCAGTTGGCTAACTTACTGTTGGTAATATCCGTTTTCTTTTAGCAAATAAGAGGATAGTTAGTAACAAAATATACGATATACAACGCATATTTGCACAACTATCACAAAACCATTCGACACTGACACCGCATCAAACCCCGCGGTAGACTGGACACAGTTATGTGCTCACCGATTAGATAAACACCTACCGACAGGGTGGGGATTGTGGTTCAAAGCGAAACAGACAACCCTGTCTGTTGTCTAATAAATGCTGGGCGGCGCCTTTGATCCTGCCTCTAACCATGCATGAAGTAGGAGTAAACGATGACCAGGATGGCCTTGAAATAAACAAGATTCTTCTTGTTGAATATCAAGGTACCAATTCATCGGTCACGTGGTTTTCTTATGTATCCAGTGTATCCACAATTAACTAGAATGTTTCATATCCACCAAAATGTATATGCGTCAGTGTGCTTTATCAAGACATGAATAATGCTTATTCACGCTTGGTGTGCCAGACTGAAATTGAACATTATGATAGCGTCAGCAGGGATAATAGAGGTCATAAGACGTGGCATAAGAAGATCATACATAAATATGTTTAAGTTACATAGGCAGCAGGCTAGATTATTTACAGCAATACAGTTCAAATATTGTGTTCAATAAAAGAAAACGTTGATTTTTAACACACTTATTTTTGTACTATTAAACAAACTGTGGACTTTGGAGACATTTTCGCTTATTGTAATGAGATCAAGGTAAAAAGTCATATCTTTCTCTGAAATCCACGGGCATAGTTTCTGTCAAGCATAAGAACGTAATCAGGGCGGCCAGCTTTGACTTGTCGTGTGCCTTAAAGTTAGTTTAAAATGTCAAAAGCGATTGACCCTACAATATAGGGTCATTTACTCCAACGTTCTAACTTTCAATCGTCTTAACAGGACCATATCGTTTGTTATATATCGACTGCCTGTGTCTATATCTTAAGTTGTTAATCGGTAACTGCGGACCAGATTTATTTAATTTATTCATCTATTGTTGCAAACTTGACTGATTTGTTTACACAATAAAAATTCTAATTGATCATGCACTACTGAGGCAGTCAAGCACCTGTATAAGAAATATAAAAGCAGCCATGTTACATGTAGTCCCAAAAGCTGGCAATTATTTCGCCACAATATAACTGAAAAAATGCTGATGTGACGTGACATATAAACTTACCCACAGACAATACATTTTTTCCAGAGAGTGTAGCACAATTCTATCAAAGTTTTATTGAAAAAATATAACAGTGCGAAAATCATTATATTTTTCTTCAAGTTTTATCAAAATCAAATATATTCTACTACTTTAAGTTTCACATTCCCAAGCCAGTAAAAGCTACATAGTTTACAGGACGTCTATCATAATACGTAACGCTTGGAGATGCAAGCTGTCGAAACCAGTCAAACGAGCTGGCAGATGCTAATCAGCTAGCGCTATTGAAATTCTAGACCCGGCTGACCAGATTCAGACACAGCTGACCAGCCAATAAACAATTAACTAAGCAAGTCAGCACATCAAAACTTGCAAAATTTGACCAACATTTGAGAAGCCATTGTTATCAATTCCATGTATTGAAATTCTAGAGCCGATTGACCAGTTTCAAACACAGCCGACCAGCCTATAAACAATTAACTAAGCAAGTCAGCACATCAAAACTTTCAAAATTTGACCACCATGTCGGAAACCATTGTTATCAATTCCAAACTGGACAGATGGGTAGTGACATGCTTTCAAACGTGGACTGGAGGTCTCGGGTATAAATGCAGGGGTATCTTGGCATAGGGTCATTCCTGCATTTCGCCTGAGAACCTCTCTGTCTGTTTTTGAAGGCGTGGAGATCCCGGAGTTAATTCCCCGTAAAAAAGGACGGTTTCAATAATATGAATATTAAAATTCATCATCACTTTTCAAGTTTACAAAAATGGTTCCAGTTGGAAGATGTCACAGATAAACAAGGATTCTAACTGAATTTGATCGTCACAGGTTTATCTCCAATTTGCCAGCACAATGCAGAGGATTAACAGTTACTGTGAGTGAGCATGGTTTTACGCCGCTTTTAGCAGTTACTGTGTTTATACAATTCCCACAGATATCATGCCAAAAACGCTCACAGTAGTTAGTGAGTAAACTGAACTGAGGATTTTACAAGTATGTATCACAACCTTTGAAAGCTAACATGTGAATAAACTCAGTTCACTGAAACTTAAATAATTAAGGCACTTGCAGTGACCAGTTAACAAGTAATCAGTGAGATATTATATAAATACTGGGAACGCCAAACAACTTCATTGTAAATAGACAAATGCACCTGTGAATGGTCAAGGTTTTAAATACCGAGTGAAACAAAGACGAGGTGCCAGCCTACACTGGAAATGCTGTATCCTGCATGTCCAGCCTGCATCAACACCTCTAGTGATCTATTCGTGATGCCGAGCCTTGCGCATAACCATTGTCATGACCTGGTTGAGTGACTTCCTTCCATCAACGTGAAAGGATTACCCACAGCGAAAGAAAGGATTAAAATCCTAAAGATATCCTATCCAAATGGTATAAGTACTCACAACCAATTTCCTCTAATAGTAAACTGTCACCTTTGGTATCCCCAATAACACTCACCATGGTCATTGGGCAAATGTAAAAATCACAAACCCTAACGAGATTCTCTCTATATGGTCACACCCGGTGATTGTGAAGATCTAAAATTCTATCAACAGTTTGTTTGTTTGCTGTTTAACGCCGCACTCAGCAATATTCCAGCTATATGAAGGCGGTTTGTAAATAATCGAGTCTGGACCAGACAATCCAGTGATTGACATCATGTGCATCGATCCACGCAATTGGGATACGATGACATGCATCAACCAAGTCGGCGAGCCTGACCACCCGATCCCGTTAGTTGCCTCTTACGACAAGCATAGTCGCCTTTTACGACAAGCATGGATTTCAGAAGACCTATTCTACCCCGGATCTTCACGGGTCGGATCCTATTCAAGCACTATCTACACATTACATCCATTGTGACAATGGAATAGTTTCATCATACATCATTATCATGTTTTGTGCATGCAGGTCATTGGTTCAATGCATAGAATAACAGATAATCAAGTATTAGCTTGGACGTCGTTTTAAAAAGGTGCCCTCGCAACGTTGCATTAACAGTTCTTCTGATTTGAGTCCATGGGTGGCCCAGTCGTCTAAGGCTCAGCAATTCACTGTGCAGAGTTAGGTCCATTGAACACATATGATCATGAGATCGAATCCCGGTTCGCCACGATTACCTTTCTAGGTTTGCCAGCACCACACCCGTGCTTGTGGGTTTCACTAAGGTGATAAACGTTTGAAACCTGCATTACTATGGGCTTTCAGCCCACGTCTAGCTGGCACGCCGTGATATAACTGGGAAACTGTTCAAAACGACGTTAAACCCAACACACTGACTCACACAAATCCTGACCTCAAATGTGAGGTGTCCTGTGTCAGGATTACATATATGGTTCAATGTTCAGTGTTTCATGATATATGACTGATATCATGAGCATTGACCCACGCAATTGGGATACCATGTTAGCGAGCCTGACCATCCGATCCCGTTAGTTGCCTCTTACGACAAGCATAGTCGCCTTTTACGGCAAGTATGGGCTGCTGAAGATCTATTCTACCCCGGATCTTCACTGGTCACGAACCGACCTGATGACATATTGCTTTGTATATTATTACACATGTATGCTGGCCAGGTTTCCCCACGTACATCAATACATTGATTAGACCATGTTGATATCCTATTTGATGCTAATGTACCAGTAAGTTGGTCAAGCCTTGCTTTTAGGAGATTTACATGCTTTCTATTTTAACATAGAATACCAATGTTGTTGATTGGATATATATACCCATTGTTGGATGTATCGTTAATGATTTGGGGATTATGTGATATCTTAAAAATGCAGTAATTGGTGCTCTTATACAACAATTCGTAATTCAACGTTTGCCATGTCCACATCAGATGTCGATTCTCCAAATTTAATTGCTCGATATTTTTATGACAGTTCATTAATCACCAATCACTGTTATAATACCACGTCACAAACGGGATCAAAGGCATTGCTCCATTCAACATGTATCTTGTAATATACAGCAAACGCCAACACCATTCCCTGATGTATTTAATTAATATGCGTGGGTGTTACACACAGTGTAACCGCTAAAATTAGAACTTGGAAATAAAAGTGACATCCGTGTACATTCTACGAGTGCGACCATATCAAGTGTTCATGAATAACTGTGAAAAGTAGTGATGACATCGGATGTTTGCGAAAAGGTGCGATTTTTCTGCCCCACACATTGCGAACACGTGTAAAGGCAAGTCAACGTCTCACATGGAAATGATGGCCTGAATGTGAGAATGTTAGTAATTGTTAATAAGTCAATAAAAGTTCAAGCAGTGATGATGTCAGTTCACAAATGGGCCTTGTTCTCGGTAGCTATTGAGACCACTACGTGACTCCAAAACTGATCCGCATCGTCATGATTGAAGAAGGCTTTGGGTCCTAGCTAGCCCAAATGTTCTGTGGCTTTAATGTTTGGCGATTTGGACAGCCATGTGAAAGTGGTAATGTAATGTATTCATAGGCAAGAGTGGAACGTGCAGTCCGGCATTATCTCCTCTGAACATTTCTCTCTTATGGTCAATAATAAGAATCATGTGTAAAACGTGACCCCTGTGACGAAAAGCTATTATAATTGTCCCGTTTACACAAGATAGGATATCCACAATTATTCTTTTGTACGTGAAGTGATGTGTGGTATATTATGTTGAATTTTGTTTAACGACACATTCAGCAAAAACTGACAAGCTAGCGACGGAAATTATATTTTATATTATTGTGTAGCAAGCATAGGCATAGGCAGATCCAGGGTTTCTGGTGTCACCACCAATCAATTACCCGTAGACGCATGTTTCCCGAACTGACCAACAAGCAGCACATAGTTAAACTACTTTATTCTGCAATTTTAACATTTTACGTCCGGAATAATGCTGAGCTCTCTCATTCACCCGAGTGACAGAGAATTGGTGATATGTAGTCCCAGGAACTGGCTACTTTTTATGTTTTACTTTTTGTTTCCTTATATTTCTTACTTCCTCTTTTTTCAACTGATGTTTTTGTAACGTTAAATAGTCGAATAAAACAGTGGCTGTTGATGTGTCTTTTGTCCTTAAAAGCATAAGTCACTTCGCTAAAATATTCTGATCTGTCCATGTTGTGGTGTTCGCTCATTTAGAACGCTGAGTTTTGCTGTACGCGTCAGTGGAAACATTTTCAATAAAACGAAGCTGCAGGAACTACTTTCTTTGTGTTTCAATGAGTTTCCATAGAAGAGAACATATGTCATTTCTTGCCAAATATTGAATGAATGGAGCACGTTTGATCATTTATGTCAGGTCAGTTGATGAGAAAACATTATTTGAACAGAAACACCCTGATACATCCCTTCTCAGGCGGTGCGTCACACGTTTCACGTGAATATTTCACCCTGGTAACAACTTAATCGCGGTGTGAAGATGTGTGATCATTTTTGTTAGAAAATCAAAATTAAATTGCATTGCGAGAGTTGTTTTTAAACAAATGCATTGTCAACTGACAGCGAGGGCACTGTATTTTTTGTAGCCTAATTTTCGAATTTGCTAGGTTTTATATTTTATCATTTTACTGACATTTGGGTTCTCCTACGTTCTGTACCGCTTCAGACGTTTCCTCCGCATGAACCTACATGTAACACGCTGGGATATAACTTACATGAAGGAGAGGCGATACAACTTTGGAATGGTAAGCAGTCCGAACATGACCATAAAGGGATCGAGCCTACAGGAACACACAGGAACATTGGAAAGTTTATGTTCCTCAAATGAGCTCAAATGCATTTCTGAAGAAAATTCTGACTGATTTGTTTTGTACTGCAGAAATTTCTGGAAGAATTTTTTTATACCTCCAGAAATTTCTGCCAGACATTTATTATTTACCACTTTGTATTATGTACTTCAAAATATCGCTCAGCAGTCATTTTTGTACTAAACAACACGTTGGTGTTGAAACATTAGGCTCTGTAGTCAATCAATATATTTTGCAGTAAGAGAAAATCATTTGGCCTGATAGACTAGGGAATCATATCAAGATTTTCAAAAAATCATTTCATACTCTCATGGCTTCAAATGCCCGATTAGCTACAATGAAAACCAAATGGTGGATTTTTCATACTTTTATTATACATGGTTTGATACAGAAAAATGGCGTGACACTATAGTTCATGAAAGTCAGCCTCACAAGTATGGGATTGAAACCACCTAGTCCCACAGTAGTTGTAAGTGTGGCATCACGTTCGAGTGATTAGAGGACGGTGCACACTCATTCAGGGCACAACTGCGAGTTTTCCAGGTGGTACCCGGTGCAAGTAATGCCCATCACAGTGGCCTTTGTCAGGTACCAACTACTTGTCCTCCACAGCTCGTTCAAGTCTTGGTGGATCAAGTGATTCACACTGAATGAAAAAGAAAGACAACGTTACAAGTAAGCACTTACAAATTGGTGACATGTAGAATTAGTATTGTCGTAACATTGATTTTCAGCCATCAGCGCGTATTGTTTCTCATAATTAATGCTATCTGTCTCTGCTAATCAATTTGAATGGCACTGACAGCATCGAAGCAATGAATTTCATACTTCATCTCGCCATGGATGTTGATCAAACAACCACGACCATAGTTTTAAAGGTTTAAATTGTTACAATATTCCCAGGTGTATGGGATCCATTTCTACCTTATGGCACTAAGCTTACATATTTACAACAGTAATGCTATTCTACAACTACCAACAGATGCAAGGACAAACATGTAAAACATATATGAATAAATATATTACATGCAACACAGAACTAGTCCCTACATAATTTTTCTTGAATAGCGAAAACTTTACCACAACAAACGTGTATCATGACCCATTTTAACGTCCATCTACTCAAGTGACAGATGATCTCATCAATACATGTTTTAGATTCATCACGGATACCTCATGTTGCCAAATGCAGTAGAAATTAGTCCTGTGCCTCAAGCTGTCAATGTAAGCACTCTTGGTTTGATAACTTCACCTCTGTAATGGGAAAACAGACAAACTGACTTAATTGTAGTAAAGGCCAAACATAACATAAGCTCAATGCATCACAACCTAAAAACAGTTCTGCACCAACATTACTAAGAAAGTTGTTGGCACTTCCAGTAAAATGACATCATTTCCCGTTTGGAAAGAAGACAACTTCAAAACAGAAAGTGTTATTCCACAAGCTACCATAAACAGAAAGTTATAAGTACTTTTGGTGTAATGACCTTGACCTCAATTTAAGAGAATCACATGTTTGATTATTTTTAGTTGAAAACATAGGTGTAAGCTCTTACAAACATGTTATACACACACATTATTAACAAACAAACATGAATGCTGACCTTCGACGTGAAAACATTTGGGGGATTATTATGGAAAATTGCATTTGATTGCATAGTCATTTAGACCTTATAGTAGGTCTTCGTCATTTCAATTAATTGTAACTACATTGAACGATTTTTATTATTGAGAACGCGTGACCTTGACATTATCAATATCAACTGCAATATTTTCAAGGGTTAACCAGTATATAAAACCCAATATGAAGTCTCATGGTGGAATTCTATGTCACAACGAAAATATGGTTCATGCTTTTCATTGAAAATAGGTCACTGTGACCTAACAAATATCTGCAGAAATAGACACTGAAGTGAAAGGCACTGTTCTGCCTCCAGGATGTCCTCGTGACAGTGACACTGAATATCTTCTGGCAATCATTTCCTCAAGAGGTCTCGAATAATTTCGTGACAGTGAATTATCACTGAATATCTTCTTAGCAAACAATGCTTCGAGATTAACATTCTTGGAACTTTCATACCTCTTCATGACAGCGAAGTGTCATTGAAAATATTCTTCGTAATCAACGCCTCAAAACGGCCGATTGGAATTCTTCTGTCTCCACGGTGTCATCGTGAAAGTGAAGTTACGCAAAATATATTCTTGGCAATGAATGCCTCGATTTGACCTCATGGAAATCTTCTGCCACCTGGGTGTCTTCATGACAGTGAAGTGTCATTTAATTTTTTTTCGTAATCAATGCCTGGAAATGGCCTCTTAGAACTCTTCTGCATCCAAGATATCTTCGTGACAGGAAGTGCCATTTTTAAAATATTGGTAATCAATGCATCGAGGTGTCCTCATGGATCTCTTCTGGCTCCAGGGTGTCTTCGTGACGAAGAAGTATCATAGAATATATCCTCAGCAATCAATGCCTCGAAATGTCATAGAATTCTTCTGCATTCAAGGTGTCTTCGTGACAGTGAAGTGTAAAGGAATGTATTCATAGCAATCAATGAATCGAAATGTCTTCAGGTATTTCTTCTGCCTCCAGGTTCTCTTTGTGACAGTTAAGTGTCACTGAATATATTTTTAGCAATACATGCCTCGAAAGATCCTCTTCAAACTCTTCTGTCTCAAGGGTGTCTTCGTGACAATGAAGTGCCACTCAATATATTCTTGGCAATCAATGCCTGGAAATATCATGGAACTCTTCTGCATCCAAGGTGTCTTCGTGACAGTGAAGTGTCACTGAATGTATTCTTTGCAATCAATGAATCAAAATGACTTGATGGAATTCTTCTGCCTCCAGGGTGTTTTCCTGACAGTGAAGTGTCACCGAACGTATCTCCCGCAATGAATGAATAGAAATATCCTCTTCAAACTCTTCTGTCTCAAATGTGTCTTCGTGGCAATGAAATGCCATTCAATATAATCTTCACCATAAATGCCTCAAGATGTCAGAGAATTCTTCTAAATCCAAGGTGTCTTCGTGACAGTGAAGTGTCACTGAATGTATTCATAGCAATCAATGTCTCAAAACGTCCTGATGGAATTCTTCTGCCTCCAGGGTGTTTTCCTGACAGTGAAGTGTCACTGAACGTATCCTCAGCAATGAATGAATAGAAATATCCTCTTCAAACTCTTCTGTCTCAAGAGTGTCGTCGTGACAATCAAGTGCCACTCAATATAATCTTCACCATATATGCCTCGAGATGTCATAGAATTCTTCTGCATCCAAGGTGTCTTCGTGACAGTGAAGTGTCACTGAATGTATTTAATCAATGAATCGAAATATCCTCTTCAAACCCTTCTGTCTCAAGGGTGTCTTCGTGACAGTGAAGTGCCACTCAATATTATCTTGGCAATCAATGCCTCGAGATGTCATAGAATTCTTCTGCATTCAATGTGTCTTCGTGACAGTGAAGTGTAAAGGAATGTATTCATAGCAATCAATGAATCGAAATGTCCTCAGGTATTTCTTCTGCCTCCAGGTTGTCTTTGTGACAGTGAAGTGTCACTGAATATATTTTTAGCAATACATGCCTCGAAAGATCCTCTTCAAACTCTTCTGTCTCAAGGGTGTCTTCGTGACAATGAAGTGCCACTCAATATATTCTTGGCAATCAATGCCTGGAAATATCATGGAACTCTTCTGCATCCAAGGTGTCTTCGTGACAGTGAAGTGTCACTGAATGTATTCTTTGCAATCAATGAATCAAAATGACTTGATGGGATTCTTCTGCCTCCAGGGTGTTTTCCTGACAGCGAAGTGTCACTGTACGTCTCCTCAGCAATGAATGAATGGAAATATCCTCTTCAAACTCTTCTGTCTCAAGGGTGTCTTCGTGGCAGTGAAGTGCCATTCAATATAAAGTTGGCAATCAATGCCTCGAGATGTCATAGAACTCTTCTACATCCAAGGTGACTTCGTGACAGTGAGTGGTCACTGAATGTATTCATAGCAATGAATGAATCGAAATATCTTCTTCAAACTCTTCTCTCTCAAGGGTGTCTTCGTGACAATGAAGTGCCACTCAATATAATCTTGACCATTCATGCCTCGAGATGTCAGAGAAATCTTCTGCATCCAAGGTGTCTTTGTGACAGTGAAGTGTCACTGAATGTATTCTTAGCAATCAATGCCTCGAAATGTCCCCACGGAATTCTTCTTCCTCCAGGGTGTCTTTGTGACAGTGAAATGTCACTGAACGTATCCTCAGCAATGAATCAATAGAAATATCCCCTTCAAACTCTTCTTTCTCAGGGGTATCTTCGTGGCAATGAAGTGCCATTCAATGTAATCTTGACAATCAATGCCTCGAGATGTTAGAGAATTCTTCTGCATCCAAGGTGTCTACGTCACAATGAAGTGTCAAGGAATGTTTTCTCAGCAATCAATGCCCCGAAACGTCCTCATGGAATTTTTCTGCCTCAAGGGTGTTTTCCTGACAGTGAAGTGTCACCGAACGTATTCTTAGCAATCAATGCCTCGAAATGTCCCTACGGAAATTCTTCTGCCTCCAGGGTGTCTTTGTGACAGTGAAATGTCACTGAACGTATCCTCAGCAATGAATGAATAGAAATATCCTCTTCAAACTCTTCTGTCTCAAGGGTGTCTTCGTGACAGTGAAGTGTTACTGAATGTATTCATAGCATTCAAAGAATCGAAATGTCCTCATGGAGTTCTTCTGTCTCCAGAGTGTCTTCCTGACAATTAAGTGTCACTGAATATATTCTTGGCAATACATGCCTCGAAATATCCTCTTCAAACTCTTCTGTCTCAATGGTGTCTTCCTGACAATGAAGTGCCACTCAATATAATCTTGGCAATCAATGCCTCGAGATGTCATAGAATTCTTCTGCATTCCATGTGTCATCGTGACAGTGAAGTGTAAAGGAATGTATTTATAGCAATCAATGAATCGAAATGTCCTCAGGTATTTCATCTGCCTCCAGGTTGTCTTTGTGACAGTGAAGTGTCACTGAATATATTTTTAGCAATACATGCCTCGAAAGATCCTCTTCAAACTCTTCTGTCTCAAGGGTGTCTTCGTGAAAGTGAAGTGCCACTCAATATAAAGTTGGCAATCAATGCCTGGAAATATCATGGAACTCTTCTGCATCCAAGGTGTCTTCGTGACAGTGAAGTGTCACTGAATGTATTCTTTGCAATCAATAAATCAAAATGTCTTGATGGAATTCTTCTGCCTCCAACGTGTTTTCCTGACAGCGAAGTGTCACTGAACGTATCCTCAGCAATGAATAAATGGAAATATCCTCTTCAAACTCTTCTGTCTCAAGGGTGTCTTCGTGGCAGTGAAGTGCCATTCAATATAAAGTTGGCAATCAATCCCTCGAGATGTCATAGAACTCTTCTACATCCAAGGTGACTTCGTGACAGTGAAGTGTCACTGAATGTATTCATAGCAATGAATGAATCGAAATATCCTCTTCAAACTCTTCTCTCTCAAGGGTGTCTTCGTGACAATGAAGTGCCACTCAATGTAATCTTGACCATTCATGCCTCGAGATGTTAGAGAATTCTTCTGCATCCAAGGTGTCTACGTGACAATGAAGTGTCAAGGAATGTTTTCTCAGCAATCAATGCCTCGAAATGTCCCTACGGAAATTCTTCTGCCTCAAGGGTGTCTTTGTGACAGTGAAATGTCACTGAACGTATCCTCAGCAATGAATGAATAGAAATATCCTCTTCAAACTCTTCTGTCTCAAGGGTGTCGTCGTGACAGTGAAGTGCCATTCAATATTATCTTGGCAATCATCGCCTCGAGATGTCATAGAACCCTTCTGTCTCAAATGTGTCTTCGTGGCAATGAAATGCCATTCAATATAATCTTCATCATAAATGCCTCGAAACGTCAGAGAATACTTCTTAATCCAAGGTGTCTTCGTGACAGTGAAGTGTCACTGAACGTATCCTCAGCAATGAATGAATAGACATATCCTCTTTAAACTCTTCTGTCTCAAGGGTGTCGTCGTGACAATCAAGTGCCACTCAGTATAATCTTGCAATCAATGCCTCGAGATGTCAGAGAATTCTTCTGCATCCAAGGTGTCTACGTGACAATGAAGTGTCACTGAATGTATTCTCAGCAATCAATGCCTCGAAACGTCCTCATGGAATTCTTCTGCCTCAAGGGTGTTTTCCTGACAGTGAAGTGTCACCGAACGTATCTCCCGCAATGAATGAATAGAAATATCCTCTTCAAACTCTTCTGTCTCAAATGTGTCTTCGTGGCAATGAAATGCCATTCAATATAATCTTCACCATAAATGCCTCAAGATGTCAGAGAATTCTTCTAAATCCAAGGTGTCTTCGTGACAGTGAAGTGTCACTGAATGTATTCATAGCAATCAATGTCTCAAAACGTCCTGATGGAATTCTTCTGCCTCCAGGGTGTTTTCCTGACATTGAAGTGTCACTGAACGTATCCTCAGCAATGAATGAATAGAAATATCCTCTTCAAACTCTTCTGTCTCAAGAGTGTCGTCGTGACAATCAAGTGCCACTCAATATAATCTTCACCATATATGCCTCGAGATGTCATAGAATTCTTCTGCATCCAAGGTGTCTTCGTGACATTGAAGTGCCACTCAATATTATCTTGGCAATCAATGCCTCGAGATGTCATAGAATTCTTCTGCATTCAAGGTGTCTTCGTGACAGTGAAGTGTAAAGGAATGTATTCATAGCAATCAATGAATCTAAATGTCTTCAGGTATTTCTTCTGCCTCCAGGTTGTCTTTGTGACAGTGAAGTGTCACTGAATATATTCTTAGCAATACATGCCTCGAAAGATCCTCTTCAAACTCTTCTGTCTCAAGGGTGTCTTCGTGACAATGAAGTGCCACTCAATATATTCTTGGCAATCAATGCCTGGAAATATCATGGAACTCTTCTGCATCCAAGGTGTCTTCGTGACAGTGAAGTGTCACTGAATGTATTCTTTGCAATCAATGAATCAAAATGACTTGATGGAATTCTTCTGCCTCCAGGGTGTTTTCCTGACAGCGAAGTGTCACTGTACGTCTCCTCAGCAATGAATGAATGGAAATATCCTCTTCAAACTCTTCTGTCTCAAGGGTGTCTTCGTGGCAGTGAAGTGCCATTCAATATAAAGTTGGCAATCAATGCCTCGAGATGTCATAGAACTCTTCTACATCCAAGGTGACTTCGTGACAGTGAGTGGTCACTGAATGTATTCATAGCAATGAATGAATCGAAATATCTTCTTCAAACTCTTCTCTCTCAAGGGTGTCTTCGTGACAATGAAGTGCCACTCAATATAATCTTGACCATTCATGCCTCGAGATGTCAGAGAAATCTTCTGCATCCAAGGTGTCTTTGTGACAGTGAAGTGTCACTGAATGTATTCTTAGCAATCAATGCCTCGAAATGTCCCCACGGAATTCTTCTTCCTCCAGGGTGTCTTTGTGACAGTGAAATGTCACTGAACGTATCCTCAGCAATGAATGCATAAAAATATCCCCTTTCAACTCTTCTTTCTCAGGGGTATCTTCGTGTCAATGAAGTGCCATTCAATGTAATCTTGACAATTAATGCCTCGAGATATCATAGAATTCTTCTAAATCCAAGGTGTCTTCGTGACAGTGAAGTGTCACTGAATGTATTCATAGCAATGAATGAATCGAAATATCCTCTTCAAACTCTTCTATCTCGAATGTGTCTTCGTGACAGTGAAGTGCCATTCAATATAATCTTCACCATAAATGCCTCAAGATGTCAGAGAATTCTTCTGCACCCAAGGTGTCTACGTGACAATGAAGTGTCGAGGAATGTATTCTCAGCAATCAATGCCTCGAAACGTCCTCATGGAATTCTTCTGCCTCCAGGGTGTTTTCCTGACAGTGAAGTGTCACCGAACGTATCTCCCGCAATGAATGAATAGAAATATCCTCTTCAAACTCTTCTGTCTCAAATGTGTCTTCGTGGCAATGAAATGCCATTCAATATAATCTTCACCATAAATGCCTCAAGATGTCAGAGAATTCTTCTAAATCCAAGGTGTCTTCGTGACAGTGAAGTGTCACTGAATGTATTCTTAGCAATCAATGCCTCGAAATGTCCCCACGGAATTCTTCTTCCTCCAGGGTGTCTTTGTGACAGTGAAATGTCACTGAACGTATCCTCAGCAATGAATGCATAAAAATATCCCCTTTAAACTCTTCTTTCTCAGGGGTATCTTCGTGTCAATGAAGTGCCATTCAATGTAATCTTGACAATTAATGCCTCGAGATATCATAGAATTCTTCTAAATCCAAGGTGTCTTCGTGACAGTGAAGTGTCACTGAATGTATTCATAGCAATGAATGAATCGAAATATCCTCTTCAAACTCTTCTATCTCGAATGTGTCTTCGTGACAGTGAAGTGCCACTCAGCATAATCTTGCAATCAATGCCTCGAGATGTCAGAGAATTCTTCTAAATCCAAGGTGTCTACGTGACAATGAAGTGTCGAGGAATGTATTCTCAGCAATCAATGCCTCGAAACGTCCTCATGGAATTCTTCTGCCTCATGGGTGTTTTCCTGACAGTGAAGTGTCACCGAACGTATCTCCCGCAATGAATGAATAGAAATATCCTCTTCAAACTCTTCTGTCTCAAATGTGTCTTCGTGGCAATGAAATGCCATTCAATATAATCTTCACCATAAATGCCTCAAGATGTCAGAGAATTCTTCTAAATCCAAGGTGTCTTCGTGACAGTGAAGTGTCACTGAATGTATTCATAGCAATCAATGTCTCGAAACGTCCTCATGGAATTCTTCTGCATCCAGGGTGTTTTCCTGACAGCGAAGTGTCACTGTACGTATCCTCAGCAATGAATGAATGGAAATATCCTCTTCAAACTCTTCTGTCTCAAGGGTGTCTTCGTGGCAGTGAAGAGCCATTCAATATAAAGTTGGCAATCAATGCCTCGAGATGTCATAGAACTCTTCTACATCCAAGGTGACTTCGTGACAGTGAGTGGTCACTCAATGTATTCATAGCAATGAATGAATCGAAATATCTTCTTCAAACTCTTCTGTCTCAAGAGTGTCGTCGTGACAATCAAGTGCCACTCAATATAATCTTCACCATATATGCCTCGAGATGTCATAGAATTCTTCTGCATCCAAGGTGTCTTCGTGACAGTGAAGTGTCACTGAATGTATTTAATCAATGAATCGAAATATCCTCTTCAAACCCTTCTCTCTCAAGGGTGTCTTCGTGACAGTGAAGTGCCACTCAATATTATCTTGGCAATCAATGCCTCGAGATGTCATAGAATTCTTCTGCATTTCATGTGTCTTCGTGACAGTAAAGTGTAAAGGAATGTATTCATAGCAATCAATGAATCGAAATGTCCTCAGGTATTTCTTCTGCATCCAAGGTGTCTTCGTGACAGTGAAGTGTCACTGAATGTATTCTTTGCAATCAATGAATCAAAATGACTTGATGGCATTCTTCTGCCTCCAGGGTGTTTTCCTGACAGCGAAGTGTCACTGTACGTATCCTCAGCAATGAATGAATGGAAATATCCTCTTCAAACTCTTCTGTCTCAAGGGTGTCTTCGTGGCAGTGAAGTGCCATTCATAATAAAGTTGGCAATCAATGCCTCGTGATGTCATAGAACTCTTCTACATCCAAGGTGACTTCGTGACAATGAGTGGTCACTGAATGTATTCATAGCAATGAATGAATCGAAATATCTTCTTCAAACTCTTCTCTCTCAAGGGTGTCTTCGTGACAATGAAGTGTCACTCAATATAATCTTGACCATTCATGCCTCGAGATGTCAGAGAAATCTTCTGCATCCAAGGTGTCTTTGTGACAGTGAAGTGTCACTGAATGTATTTTTAGCAATCAATGCCTCGAAATGTCCCCACGGAATTCTTCTTCCTCCAGGGTGTCTTTGTGACAGTGAAATGTCACTGAACGTATCCTCAGCAATGAATGCATAGAAATATCCCCTTCAAACGCTTCTGTCTCAGGGGTATCTTCGTGGCAATGAAGTGCCATTCAATATAATCTTGACAATCAATGCCTCGATATGTCATAGAATTCTTCTAAATCCAAGGTGTCTTCGTGACAGTGAAGTGTCACTGAATGTATTCATAGCAATCAATGTCTCGAAACGTCCTGATGGAATTCTTCTGCCTCCAGGGTGTTTTCCTGACAGTGAAGTGTCACTGAACGTATCCTCAGCAATGAATGAATAGAAATATCCTCTTCAAACTCTTCTGTCTCAAATGTGTCTTCGTTGCAATGAAATGCCATTCAATATAATCTTCACCATAAATGCCTCAAGATGTCAGAGAATTCTTCTAAATCCAAGGTGTCTTCGTGACAGTGAAGTGTCACTGAATGTATTCATAGCAATCAATGTCTCGAAACGTCCTCATGGAATTCTTCTTCCTCCAGGGTGTCTTTGTGACAGTGAAATGTCACTTAACGTATCCTCAGCAATGAATGCATAAAAATATCCCCTTTAAACTCTTCTTTCTCAGGGGTATCTTCGTGTCAATGAAGTGCCATTCAATGTAATCTTGACAATTAATGCCTCGAGATATCATAGAATTCTTCTAAATCCAAGGTGTCTTCGTGACAGTGAAGTGTCACTGAATGTATTCATAGCAATGAATGAATCGAAATATCCTCTTCAAACTCTTCTATCTCGAATGTGTCTTCGTGACAGTGAAGTGCCACTCAGCATAATCTTGCAATCAATGCCTCGAGATGTCAGAGAATTCTTCTGCATCCAAGGTGTCTACGTGACAATGAAGTGTCGAGGAATGTATTCTCAGCAATCAATGCCTCGAAACGTCCTCATGGAATTCTTCTGCCTCATGGGTGTTTTCCTGACAGTGAAGTGTCACCGAACGTATCTCCCGCAATGAATGAATAGAAATATCCTCTTCAAACTCTTCTGTCTCAAATGTGTCTTCGTGGCAATGAAATGCCATTCAATATAATCTTCACCATAAATGCCTCAAGATGTCAGAGAATTCTTCTAAATCCAAGGTGTCTTCGTGACAGTGAAGTGTCACTGAATGTATTCATAGCAATCAATGTCTCGAAACGTCCTCATGGAATTCTTCTGCATCCAGGGTGTTTTCCTGACAGCGAAGTGTCACTGTACGTATCCTCAGCAATGAATGAATGGAAATATCCTCTTCAAACTCTTCTGTCTCAAGGGTGTCTTCGTGGCAGTGAAGAGCCATTCAATATAAAGTTGGCAATCAATGCCTCGAGATGTCATAGAACTCTTCTACATCCAAGGTGACTTCGTGACAGTGAGTGGTCACTGAATGTATTCATAGCAATGAATGAATCGAAATATCTTCTTCAAACTCTTCTGTCTCAAGAGTGTCGTCGTGACAATCAAGTGCCACTCAATATAATCTTCACCATATATGCCTCGAGATGTCATAGAATTCTTCTGCATCCAAGGTGTCTTCGTGACAGTGAAGTGTCACTGAATGTATTTAATCAATGAATCGAAATATCCTCTTCAAACCCTTCTCTCTCAAGGGTGTCTTCGTGACAGTGAAGTGCCACTCAATATTATCTTGGCAATCAATGCCTCGAGATGTCATAGAATTCTTCTAAATCCAAGGTGTCTTCGTGACAGTGAAGTGTCACTGAATGTATTCATAGCAATCAATGTCTCGAAACGTCATCATGGAATTCTTCTGCCTCCAGGGTGTTTTCCTGACAGTGAAGTGTCACTGAACGTATCCTCAGCAATGAATGAATAGAAATATCCTCTTCAAACTCTTCTGTCTCAAATGTGTCTTCGTGGCAATGAAATGCCATTCAATATAATCTTCACCATAAATGCCTCAAGATGTCAGAGAATTCTTCTAAATCCAAGGTGTCTTCGTGACAGTGAAGTGTCACTGAATGTATTCATAGCAATCAATGTCTCGAAACGTCCTCATGGAATTCTTCTGCCTCCAGGGTGTTTTCCTGACAGTGAAGTGTCACTGTACGTATCCTCAGCAATGAATGAATAGAAATATCCTCTTCAAACTCTTCTGTCTCAAGAGTGTCGTCGTGACAATCAAGTGCCACTCAATATAATCTTCACCATATATGCCTCGAGATGTCATAGAATTCTTCTGCATCCAAGGTGTCTTCGTGACAGTGAAGTGTCACTGAATGTATTTAATCAATGAATCGAAATATCCTCTTCAAACCCTTCTGTCTCAAGGGTGTCTTCGTGACAGTGAAGTGCCACTCAATATTATCTTGGCAATCAATGCCTCGAGATGTCATAGAATTCTTCTGCATTCAATGTGTCTTCGTGACAGTGAAGTGTAAAGGAATGTATTCATAGCAATCAATGAATCTAAATGTCTTCAGGTATTTCTTCTGCCTCCAGGTTGTCTTTGTGACAGTGAAATGTCACTGAATATATTTTTAGCAATACATGCCTCGAAAGATCCTCTTCAAACTCTTCTGTCTCAAGGGTGTCTTCGTGACAATGAAGTGCCACTCAATATATTCTTGGCAATCAATGCCTGGAAATATCATGGAACTCTTCTGCATCCAAGGTGTCTTCGTGACAGTGAAGTGTCACTGAATGTATTCTTTGCAATCAATGAATCAAAATGTCTTGATGGAATTCTTCTGCCTCCAGGGTGTTTTCCTGACAGCGAAGTGTCACTGAATGTATCCTCAGCAATGAATGAATGGAAATATCCTCTTCAATCTCTTCTGTCTCAAGGGTGTCTTCGTGGCAGTGAAGTGCCATTCATAATAAAGTTGGCAATCAATGCCTCGAAATGTCCCCACGGAATTCTTCTTCCTCCAGGTTGTCTTTGTGACAGTGAAATGTCACTGAATATATTTTTAGCAATACATGCCTCGAAAGATCCTCTTCAAACTCTTCTGTCTCAAGGGTGTCTTCGTGACAATGAAGTGCCACTCAATATATTCTTGGCAATCAATGCCTGGAAATATCATGGAACTCTTCTGCATCCAAGGTGTCTTCGTGACAGTGAAGTGTCACTGAATGTATTCATAGCAATCAATGTCTCGAAACGTCCTCATGGAATTCTTCTGCCTCCAGGGTGTTTTCCTGACAGTGAAGTGTCACTGAACGTATCCTCAGCAATGAATGAATGGAAATATCCTCTTCAAACTCTTCTGTCTCAAATGTGTCTTCGTTGCAATGAAATGCCATTCAATATAATCTTCACCATAAATGCCTCAAGATGTCAGAGAATTCTTCTAAATCCAAGGTGTCTTCGTGACAGTGAAGTGTCACTGAATGTATTCATAGCAATCAATGTCTCGAAACGTCCTCATGGAATTCTTCTGCCTCCAGGGTGTTTTCCTGACAGTGAAGTGTCACTGTACGTATCCTCAGCAATGAATGAATAGAAATATCCTCTTCAAGCTCTTCTGTCTCAAGAGTGTCGTCGTGACAATCAAGTGCCACTCAATATAATCTTCACCATATATGCCTCGAGATGTCATAGAATTCTTCTGCATCCAAGGTGTCTTTGTGACAGTGAAGTGTCACTGAATGTATTTAATCAATGAATCGAAATATCCTCTTCAAACCCTTCTGTCTCAAGGGTGTCTTCGTGGCAGTGAAGTGCCATTCATAATAAAGTTGGCAATCAATGCCTCGAGATGTCATAGAACTCTTCTGCATCCAAGGTGACTTCGTGACAGTGAGTGGTCACTGAATGTATTCATAGCAATGAATGAATCGAAATATCTTCTTCAAACTCTTCTCTCTCAAGGGCGTCTTCGTGACAATGAAGTGCCACTCAATTATAATCTTGACCATTCATGCCTCGAGATGTCATAGAATTCTTCTAAATCCAAGGTGTCTTCGTGACAGTGAAGTGTCACTGAATGTATTCATAGCAATCAATGTCTCGAAATGTCCCCACGGAATTCTTCTGCCTCCAGGGTGTCTTTGTGACAGTGAAATGTCACTGAACGTATCCTCAGCAATGAATGAATAGAAATATCCTCTTCAAACTCTTCTGTCTCAAGGGTGTCTTCGTGACAGTGAAGTGCCACTCAATATAATCTTGACAATCAATGCCTCGAGATGTCATAGAATTCTTCTGCATTCAATGTGTCTTCGTGACAGTGAAGTGTAAAGGAATGTATTCATAGCAATCAATGAATCGAAATGTCCTCAGGTATTTTTTCTGCCTCCAGGTTGTCTTCGTGACAGTGAAATGTCACTGAATATATTCTTAGCAATCAATGCCTCGAAATATCCTCTTCAAATTCTTCTGTCTCAAGGGTGTCTTCCTGACAATGAAGTGCCACTCAATATAATCTTGGCAATCAATGCCTCGAAATATCCTCATGAAATTCTTCTGTCTCAAAGGTTTCTCCGTATCATTGAAGTGTCTTTAAATGTATTTTTAGCAAGCAATGAATTGAAATGTCCTTTAAGAAACCTTATGCTTCGAAGCTGTCTTTGTGAACAGTGAAGTGCCACTTAATCCACTTTTTCCATTTAATGCCTCGAGATGTCCTTATGGAATTCTTCTGTTTAATGAGTGTCTTCGTAAAATTGAAATGTCAAACAATACAATCTTGGCAATCAATGCTTCGAGATTTCCTTTCAGAACTCTTCTGCATCCAGGGTGTCTTCGTGACAGTGAAATATCACTGAATATATTCTAAGCAATCAATTCCTCAAAATATCCTCTTAGAACTCTTCAGCCTGAAGGTTTCTTTGTGACAGTGAAGTGTCACTGAATGTATCCTCAGCAATCAATGTCTCGAAATGTCCTCAACGAATTCTTCTGTCTCAAGGGTGTCTCCGTAACAGTGAAGTGTCTTTGAATGTATTTTTAGCAATCAATGAATTGAAATGTCCTTTAAGAAACCTTATGCGTCCATGCTGTCTTTATGACAGTGAAGTGCCACTAAATTTAATCTTGGCAATCAATGCCTCGAGATGTCTTCAAGGAATTCGTCTGCCTCCAGGGTGTCTTCGTGCCTGTGATGTGTCACTGAGTATCTTCTTGGCATTCATTGCCTCAAGATTCGTAATGTCACTGTTTTCCCTCCAGGGTGTGTTCGTGCCAGAGAAGTGCCAATTAATAATTCTTGGCAAACAATGCCTCGAAATGTGCACTTTGATCTCTTCTGCCTCCATAGCGCCTTCGTGACAGTCAATTTCAACTGAATATCTTATTAGCAGCATCACTGCATTCATAAGTCTTCTTGACCCCCTTTTGCCTCCAGTGTGTGACCGTCGTTATCCAATGGTCGGACATGCTTCAGGCGGATACAAAGAGGCTGACACTGCCTCTGACAACCAAACAATCCCCGATTTTGAACCTAAATCTAAAAAATTTGGAAGTGTCTTTCTATAAAGTGATGCGCCTACGTGCAGGTTGTTAGTGCGGGTTAGTGCAGGTTAGTACAGTGTTAAGTCTCTGAACCTAACGTGCCTCAGAAGCATACCCGACCCTTAGATCGAGGTCTCCAGAGGTCTTATTTGGTACCAGTGACCATGGGAGTTGGGAAACCTGGTCCTGGAGAGTCTCATGGTGATGCCTTTTGCCTCAATGATGTCTTATGGCAGACATATTCCTAAAGGGGTCTTGTTGGTCATTTTCTGCCCCCAGAAGTCTTGTTGGCACTCTAATGCTTCCTGTGTTTCTTTGTGACAGTCAATTGCCACTGAACAGCTTCTTGGCAAACCTTGCCTCCAGAAGTCTCCTTGCAACTCGTCTATGTCTCGTCTGTGATTTGTTACAGACTATCCTCTTGGACCTCAATGTTTCCAGAAGAAATCAAGGCACTTTTCAGCCTCAATGGTGTGGTCGTGAAGTGCCACTGAATATCTTCTTGACAATCATTTGTTCAAGAGTTCTTGGATGTCTTCTTTACAGTGAATTGTCACCGAATATCTGCAAGGAAATAATTGCTTCATGAACTGCAGGACGTCGTCGTGAAAGTACATTTTCACTGAAAATCCTTTTGGCAATCCTAACTCATAGATTACTTATTGGCCCTGTCCTGCCTCCAGGGTGTCTTCGTGACAGTGAAGTGTCACTGAATATCTTTTCAGCAATCAATGCCTCGAAATGTCCTCTTAGCACACTTCTGCCTTCAGTTTGTCTTCGTGAAAGTGAATTACCACTGAATTTCCTCTTAGCAATCAATGCATCGACATGTCCTCTTGAAACGTTTCTACTTCCAGGGTGTCTTCGTGACAGTGAAGTGTCATTGAATTTATTCTTAGCAATCAATGCCTCGAAATGACCTCTTAAACCTCTTCTGCATCCAAGGAGTCTTCGTGACAGAAGTGCCACTTGAATTTATTCTTAGCATTCAATGCCTCGAAATGGCTTATAAGATCTCTTCTACAGTGTCTTCATGACAGAGAAGTCACTTGGTATATTCTTGGCAATCAATGCCTCGAAATGTCTTCTTGGATCTCTTGTGCCTCCAGAGCGTCTACGTGTCAGTGAAATGTCACTGACTATCTTCTTAGCAATCAATGCCTCAACATGTCCTCCACTGCCTGTAAAGTGTCTTCGTGACAGTGAGGTGTCATTGAATATATTCTTAACAATCATTGCCTCGAAATGTCCTATTCGATCTCTTCTGCTGTCTCTTCATGACAGGGAAGTGACACTTGGTACATTCTTGGCAATCAATGACTCGAAATATGCACTTTGATCTCTTCTGCCCCCAGGGTGTCTTCGTGATAGTGAAGTGTCATTGAATATATTCTTAGCAATCATTGCCTTGAAATGTCCTATTAGATCTCTTCTGCTGTCTCCTCATGACATAGAAGTGCCACTCAATATAATCTTGGTAATGAATGCGTCGAGTTGTCATGAAACTCTTCTGCCTCCAGGGTGTCTTCGTGACAGTAAAGTGTCACTGAATATCTTCTTAGCAATCAATGCCTCGAAATGTCCTCTTAGAAATCTTCTACCTCCAGGATGTCTTTGTGACAGTGGTTGGCTGGTTTGTTGTTTAACGCCGCACTCAGCAATATTCCATATGACTATATGACGGCTGTCTGTAAATAATCGAGTCTGGACCAGACAATCCAGTGATTAATATCTTGAGCATCGATACACGCAATTGGGATCGATGACATGCATCAACCAAGTCAGCGAGCCTGACCACCCGATCCCGTTAGTCGCCTTTTACGACAAGCAGAGTCACCTTTTACGGTAAGCATGGGTTGCTGAAGACCTGTTCTACCCCGGAATCTTCACGGGTCTTTTGTGACAGTGAAGTATCATTGAATATATTCTTAGCAATCATTGCCTCGAAATGTCCTATTAGATCTCTTCTACATTGTCTTCGTGTCAGAGAAGTGTCACTTGGTACATTCATGGCAATCAATGACTCGAAATATGCACTTTGATCTCTTCTGCCCCCAGAGTGTCTTCGTGGCAGTGAAATATCACTGACTATCTTCTTAGCAATCAATGCCTCAAAATGTCTTCTCAGAAATCTACTGCCTGTAGGGTGGCTTCGTGACAGTGAAATATCATTGAATATATTCTTAGTAATCAATGCCTCGAAATGTCCTCTTAGAAATCTTATGCTCCCAGGGTGTATTCGTGTCAGAAAAGTGCCACTTGATACATTCTTAGCAATCAATGCCTCGAGATGTGCAGTTTCATCTCTTCTGCCTCTCGTGTGTCTTCGTGATAGTGAAGTGTCATTGAATATATTCTTAGCAATCATTGCCTCGAAATGTCCTATTAGATCTCTTCTGCTGTCTCCTCGTGACATAGAAGTGCCACTCAATATAATCTTGGTAATGAATGTGTCGAGTTGTCATGAAAGTCTTCTGCCTCCAGGGTGTCTTCGTGACAGTAAAGTGTCACTGAATATCTTCTTAGCAATCAATTCCTCGAAATGTCCTCTTAGAAATCTTATGCTCCCAGGGTGTATTCGTGTCAGAAAAGTGCCACTTGATACATTCTTAGCAATCAATGCCTCGAGATGTGCAGTTTCATCTCTTCTGCCTCTCGTGTGTCTTCGTGACATTGAAGAGTCATTGAATATCCTTTTAGCAATGAATGCACCGACCTGTCCTCTTGGAGGCTTTCTGCCTCTAAAGTGTCTTCGTGACAGTGAAGTGTCAATAAATATCTTTTTAGCAATCAATGCCTCGAAATGTCCAATCAGAAAACTTCTGCCTACAGGGTGCCTTCGTGACAGTGACGAGTCACTGAATATCTTTTTAGCAATTAATGCCTCAAAATGTCCTCTTAGATCTCTTCTGGGATGTATTCGTGCCGGTGAGGTGCCACGTGTCACTGAATAGCATCTCAGCAGTCAATGCCTCGAAATGTTATCTGAGAAATCGTCTGCCTTCAGGGTGTCTTCGTGACAGTCCTATTGGATCTCTTCAACCCCCAGGTTGTCTTCGTGACAGAGAAGTGCCACTGAATACATTCTTTGCAATCATTGCTTCGAAATGTCCTCTTAGATCTCTTCTCGGCATTCTTCCTCCCAGTGAGGTGTCACTGAATATCTTCTCAGCAGTCAATGCCTCGAAATGTTCTCTTAGAAATCTGCCTTCAGGATGTCTTCGTTACAGTCCTGATGGAACTCTTCTGCCTCTAGGGTGTCTTCGTGACAGTGAAATGTCATTGAATATATTCTTAGCAATCAATGCCTCGAAATGTCCTCTCAAAAATCTTCTGCCTCCAGGGCGTCTTCGTGGCAGAGAAGTGTCACTTGGTATACTCTTGGCAATCAATGCTTCAAAATGTGCTCTTAGAATTCTTCAGTCTCCAGGTTGTCTTCGTGACTGAAGTGCCACTCAAAATATTTTTGACAAATTAAAAACTTCACATTTTTAAAAGTAATCCCATATATCACATACAACGGACAAATGTATCAGAGAAGGTACTTTTTAATCATTAATGTCGAAAGAAGGATTTGAATTAACGGTGGTAACCATAATTTGTTCCAAGCACTTACGGTATTCGGTAATAACATCAACAGTTCAAATCATAAGTCCCAAGCACGAGAATCTGCTGGCACACAAGTTCAGTAGCGTGTATGGCCACCATCTGCGTTGACAACTGCCACACAACGCCTCCGCATGGACCTTTTGATGCTTATGAACACATGATCGGGAAGACGCCATTGTTGCTGCAAAATGGTGCCAAGATCTTGCTAATTCTGTGGTTGGTTCTGGAGAGTGCGCAGACTTCTGCCAAGAGCATCCCAGACGAGTTCGATGGGATTGAGGTCGGGAGACCTTGACGGCCAGTCCATGACGTTGACTCCCGCATTCGGAAGGAAATTCCTTGTCAAAATTGCTTTATGGGGTCTGGCATTGTCGTGTTAGAAGATCAAACCGGGTGCATGTGCTGCCATAAAAGGCAGAAGTTCTGGTGCCAGTACCTGGTCCCGGTAAGCAGCAGCGTTGAGGTTGCCACTGATGACAAGAGGCCTGGAACGTGCATTGCCACAGAAAGCACCACACACCATGACACTTCCGCCTCGAAATCTGTCATCTTCCTGTACACAACACTAGGCGTAACGTTCATGACGGCGCCTCCAGACCCTCGCCCTACCATCAGCAAATCGAAGATTAAATAAGGATTCATCACTGAAGACGACTTGATTCCAATTCCTCTGAGTCCATTGTAAGTGTCGCTATGCCCACAACTGACGTTGACGTCTGTGTAATTGAGTCAGAATCGGCCCGCTGTATGGCCGTCGTGCTTGAAGGTGAGCAGTTCTCAGACGGTTTCGAACAGTTTGCGCACTCAGTCTACCCCTAAACAGTTCATTTCTGGTTGATGTACCTGTCAAAAATCGGTTACGGAGGTGATGTAAGACAATCTGACGATCCTTTTGCATGTGACGTCACACGTGGTCGGCCTGGCCGAGGGCGATCAGCGGTGGTACCCGTTTGCTGTAGACGCGTCTGTAAATCATTAACAGTCCGTCGGCTACAACCCATCGTCCTTGCGACTTCAGCTACGGACGTTCCTGACTGCAACATGCCGATGGCACGTTCACGTTTCACATTTGAAAGGCGTGGCATGACAAATGGCCGTAAAGACTTTTGTTTTCTTGTGTTTTTCTTTTTTGTTGTTAATGACTGCTTACAAGTATGGCTGAAAACACGTGTGGTATTATGGCCACGTGACCAGTTGCAGGTGAAAAACCACTTTTGCCACTATAGTGCTGTGCACATGATTTTGATCGATTCACCTGCACAAAATGGGTGTTATCTGAAGACAATACGTGGACATTACTGTTTAAATACACAATAAGGGCCCACAATGATAACTTGTCAAAAAGTTAAAGTTTTAGGATTGTGAAGTTGTTAACTTGGTTCAATATATTTACGTATTTCTTTGAAAGTAATGCTTACTTATTCTGGGTATGCAATCAACAAAACCTATGGGTACAAAATCACTACATTTCAACCGGATTTCATTGGAGTGATGGGATAGTAAAAAGGAGATATATCGCCTGTAGGTTTCCTTTTCACATTTTAAAAAAAGAATCGGTTTTTTTCCATGTTTGTGCTACCTTTTTCTTGAGAGCTGCAACATGGATTCTTTCCAAATGTAAGAAACACATTCTATTATAATAAAAAAAGGTGAAGTCCAAATGTTGATTTTGATATGTGTATTTTATGAAACAATATTATTTTCTTACAAGTTGTGAATGTGGTTTTTTTAATTCAACATTGTGCGACCTTAAAAGTGAGAACTGCCACATGGGTTCTCTTCAAATTTAAGGAACACTTTTTTATATTCATTGGAGAGATGCATTCCTAAGGTTGATTTTGATATGTTCATTTTATGAAACAATATGATTTTTTTTCATCTTTTGAACACAGAATGTTTTTTTTATTTTCTGTTTGTGCTACCTTTTACTTGATAGCTGCTAAATGGATTCTTTCCAAGTGTGAGAAACACTTTCTATACTAATAGAAGAGGTGCGGTCCAAATGTTAATTTTGATATGTGTATTTTATGAAACAATATGATTTTTTGCATGTTTTGAACACAGAATTTTTGTTTTGATGCTATGTTTGTGCTACCTTTTACTTGAGAACTGTTGCATGGATTCTTTCCAAATGTGAGAAACATTTTCTATACTAATAGAAGAGGTGCGGTCCAAATGTTGATTTTGATATGTCTATTTTATGAAACAATCTAATTCTTTGCATGTTTTGAACACAGCATGTTGTTTTTTTAATTCAACATTGTGAGACCTTTAACTTGAGAACTACTACATGGATTCTTTCTATACAAATGGGAGTTGTGCATTGATTTTGATATGTTGATTTTACGAAACAATATGATTTCTTTCATGTTTTTAACTGAGAATGTGTTTTTTAATTCAACATTGTGCAACCTTTGACTTGAGATATCAGTTGGAGAGATGTATTGCAAAAGTTGATTTTGATATGTTGATTTTATGAAACAATATGAAATTCTTGAAAATGTTTTGAACATAGAACTTGAGATCTCCCACATGGATTCTTTCCAAATGTAAGAAATTCTTTCTATACTAATAGAAGAGGTGCAGTGCAAATGTTGATTTTCATATCTGTATGTTATTAAACAGTATGATTTTTTTCATATTTTGTCCATGTCACCTTCCCAGTTTTAGCAGTTTTGAACAGTTTAATGACTTTGACGGGGGGAGGTAGCACTGTTGAGATTTTTTTTAGACATCAAATTATTATTTGGGGGAAGGCAACTTTTTAATGTCAAAATATGTCCCTTTCCTTGTAATTTTATAATATTTGTGTCATTGTTTTATTCAGTTACCAAGGCAAAAGCAGTGACCATGGATAAGGTTGAAGATCATCCCTGTGATAAGTTCGTCTGATTCCTCATTTGAGGACTGAAAAGGTTCCTCAACCACTTGGCCCAAGTTCTGACTTGTCATTTAACAAATAGATAGAGTTCACCTAAACCAGAATTCTATTGTCATTTTGTTGCTGTCATCATATTTTTTAATGGATCAAGGCAATCAATCATAGGACATCCGATGCATGGACTATTTTGCCTGTCTCAGTGTTGCTCTCAATGCTGAATGTATTGGGTAAGGCCAAGGAAAATTAAATGTTTCAATTTGTGCCGGGCTTATTGTCTGATGGTTTTTAATTTGCAAACTCGTGGGGAAATAATATATCTTTTAATAGTGTTGAAACATTTGTGAACAATTTGCGCATAGTCTTGAAAGTTGTTTTGGAAAGTAAATATTATATCACGAAATTATGCATGTAATTATAACCATTTTGAATTTTGTCTTGGCCGTATTTGAAACTATGTATACCGAGGTACCCTGCCAGAAGACAGCACATTTAATTGACATACTCTTTCATGGATAGAGTTCAGAGTGAATTCAGCTTGCAGAATTTACTGCTTGATACCTGATATTTTAACCAGATTGGTACAAACATTTCAAGCTGCCTGGGAGGTATTGAGTAATAAAACAGGCGTAATCTAACGTTGGACCAACGATGTCTATCAACGTTGGGCCAACGTTGTTTTGACGGACGGCATAACGTCAGACTTCTTTCTGTTATGTGTCATGTGCCCTGTGATCTGTGTCGTGTAATATTTTGTGTGATATCTGATGTGATTAATTGCATATCTGTGATGTGTGATGTGCCATGTACCATATGAGTTATGTATCCTGTGATCTGTGTCATGTAATGTTTTCGTTTGTGATATGTGATATGATTATTTGTATATACGTGATTTGCAATGTGACATGTGTCATGTATCCTGTCATATGTCTCATGGAATGTTTTGGGGGTTTTTTTGTATGCAATCAATTAATCTTATATGTGTAATGTGTGATGTACCATGTACCATGTGTGTTATTTATCCTGTGATCTGTGTCATGTAATGTTTATGTTTGTGATATGCGATGTGGTTGATTTTAAATGTGCCATGTACCATATGTGTCATACATCCAGTGATATGTATCATGTAACGTATTTTCGTGATATGTGATTCATTGTACATTTATTATGTGCCATGTGCCATATGTGTCATGTACCCTTTGATCTATTGAGAGCTGAGATATTAATTGGAGAGATGTCGGGCAAACGTTGATTTTGGTGTGTTTATTTTATGAAACAATATGATTTTGTAGATGTTTTGAACTTAGAATGTGTTTTTCTATTCAACATTGTTCGACCTTTAACTTGATATATTAATTGGAGAGATGTCGTGCAAAGGTTGATTTTGATATGTTTATTTTATGAAACGATATGAAATTTTCACATGTTTTGAATACAGAATGTTGTTTTAAATTCTATGTTTGTGCTACCTTTTACTTGAGAGCTCCTGAATGGATTCTTTCCAATTCGAGGAACACTTTCCATACAAATGGGAGTGGTGCATTGCACATCTTGATTTTGATATGTATATTTTATGAAACAATATGATTTTTTACATGTTTTTAACTGAGAATGTGTTTTTTAATTCAACATTGTGCGACCTTTGACTTGAGATATCAGTTGGAGAGATGTATTGCAAAAGTTGATTTTGATATGTTGATTTTATGAAACAATATGAAATTCTTGAAAATGTTTTGAACATAGAATGTTTTTCTTTAATTATTCTATGTTTGTGCTACCTTTTACTTGAGAGCTCCCACATGGATTCTTTCCAAATGTACGAAACTCTTTCTATACAAATAGAAGAGATGCAGTGCAAATGTTGATTTTCATATATGTATTTTATTAAACAGTATGATTTTTTCATATTTTGAACCTAGAATGTTGTTTTAATTCTATGTTTGTGCTAGCTTTTACTTGAGAACTGCTGCATGGATTCTTTCCAAATGTGAGAAACACTTTCTATACAAATATGAGAGGTGCAGTACAAATGTTGATTTTGATATGTGTATTTTCGGAACAAATATTGTTTGAATGCGTTGAGGTTACCCTTCTTCATTTAAGTGTTAAAAGCTTTTCTGCCAATGTATGATCCAAGAGCATCTTGGTTTTACTGTCCATGTCACCTTCCCAGTTTTAGCAGTTTTGAACAGTTTAATGACTTGGACGGGTGGAGATAGCACTGCTGAGATTTTTTTCAGACATCAAATTATTATTTAGGGGAAGGCAACTTTTTAATGTCAAAATATGTCCCTTTCCTTGTAATTTTTTAATATTTGTGTCATTGTTTTATTCAGTTACCAAGGCAAAAGCAGTGACCATGGATAAGGTTGAAGATCATCCCTGTGATAAGTTCGTCTGATTCCTCATTTGAGGACTGAAAAGGTTCCTCAACCACTTGGCCCAAGTTCTGACTTGTCATTTAACAAATAAATAATGGTCACCTAAACCAGAATTCGACTGTCATTTTGTCGCTGTCATAATATTTTTTAATGGATTAAGGCAATCAATCATAGGACATCCGATGCATGGACTATTTTGCCTGTCTCAGTGTTGCTCTCAATGTTGAATGTATTGGGTAAGGCCAAGGAAAATTAAATGTTTCAATTTGTGCCGGGCTTATTGTCTGATGGTTTTTAATTTGCAAACTCGTGGGGAAATAATATATCTTTTAATAGTGTTGAAACATTTGTGAACAATTTGCGCATAGTCTTGAAAGTTGTTTTGGAAAGTAAATATTATATCACGAAATTATACATGTAATTATAACCATTTTGAATTTTGTCTTGGCCGTATTTGAAACTATGTATACCGAGGTACCCTGCCAGAAGACAGCACATTTAATTGACATACTCTTTCATGGATAGAGTTCAGAGTGAATTCAGCTTGCAGAATTTACTGCTTGATACCTGATATTTTAATCAGATTGGTACAAACATTTCAAGCTGCCTTGGAGGTATTGAGTAATAAAACAGGCGTAATCTAACGTTGGACCAACGATGTCTATCAACGTTGGGCCAACGTTGTTTTGACGGACGGCACAACGTCTGACTTCTTTCTTGGATGTGTCATGTACCCTGTGATCTGTGCCGTGCAATATTTGTTTGTAATATCTGATGTGATTAATTGCATATTTGTGATGTGTGATGTGCCATGTACCATATGTGTCATGTATCCTGTGATCTGTGTCATGTAATGTTTTCGTTTGTGATATGTGATATGATTATTTGTATATACGTGATTTGCCATGTGACATGGGTCATGTATCCTGTCATATGTCTCATGGAATGCTTTGGGGTTTTTTATATGCAATTCGATTAATTTTATATGTGTGATGTGTGATGTACCATGTACCATGTGTGTTATTTATCCTGTGATCTGTGTCATGTAATGTTTTCGTTTGTGATATGTGATATGTGATATGATTATTTGTAAATACGTGATTTGCCATGTGACATATGTGTCATTTATCCTGTCATATGTCTCATGGAATGCTTTGGGTTTTTTTTATATGCAATGCGATTAATTTTATATGTGTGATGTGTGATGTGTGATGTGTGATGTACCATGTGTGTTATGTATCCAGTGATCTGTGTCATGTAATGTTTATGTTTGTGATATGTGATATGTGATATGATTATTTAAAAATACGTGATTTGCCATGTGACATATGTGTCATGTATCCTGTCATATGTCTCATGGAATGTTTTGGGGTTTTTAATATGCAATTCGATTAATTTTATATGTGTGATGTGTGATGTACCATGTACCATGTGTGTTATGTATCCAGTGATCTGTGTCATGTAATGTTTATGTTTGTGATATGCGATGTGATTGATTTTAAATGTGCCATGTACCATATGTGTCATAAATCCAGTGATATGTGTCATGTAACGTATTTTCGTGATATGTGACTATTGTACATTTATAATGTGCCATGTGCCATATGTATCATGTACCCTTTGATCTGTGTCATGTAATTTTTTTTATGCCATATGTGATGTGATTAAGTGTTAATGTATGATGTTCCCTGCAATAATATATACAAACATCTTTGATAATAAAAATTTAGATATTTCCTTTTTTAATGATATCCCCAATCTAAAAGGGCGGGTTGATAAAGCCATACCAAGGATATACGTCTGTCCGTCCTTCCAAATACATTTTGTGTGTGAGTGCAGTGAAAAGGTTCATTTTGATATGTGTATTTTATGAAACAATATGATTATTTACTTGTTTTGAACTTAGAATGTTTTTTTTAATTCAACATTGTGCGATCTTTAACTTGAGATATTAATTGGAGAGATGCGTGCAAAGGTTGATTTTGATGTGTTTATTTTTATGAAAGAATATGATTTTGTATATGTTTTGAACTTAGAATGTGTTTTTTAATTCAAAATTGTGCTACCTTTAACCGGAGAACTGCTACATGGATTCTTTCCAAATTTGAGGAACACTTTCTATACAAATAGGAGAGGTGAAGAGCAAAGCTTGATTTTCATAAGTGTATTTTTTATGAAACAATATGATTTTGTAGATGTTTTGAACTTAGAATGTTTTATTTTAATTCATCATTGTGCGACCTTTAAGTTGAGATATTAATTGGAGAGATGTCGGGCAAACGTTGATTTTGGTGTGTTTATTTTATGAAACAATACGATTTTGTAGATGTTTTGAACTTAGAATGTGTTTTTCTATTCAACATTGTTCGACCTTTAACTTGATATATTAATTGGAGAGATGTCGTGCAAAGGTTGATTTTGATATGTTTATTTTTTGAAACAATATGAAATTTTCACATGTTTTGAATACAGAATGTTGTTTTAAATTCTATGTGTGTGCTACCTTTTACTTGAGAGCTCCTGAATGGATTCTTTCCAATTCGAGGAACACTTTCCATACAAATGGGAGTGGTGCATTGCAAATCTTGATTTTGATATGTATATTTTATGAAACAATATGATTTTTTACATGTTTTTAACTGAGAATGTGTTTTTTTAATTCAACATTGTGCGACCTTTGACTTGAGATATCAGTTGGAGAGATGTATTGCAAAAGTTGATTTTGATATGTTGATTTTATGAAACAATATGAAATTCTTGAAAATGTTTTGAACATAATTATTCTATGTTTGTGCTACCTTTTACTTGAGAGCTCCCACATGGATTCTTTCCAAATGTACGAAACTCTTTCTATACAAATAGAAGAGATACAGTGCAAATGTTGATTTTCATATATGTATTTTATTAAACAGTATGATTTTTTGCATATTTCGAACCTAGAATGTTGTTTTTAATTCTATGTTTGTGCTAGCTTTTACTTGAGAACTGCAGCATGGATTCTTTCCAAATGTGAGAAACACTTTCTATACAAATATGAGAGGTGCAGTACAAATGTTGATTTTGATATGTGTATTTTCGGAACAAAGATTGTTTGAATGAGTTGAGGTTACCCTTCTTCATTTTAGTGTTAAAAGCTTTTCTGCCAATGTATGATCCAAGAGCATCTAGGTTTTACTGTCCATCTCACCTTCCCAGTTTTAGCAGTTTTGAACAGTTTAATGACTTGGACGGGTGGAGGTAGCACTGTTGAGATTTTTTTCAGACATCAAATTATTATTTAGGGGAAGGCAACTTTTTAATGTCAAAATATGTCCCATTCCTTGTAATTTTATAATATTTGTGTCATTGTTTTATTCAGTTACCAAGGCAAAAGCAGTGACCATGGATAAGGTTGAAGATCATCCCTGTGATAAGTTCGTCTGATTCCTCATTTGAGGACTGAAAAGGTTCCTCAACCACTTGGCCCAAGTTCTGACTTGTCATTTAACAAATAAATAAAGGTCACCTAAACCAGAATTCGACTGTCATTTTGTCGCTGTCATAATTATTTTTTAATGGATTAAGGCAATCAATCATAGGACATCCGATGCATGGACTATTTTGCCTGTCTCAGTGTTGCTCTCAATGCTGAATGTATTGGGTAAGGCCAAAGAAAATTAAATGTTTCAATTTGTGCCGGGCTTATTGTCTGATGGTTTTTAATTTGCAAACTCGTGGGGAAATAATATATCTTTTAATAGTGTTGAAACATTTGTGAACAATTTGCGCATAGTCTTGAAAGTTGTTTTGGAAAGTAAATATTATATCACGAAATTATGCATGTAATTATAACCATTTTGAATTTTGTCTTGGCCGTATTTGAAACTATGTATACCGAGGTACCCTGCCAGAAGACAGCACATTTAATTGACATACTCTTTCATGGATAGAGTTCAGAGTGAATTCAGCTTGCAGAATTTACTGCTTGATACCTTATATTTTAATCAGATTGGTACAAACATTTCAAGCTGCCTGGGAGGTATTGAGTAATAAAACAGGCGTATTCTAACGTTGGACCAACGGTGTCTATCAACGTTGGGCCAACGTTGTTTTGACGGACGGCACAACGTCTGACTTCTTTCTTGGATGTGCCATGTACCCTGTGATCTGTGCCGTGTAATATTTGTTTGTAATATCTGATGTGATTAATTACATATTTGTGATGTGTGATGTGCCATGTACCATATGTGTCATGTATCCTGTGATCTGTGTCATGTAATGTTTTCGTTTGTGATATGTGATATGATTATTTGTATATACGTGATTTGCCATGTGACATGGGTCATGTATCCTGTCATATGTCTCATGGAATGCTTTGGGGTTTTTTATATGCAATTCGATTAATTTTATATGTGTGATGTGTGATGTACCATGTACCATGTGTGTTATTTATCCTGTGATCTGTGTCATGTAATGTTTTCGTTTGTGATATGTGATATGATTATTTGTAAATACGTGATTTGCCATGTGACATATGTGTCATGTATCCTGTCATATGTCTCATGGAATGCTTTGGGTTTTTTTTATTTGCAATGCGATTAATTTTATATGTGTGATGTGTGATGTGTGATGTACCATGTACCATGTATGTTATGTATCCAGTGATCTGTGTCATGTAATGTTTATGTTTGTGATATGCGATGTGATTGATTTTAAATGTGCCATGTACCATATGTGTCATGTAACGTATTTTCGTGATATGTGATTCATTGTACATTTATAATGTGCCATGTGCCATATGTGTCATGTACCCTTTGATCTATTGAGAGTTGAGATATTAATTGGAGAGATGTCGGGCAAACGTTGATTTTGGTGTGTTTATTTTATGAAACAATACGATTTTGTAGATGTTTTGAACTTAGAATGTGTTTTTCTATTCAACATTGTTCGACCTTTAACTTGATATATTAATTGGAGAGATGTCGTGCAAAGGTTGATTTTGATATGTTTATTTTATGAAACAATATGAAATTTTCACATGTTTTGAATACAGAATGTTGTTTTAAATTCTATGTGTGTGCTACCTTTTACTTGAGAGCTCCTGAATGGATTCTTTCCAATTCGAGGAACACTTTCCATACAAATGGGAGTGGTGCATTGCAAATCTTGATTTTGATATGTATATTTTATGAAACAATATGATTTTTTACATGTTTTTAACTGAGAATGTGTTTTTTTAATTCAACATTGTGCGACCTTTGACTTGAGATATCAGTTGGAGAGATGTATTGCAAAAGTTGATTTTGATATGTTGATTTTATGAAACAATATGAAATTCTTGAAAATGTTTTGAACATAGAATGTTTTTCTTTAATTATTCTATGTTTGTGCTACCTTTTACTTGAGAGCTCCCACATGGATTCTTTCCAAATGTAAGAAACTCTTTCTATACAAATAGAAGAGGTGCAGTGCAAATGTTGATTTTCATATATGTATTTTATTAAACAGTATGATTTTTTCATATTTTGAACCTAGAATGTTGTTTTTAATTCTATGTTTGTGCTAGCTTTTACTTGAGAACTGCTGCATGGATTCTTTCCAAATGTGAGAAACACTTTCTATACAAATATGAGAGGTGCAGTACAAATGTTGATTTTGATATGTGTATTTTCGGAACAAATATTGTTTGAATGAGTTGAGGTTACCCTTCTTCATTTAAGTGTTAAAAGCTTTTCTGCCAATGTATGATCCAAGAGCATCTTGGTTTTACTGTCCATGTCACCTTCCCAGTTTTAGCAGTTTTGAACAGTTTAATGACTTGGACGGGTGGAGATAGCACTGCTGAGATTTTTTTCAGACATCAAATTATTATTTAGGGGAAGGCAACTTTTTAATGTCAAAATATGTCCCTTTCCTTGTAATTTTATAATATGTGTGTCATTGTTTTATTCAGTTACCAAGGCAAAAGCAGTGACCATGGATAAGGTTGAAGATCATCCCTGTGATAAGTTCGTCTGATTCCTCTTTTGAGGACTGAAAAGGTTCCTCAACCACTTGGCCCAAGTTCTGACTTGTCATTTAACAAATAAATAAAGGTCACCTAAACCAGAATTCGACTGTCATTTTGTCGCTGTCATAATATTTTTTAATGGATTAAGGCAATCAATCATAGGACATCCGATGCATGGACTATTTTGCCTGTCTCAGTGTTGCTCTCAATGCTGAATGTATTGGGTAAGGCCAAGGAAAATTAAATGTTTCAATTTGTGCCGGGCTTATTGTCTGATGGTTTTTAATTTGCAAACTCGTGGGGAAATAATATATCTTTTAATAGTGTTGAAAGATTTGTGAACAATTTGCGCATAGTCTTGAAAGTTGTTTTGGAAAGTAAATATTATATCACGAAATTATGCATGTAATTATAACCATTTTGAATTTTGTCTTGGCCGTATTTGAAACTATGTATACCGAGGTACCCTGCCAGAAGACAGCACATTTAATTGACATACTCTTTCATGGATAGAGTTCAGAGTGAATTCAGCTTGCAGAATTTACTGCTTGATACCTTATATTTTAATCAGATTGGTACAAACATTTCAAGCTGCCTGTGAGGTATTGAGTAATAAAACAGGCGTATTCTAACGTTGGACCAACGGTGTCTATCAACGTTGAGCCAACGTTGTTTTGACGGACGGCACAACGTCTGACTTCTTTCTTGGATGTGCCATGTACCCTGTGATCTGTGCCGTGTAATATTTGTTTGTAATATCTGATGTGATTAATTGCATATTTGTGATGTGTGATGTGCCATGTACCATATGTGTCATGTATCCTGTGATCTGTGTCATGTAATGTTTTCGTTTGTGATATGTGATATGATTATTTGTATATACGTGATTTGCCATGTGACATGGGTCATGTATCCTGTCATATGTCTCATGGAATGCTTTGGGGTTTTTTACATGCAATTCGATTAATTTTATATGTGTGATGTGTGATGTACCATGTACCATGTGTGTTATTTATCCTGTGATCTGTGTCATGTAATGTTTTCGTTTGTGATATGTGATATGTGATATGATTATTTGTAAATACGTGATTTGCCATGTGACATATGTGTCATGTATCCTGTCATATGTCTCATGGAATGCTTTGGGGTTTTTTTTATATGCAATGCGATTAATTTTATATGTGTGATGTGTGATGTGTGATGTGTGATGTACCATGTGTGTTATGTATCCAGTGATCTGTGTCATGTAATGTTTATGTTTGTGATATGCGATGTGATTGATTTTAAATGTGCCATGTACCATATGTGTCATGTATCCAGTGATATGTGTCATGTAACGTATTTTCGTGATATGTGATTCATTGTACATTTATGATGTGCCATGTGCCATGTGCCATGTGCCATATGTGTCATGTACCCTTTGATCTATTGAGAGTTGAGATATTAATTGGAGAGATGTCGGGCAAACGTTGATTTTGGTGTGTTTATTTTATGAAACAATACGATTTTGTAGATGTTTTGAACTTAGAATGTGTTTTTCTATTCAACATTGTTCGACCTTTAACTTGATATATTAATTGGAGAGATGTCGTGCAAAGGTTGATTTTGATATGTTTATTTTATGAAACGATATGAAATTTTCACATGTTTTGAATACAGAATGTTGTTTTAAATTCTATGTGTGTGCTACCTTTTACTTGAGAGCTCCTGAATGGATTCTTTCCAATTCGAGGAACACTTTCCATACAAATGGGAGTGGTGCATTGCAAATCTTGATTTTGATATGTATATTTTATGAAACAATATGATTTTTTACATGTTTTTAACTGAGAATGTGTTTTTTTAATTCAACATTGTGCGACCTTTGACTTGAGATATCAGTTGGAGAGATGTATTGCAAAAGTTGATTTTGATATGTTGATTTTATGAAACAATATGAAATTCTTGAAAATGTTTTGAACATAGAATGTTTTTCTTTAATTATTCTATGTTTGTGCTACCTTTTACTTGAGAGCTCCCACATGGATTCTTTCCAAATGTAAGAAACTCTTTCTATACAAATAGAAGAGATGCAGTGCAAATGTTGATTTTCATATATGTATTTTATTAAACAGTATGATTTTTTTCATATTTTGAACCTAGAATGTTGTTTTTAATTCTATGTTTGTGCTAGCTTTTGCTTGAGAACTGCTGCATGGATTCTTTCCAAATGTGAGAAACACTTTCTATACAAATATGAGAGGTGCAGTACAAATGTTGATTTTGATATGTGTATTTTCGGAACAAATATTGTTTGAATGCGTTGAGGTTACCCTTCTTCATTTAAGTGTTAAAAGCTTTTCTGCCAATGTATGATCCAAGAGCATCTTGGTTTTACTGTCCATGTCACCTTCCCAGTTTTAGCAGTTTTGAACAGTTTAATGACTTGGACGGGTGGAGGTGCACTGCTGAGATTTTTTTCAGACATCAAATTATTATTTAGGGGAAGGCAACTTTTTAATGTCAAAATATGTCCCTTTCCTTGTAATTTTATAATATGTGTGTCATTGTTTTATTCAGTTACCAAGGCAAAAGCAGTGACCATGGATAAGGTTGAAGATCATCCCTGTGATAAGTTCGTCTGATTCCTCATTTGAGGACTGAAAAGGTTCCTCAATTACTTGGCCCAAGTTCTGACTTGTCATGTAACAAATAAATAAAGGTCACCTAAACCAGAATTCGACTGTCATTTTGTCGCTGTCATAATATTTTTTAATGGATTAAGGCAATCAATCATAGGACATCCGATGCATGGACTATTTTGCCTGTCTCAGTGTTGCTCTCAATGCTGAATGTATTGGGTAAGGTCAAGGAAAATTAAATGTTTCAATTTGTGCCGGGCTTATTGTCTGATGGTTTTTAATTTGCAAACTCGTGGGGAAATAATATATCTTTTAATAGTGTTGAAACATTTGTGAACAATTTGCGCATAGTCTTGAAAGTTGTTTTGGAAAGTAAATATTATATCACGAAATTATGCATGTAATTATAACCATTTTGAATTTTGTCTTGGCTGTATTTGAAACTATGTATACCGAGGTACCCTGCCATAGAGTTCAGAGTGAATTCAGCTTGCAGAATTTACTGCTTGATACCTTATATTTTAATCAGATTGGTACAAACATTTCAAGCTGCCTGGGAGGTATTGAGTAATAAAACAGGCGTATTCTAACGTTGGACCAACGGTGTCTATCAACGTTGGGCCAACGTTGTTTTGACGGACGGCACAACGTCTGACTTTTTTCTTGGATGTGTCATGTACCCTGTGATCTGTGCCGTGTAATATTTGTTTGTAATATCTGATGTGATTAATTACATATTTGTGATGTGTGATGTGCCATGTACCATATGTGTCATGTATCCTGTGATCTGTGTCATGTAATGTTTTCGTTTGTGATATGTGATATGATTATTTGTATATACGTGATTTGCCATGTGACATGGGTCATGTATCCTGTCATATGTCTCATGGAATGCTTTGGGGTTTTTTATATGCAATTCGATTAATTTTATATGTGTGATGTGTGATGTACCATGTACCATGTGTGTTATTTATCCTGTGATCTGTGTCATGTAATGTTTTCGTTTGTGATATGTGATATGATTATTTGTAAATACGTGATTTGCCATGTGACATATGTGTCATGTATCCTGTCATATGTCTCATGGAATGTTTTGGGGTTTTTTTATATGCAATGCGATTAATTTTATATGTGTGATGTGTGATGTACCATGTACCATGTGTGTTATGTATCCAGTGATCTGTGTCATGTAATGTTTATGTTTGTGATATGCGATGTGATTGATTTTAAATGTGCCATGTACCATATGTGTCATGTATCCAGTGAAATGTGTCATGTAACGTATTTTCGTGATATGTGATTCATTGTACATTTATGATGTGCCATGTGCCATATGTATCATGTACCCTTTGATCTGTGTCATGTAATTTTTTTTATGCCATATGTGATGTGATTAAGTGTTAATGTATGATGTTCCCTGCAATAATATATACAAACATCTTTTATAATTAAAATTTAGATATTTCCTTTTTTAATGATATCCCCAATCTAAAAGGGCGGGTTGATAAAGCCATGCCAAGGATATACGTCTGTCCGTCCTTCCAAAGACATTTTGTGTGTGAGTGCAGTGAAAAGGTTCATTTTGATATGTGTATTTTATGAAACAATATGATTATTTACTTGTTTTGAACTTAGAATGGGTTTTTTAATTCAACATTGTGCGACCTTTAACTTGAGATATTAATTGGAGAGATGCAGTGCAAAGGTTGATTTTGATGTATTTATTTTTATGAAAGAATATGATTTTGTACATGTTTTGAACTTAGAATGTTTTTTTTTAATTCAAAATTGTGCTACCTTTAACCGGAGATCTGCTACATGGATTCTTTCCAAATTTGAGGAACACTTTCTATACAAATAGGAGAGGTGAAGAGCAAAGCTTGATTTTCATAAGTGTATTTGTTTATGAAACAATATGATTTTGTAGATGTTTTGAACTTAGAATGTTTTATTTTAATTCATCATTGTGCGACCTTTAAGTTGAGATATTAATTGGAGAGATGTCGGGCAAACGTTGATTTTGGTGTGTTTATTTTATGAAACAATACGATTTTGTAGATGTTTTGAACTTAGAATGTGTTTTTCTATTCAACATTGTTCGACCTTTTAACTTGATATATTAATTGGAGAGATGTCGTGCAAAGGTTGATTTTGATATGTTTATTTTATGAAACGATATAAAATTTTCACATGTTTTGAATACAGAATGTTGTTTTAAATTCTATGTGTGTGCGACCTTTTTCTTGAGAGCTCCTGGTATGGATTATTTCCAATTCGAGGAACACTTTCTATACAAATGGGAGTGGTGCATTGCAAATGTTGATTTTGATATGTATAACTTATGAAACAATATGAATTTTTACATGTTTTTAACTGAGAATGTGCTTTTTAATTCAACATTCTGCTACCTTTAACCGGAGAACTACTACACGGATTCTTTCAATATTTGAGGAATACTGTCTAAATAATTAGGAGAGGTGCAGAGCAAAGGTTGATTTTCATATGTGTATTTTATGAAACAATATGATTTTGTACATGTTTTGAACTTTGAAAAATGAATGAGTCGAGGTTACCCTTGTTCAGTTTAGTGTTAATATCTTTTCTGCCAATGTATGATCCAAGAGCAGCATGGTATTACTGTCCATGTCACCTTCCCAGTTTTAGCAGTTTTGAACAGTTTAATGACTTGGACGGGTAGAGGTAGCACTGCTGAGACTTTTTTCAGACATCAAATTATTATTTGGGGGAAGGCAACATTTTTAATGTCAAAATATGTCATTCAAAAGTATGCTACCTTTAACCGGAGAACTGCTACATGGATTCTTTCCAAATTTGAGGAACACTTTCTATACAAATAGGAGAGGTGCAGTGCAAAGGTTGATTTTGATGTGTTGATTTTATGAAACAATATGAAACTCTTGCATGGTTTGAACATGCATGTTTTGAATGTTTTTTAATTATTCTATGTTTGTGCTACCTTTTACTTGAGAGCTTCTACATAGATTCTTTCCAAATGTAAGAAACACTTTCTATACTAATCGAAATATCCTCTTGGATCTTTCTGCCTCCAGGGTGTCTTCGTGACAGTGACGTGTCACTAAATATCTTATTGGCATTCATTGCCTCAAGATGCGTTATGTCACCGTTTCTCTCCAGAATGTCTTCGTGACAGTGAGGTGTTGCTGAATATCTTCTCAGCAATCAATGCTTCGAAATTACCTCCTAGAAATCTTCTGCCTCCAGGTTGTCTTCGTGAAGGAGAAGTTCGACTTAATACATTCTTGGAAATCTTTTCTTCCTCCAGAACGTCTTCGTGTCAGCAAAGTGTCACTTGATATATCTTGGCAGCAATCAATGCCTCCAGGATATCTTCATGACAGTGAAGAGTCATTGAATATATTCTTAATAATCAATGCATCGAAATGCCCTCTTGAAACGTTTCTGCTTCCAGAGTGTCTTCATGACAGTGAGTGCCACTCAATATATTATTGGCAATCATTGCCTCGGGATGTCCTCATGGAATTCTTCTGCCTCAATGGTGTCTTCGTGACTGTGATGTGTCACTGAATATCTTCTTGGCATTCATTGCCTCAAGATTCGTAATGTCACTGTTTTCCCTCCAGGGTGTCTTCGAGCCAGAGAAGTGCCACTTAATAATTCTTGGCAAACAATGCCTCGAAATGTGCACGTTGATCTCTTCTGCCTCCAAAGTGCCTTCGTGACACTCAGTTTCCACTGAATATCTCAATAGCAGCATCACTGCATTCATAAGTCTTCATTACCCCCTTTTGCCTCCAGTGTGTGACCGTCGTTATCCAGTGGTCAGGCATGCTTCAGGCGGATACAAAGAGGCTGACACTGCCTCTGACAACCAAACAATCCCCGATTTTGAACCTAAATCTAAATAATTTGGAAGTGTCTTTCTATAAAGTGATGCGCCTACGTGCAGGTTGTTAATGCGGGTTAGTGCAGGTTAGTACAGTGTTAAGTCTCTGAACCTAACGTGCCTCAGAAGCATACCCGACCCTTAGATCGAGGTCTCCAGAGGTCTTATTTGGGTACCAGTGACCATGGGAGTTGGAAACCTGGTCCTGGAGAGTCTCATGGTGATGCCATTTGCCTCAATGATGTCTTCTTGGTCATTTTCCGCCCCCAGAAGTCTTGTTGGCACCCTAATGCTTCCAGTGTTTCTTCGTGACAGTCAATCGCCACTGAACAGCTTCTTGGCAAACATTGCCTCCAGACGTTTCCTTGCAACTCGTCTGTGTCTCTTCTGTGATTTGTTAAAGACTATCCTCTTGGACATCAATGTTTCCAGAAGAAATCAAGGCACCTTTCAGCCTCAATGATGTCGTCGTGACAGTGAAGTGCCACTGAATATCTTCTTGGCAGTCATTGGTTCAAGAATTCTAGGATGTCGTCTTGACAGTGAATTGTCACCGAATATCTTCTAGGAAACAATTGCTTCATGAGCTGCAGGACGCCGTCGTGAAAGTGAATTTTCACTGAAAATCTTTTTGGCAATCATAACTCATAGATGGCTTATTGGCCCTGTCCTGCCTCCGGGGTGTCTTCGTGACAGTGAAGTGTCACTGAATATCTTTTCAGCAATCAATGCCTCGAAATGTCCTCTTAGCACACTTCTGCCTTCAGTTTGTCTTCGTGAAAGTGAATTACCACTTAATTTCTTCTTAGCAATCAATGCATCGACATGTCCTCTTGAAACGTTACTACTTCCAGGGTGTCTTCGTGACAGTGAAGTGTCACTGAATATCTGTTCAGCAATCAATGCCTCGACATGTTCCACTGAAACGTTTCTCCTTCAAGGGTGTCTTCGTGACAGTGAAGTGTCACTGAATATCTTTTCAGCAATCAATTACCACTGAATATTTTCTTAGCAGTCAATGCCTGGAGATGTCCTCATTGAATTCTGTATCCAGTGCGTCTTCGTGACAGTATTAAATGTATTAAGTGTCACTGAATATCTTTTCAGCAATCAATGTCTCTTAGCACACTTCTGCCTTCAGGGTATATTTTTGGCAATCAATGCCTCGAAATATGCACTTTGATCTCTTCTGCCTCCAGGGTGTCTTCGTGACAGTGAAGTGTCATTGAATATATTCTTAGCAACCAATGCCTCGAAATGTCCTATTAGATCTCTTCTGCTTCCAGGGTGTATTCGTGTCAGAAAAGTGCCACTTGATACATTCTTAGCAATCAATGCCTCTAGATGTGCAGTTTCATACCTTCTGCCTCTCGTGACAGTGACGAGTCACTGAATATCTTTTTAGCAATCAATGCCTCGAAATGTCCAATCAGAAAACTTCTGCCTCCAGGATGTCATCGTGACCGTGAAGTGTCACTGAATAGCTTCTTAACAATAAATGCTTCGAAAGGTCCTCTTAGAAATCTTATGCCTCAAGGGTGCCTTCGTGACAGTGACGGGTCACTGAATATCTTTTTAGCAACCAATGCCTCAAAATGTCCTCTTAGCTCTCTTCTGGGGTGTATTCGTGCAAGTGAGGTGCCACGTGTCACTGAATACCATCTCAGCAGTCAATGCCTCTTAATGTTATCTGAGAAATCGTCTGCATTCAGGGTGTCTTCGTGACAGTCCTATTGGATCTCTTCAACCCCCAGGTTTCCCCAGAGAAGTGCCACTTATAACATTCTTTGCAATCATTGCTTCGAAATATCCTCTTGAAACTTTTCTGCCTCCAGCTTTCTAAGCATCAAAACTTTAATAAGTTTATTTATAATCTGAACTTATTTACATAGTAACAAAACGATTTATTTGCAGCATAATGCAGATTATGTAAAATAATCAAACTATTTGTAATTTTATGACTCCTTGCTGAAATCGGAAGCACATACAGCATCGTACATATCGAAGTCTAAGTTTTGAAGCCGAAATCGTAAAATAGTCATGGATTCTACGCTCGGTGATTTTCGAATTGTTTTTTGAAACAGGGCGGCGGGGATAGATATATATCATATTGATGTGACATAAGTGTACCCAAATAATGGTGTTATTGGTCTATCATTGCAAGAAGGACAATTTAGAAAGTCTTTACAAACTTTTTCTGAGAATCTCCCGTTCCCAGAACGGATGGGTGGGTGAGTGAGTATGGTTTTACGCCGCTTTTTTCAATATTCAAGAAATATCACGGTGGAGAACACCAGAAATTGGCTTCACACATTGTACCCATGTCGGGAATCTACCCCGGGTCTTCGGTAATTTAACCATTATGCTATGCGACAGCCCCTCTCAGAACGGATGAAACAAGATACACGTGATGTTTGTTATGAACCATAAAAATATTTTCTACCCAAAATGCTGCGTGATTTTGTACCAATGAATATATAACAATCGATCTATATAATTATATTTCTTTTTACATGTATATTGCAAACTAATATTTACATATATTTTGAAACTAATGCAAACTTATTCTGGGTATTCAATCAACAGAAATTATGGGTACAAAATCACTACATTTAAACCGGATTTCGTGGTGTGATGGGATAGTAAAAAGGAGATATATCGCCTGTTTCCTTTTCACAATTTAAAACAAGAATGTTTTTTTTATTCCATGGTTGAGCTACCATTTACTGGAGAGCTACAACATGGATTCTTTCCAAATGTAAGAAACACATTCTATTCTAATATAAAAGGTGCAGTCCAAATGTTGATTTTGATGTGTGTATTTTATGAAACAACAAGTTTTGAATGTTTTTTTAAATTCAACATTGTGCGACCTTTAACGTGAGAACTGCTACACGGGTGCTTCCTTTTACTTGAGAGAGATAAGTTCGTCTGATGCTTCATTTGAGGACTGAAAAGGCTCCTGAACCATTCGGCCCACTTTCTAACTTGTCATTTAACAAATAAATAAAGGTCACCTAAACCCGAATTCTATTGTCAATTTGTTGCCGTCATATTTTTTAATGGATCAAGACAATGAATTATAGGAGATCCGATGCATGGACTATTTTGCCTGTCTCAGTGTTGCTCTCAATGCTGAATGTATTGGGTAAGGCCAAGGAAAATTATATGTTTCATTTTGTGCCAGGCTGATGATTTTTAATTTACAAACTCGTGGGAAAATCATATTTCGTTAAATATTGTTGAAACATTTGTGAACAATTTGCACATTGTCTTGAAAGTTGTTTTGGAAAGTAAATATTATATCACAAAATTGTGCACGTAACTAAAAACATTTTGAATTTTGTCTTCGTCGTATTTGAAACTATGTGTGCCGAGGTACCCTGCCAGAAGACAGCGCATTTCATTAACATGTTCTTCCTCGGATAGAGTTCATTCAGAGTGAATTAAGCTTGCAGAACTTACTGCTTGTTACCTGATATTTTAACCAGGTTGGTACAAACATTTCAAGCTGCCTGGGATGTATTGAGGAATAAAACAGGCGTAATCTAACGTTGGGCCAACGCTGTCTATCAACGTCGGGCCAACGTTGTTTTGACAGACGGCACAACGTCTGACTTCTTTCTGGGATGTTTCATGTACCCTGTGATCTGTGTCTGGTGTAATATTTTTGGTGATAACTGATGTGATTAATTGCATATTTGTAATGTGTGATGTGCCATGTACCATATGTGTCATGTATCCTGTGATCCGTGTCATGTTATGGTTTTTTGTGTTATATGTCATGTGATTATTTGTATATGCGTGATTTGCCATCTGACATATGTGTCATATATGCTGTGATATGTGTCATTGAATTTTAATATTTTTTTTATATACAATGTGATTAATTTTATATGTGTGATGTGCCATGTACCATATGTGTAATGTACCCAGCGATCTGTATCATGTAATGTTTTTGTTTGTGATATGTGATGTGATTGATTTTATATATGTGATGTACTATGTACCATATGTGTCATGTATCCAGTGATCTGTATCATGTAATGTTTTTGTTTGTGATATGTGATGTGATTGATTTTATATGTGTGATGTGCCATGTACCATATGTGTCATGTATCCAGTGATCTGTGTCATGTAACGTATTTCGTGATATGTGGTTCATTGTAATTTATGATGTGCCATGTGCCGTATGTGTCATGTATCCTGTGATCTGTGTCATGTACTGTTTTTGTTTGAGATATGTGATGTGATTATTTGTATTTGCGTTATGTGCCATGTACCATATGTGTCATGTATCCAGTGATCTGTGTCATATATTTTTTTGTGATGTGTGATGTGATTAATTGTATATTTGTGATTTGCCATCTGACATATATGTCATGTATCCTGTGATATGTGTTATTGAATTTAAATTATTTTTTGTATATGCAATGTGATTAATTTTATATGTGTGATGTGCCATGTACCATATGTGTCATGTATCCTGTGATTTGTATCATATAATGTTTTTGTTTGTGATATGTGATGTGATTGATTTTATATGTGTGATGTGCCATGTACCATATGTGTCATGTATCCAGTGATCTGTGTCATGTAACGTATTTTCGTGATATGTGGTTCATTGTAATTTATGATGTGCCATGTGCCGTATGTGTCATGTATCCTGTGATCTGTGTCATGTACTGTTTTTGTTTGAGATATGTGATGTGATTATTTGTATTTGCGTTATGTGCCATGTACCATATGTGTCATGTATCCAGTGATCTGTGTCATGTATTTTTTTGTGATGTGTGATGTGATTAATTGTATATTTGTGATTTGCCATCTGACATATATGTCATGTATCCTGTGATATGTGTTATTGAATTTAAATTTATTTTTTTTATATGCAATGTGATTAATTTTATATGTGTGATGTTTGATGTGCCATGTACCATATGTGTCATGTATCCAGTGATCTGTGTCATGTAACGTATTTTCGTGATATGTGATTCATTGTACATTTATGATGTGCCATGTGCCACATGTGTCATGTATCCTGCGATCTGTGTCATATATGTTTTTGTGATATGTGATTTATTGTATATTTGTGATGTGCCATGTGCCATATGTGTCATGTACCCTTTGATATGTGTCATGTCATGTTTTTTGTGCGATATGTGATGTGATTAAGTGTTAATGTGTGATGTGCCCTGCAAAGTATATACAAACATCATTGATAATAAAAATTTAGATGTTTCTTATTTAATGATACCCCCTACTAAAAGGGCGGGTTTGTAAAGCCATACCAAGATATCTGTCTGTCCTTTCACAGACATTTTTTTGGTGTAAGTGCAGTGGAAAGTTGATTTTGATATGTATATTTTAATGGAACAATATGATATTTTTTTCTTGTTTTGAACTTAGAATGTTTTCTTTTTAATTTAACATTGTGCGACCTTCAACTTGAGATATTAATTGGAGAGATGCAGTGGAAAGGTTGATTTTGATATGTGTATTTTATGAAACAATAGGATTTAGTACATGTTTTGAACTTAGGATGTTTTTGTTTTTTTATTCAACATTGTGCGACCTTTAAGTTAAGAACTACTACATGGATCCTTTCCAAATTTGAGGAACACTTTCTATACAAATAGGAGAGGTGCAGTGCAAATGTTGATTTTGATATGTTTATTTTATGAAACAATATGAATTTTTTTACATGTTTTGAACATAGAATGTTTTATTATTCTATGTTTGTGCTAGCTTTTACTTGAGAGCTGCCACATGGATTCTTTCCAAATGTGAGAAACACTTTCTATACAAATATGAGAGGAGCCGTGCAAATGTTGATCTTGATATGCGTATTTTCGGAACAAATATTATTTGTTTCTTGTTTTGAACTTTGAAAAATGAATGAGTCGAGGTTTCCCTTGTTCCTTTTAGTGTTAAATGCTTTTCTGCCAACGTACGATCCAAGAGCATCATGGTATTGATGTCCATGCCACCTTCCCAGTTTTAGCGGTTTTTAACAATTTAATGACTCACTGCTGAGACTTTTTACAAACAACAAATTACTATTTGGGGCAAGGCAACTTTTTTTTGTCAAAATATGTCCCTTTCCTTGTAATTTTATAATATTTGTGTCATTGTTTTATTCAGTTACCAAGGCAAAAGCAGTGACCATGGATAAGGTTGAAGATCATCCCTGTGATAAGTTCGTCTGATTCCTCATTTGAGGACTGAAAAGGCTCCTCAACCACTTGGTTCTGACTTGTCATTTAACAAATAAATAATGGTCACCTAAACCAGAACTCGATTGTCATTTTGTTGCTGTTATCATATTTTTAATGGATCAAGGCAATGAATCATAGGAGATCCGATGCATGGACTATTTTGCCTGTCTCAGTGTTGCTCTCAATGCTGAATGTATTGGATAAGGCCAAGGAAAATTAAATGTTTCAATTTGTGCCGGGCTTATTGTCTGATGGTTTTAAATTTGCAAACTCGTGGGAAAATCATATATCTTTTAATAGTGTTGAAACATTTGTGAACAATTTGCGCATAGTCTTGAAAGTTGTTTTGGAAAGTAAATGTTGTATCACGAAATTGTGCACGTAACTAAAAACATTTTGAATTTTGTCTTGGCCTTATTTGAAACTATGTATGCCGAGGTACCCTGCAAGAAGACAGCGCATTTCATTAACATTCTCTTCCTTTGCGTTGGTTTCAGTATCGAATCATACATAGAATACTTGCAACTATTTCTTTGTTGTTTAAAATGAATATTTCTGATACCACGCTTTGTTCTTTTTGCAAATGTTATGATGAAACTATTGTACACATTTTTTGGGAATGTGAACTTGTACAAGTATTTAGGAAAACCTTCTTAGATTGGATAAATAAATGTAGCCATATACATCATATGAACTTAAGTGCTGAACTTGTTTTATTTGGTGTTAAAGAAAATATTGTTACTGACAAAGTTTTTGATCTTCTTATTTTAATAGCTAAATTTTTTATATATTTTTGCAGATTCAAAAAAAAAAATCTTTGCTTCGCAATATTTCAAAAAGATGTTAGTCTTAGATACAAAATTGAGAAGAATATAGCCTTTACAAATGGTAATGTAGCTACATTTTATAAATCTTTTATCATATATTGTTTGAAGAAGCAGAACAGCAATAACATATGTATCTCTTTCTCATATTTGTTTCTTGCCAGGATCAGTGTTTGAATAATATTTTGAATGCTTGACTGTGTGTATGTTTTGTTATATTTCTTAAAAATCACCTTGGCACTATTTCCAATACTTGTATTTAATTTTCCCCAAATGTATACATACATTGTCTTCAGAATGTGAGGGTGACCATTGCCCTGGATGGCCATCCTCCTCATGTAACGGGGAAAAAGGTGAAATAAAATGCTAAAAAAAAAAATTAAAAAAAAAAAACATGCTCTCCCTCGAATAGAGTTCAGAGTGAATTAAGCCCGCAGAACTAACTGCTTGTTACCTGATATTTTAACCAGGTTGGTACAAACATTTCAAGCTGCCTGGGATGTATTGAGGAATAAAACAGGCGTAATCTAACGTTGGGCCAACGCTGTCTATCAACGTTGGGCCAACGTTGTTTTGACGGACGGCACAACGTCTTACTTCTTCCTGGGATGTGTCATGTACCCTGTGATCTGTCCGGTGTAATATTTTTGGTGATATATGGTGTGGTTAATTGCATTTTTGTAATGTGTGATGTGCCATGTACCATATGTGTCATGTATCCTGTGATCCGTGTATTGTTATGGTATTTTTGTGTGATATGTGATGTGATTATTTGTATATGACATATGTGTCATTTATGCTGTGATATGTGTCATGGAATGTTTTATTGTTTTTTTAAAAAAAATTATATGCAATGTGATTAATTTTATATGTGTGATGTGTGATTTGCCATGTACCATTTGTGTCATGTATCCAGTGATTTGTGACATGTAATGTTTTTGTATGTGATATGTGATGTGATTATTTGTATATGCGTGATTTGCCATGTGACATATATGTCATGTATCCTGTGATATGTGTCATTGAATTTTTTAATATGCGTGATTTGCCATGTGACATATGTGTCATGTATCCAGTGATCTGTGTCATGTAACGTATTTTCGTGATATGTGATTCATTGTAATTTATGATGTGCCATGTGCCGTATGTGTCATGTATCCTGTGATTTTTGCAAATATTTTTGTGTGATATGTGATTAATTGTATATTTGTGATGTGCCATGTGCCACATGTGTCATGTACCCTTTGATCTGTGTCATGTAATGTTTTTTTGTGCGATATGTGATGTGATTAAGAGTTAATGTGTGATGTTTGATGATCTTTAATAATAAAAATTTAGATGTTTCTTATTTAATGATATTCCCAATCTAAAAGGACGGGTTGATAAAGCCATACCAAGGATATCCGTTTGTCCGTCCTTCTAAAGATATTTATTTTTTTGTTGATTTTAATATGTATATTTAATGAAACAATAGGATTTTTTACATGTTTTGAACTAAGAATGTGTTTCGTAATTCAAAATTGTGCTACGTTTAACTTGAGAACTACTACACGGATTTTTTTCCATATTTGAGGAATATTGTCTATATAAATAGGAGAGATGCAGTGTAAAGGTTGATTTTGATGTGTTTATTTTATGAAACGATATGATTTTGCACATGTTTTGAACTAAGAATGTCTTTCGTAATTCAAAATTGTGCTACCTTTAACCGGAGAACTGCTACATGGATTCTTTTCAATTTAGAGAAACACTTTCTTTACAAATAGGAGAGGTGCAGTGCAAAAGTTGCTTTTGATGTATTGATTTTATGAAACAATATGAAATTCTTGCATGTTTTGAACATGCATGTTTTTAATGTTTTTTAATTATTCTATGTTTGTGTTACCTTTTACTTGAGAGCTTCTACATAGATTCTTTCCAAATGTAAAAAACACTTTCTATACTAATCGAAATGTCCTATTGGAAGCTTTCTGCCCCCAGGATGTCTTTGTGACAGTGAAGTGTCATTGAACATATTCTTGGCAATCAGTGTCTCAAGATGCGTTATGTCACCGTTTCTCTCCAGGATGTCTTCGTGACAGTGCGGTGTTACTGAATATCTTCTCAGCAATCAATGCTTCGAAATGACCTCTTAGAAATCTTCTGCCTCCAGGGTGTCTTAGTGAAGGAGAAGTACGACTTAATACATTCTTTGCAATCAATTCCTCGAAATGTGCACTTTGACCTTTTCTTCCACCTATTCTTGGCAGCAATCAATGCCTTGGGATGTCTTCTCCGAAATCCTTTGCCTCCAGGATGTCTTCGTGACAGTGAAGTGTCATTGAATATATTCTTAGTAATCAATGCCTCGAAACGTCCTCTTGAAACTTTTCTGCTTCCAGGGTGTCTTCGTGACAGTGAAGTGTCACTGAATATCTTCTTAGCAATCAACGCCACGACATGTCCTCTAAGAAATCGTCTGCCTTCAGGATGTCTTCGTAACAATCCTAATGGAACCTTTCTGCCTCTAGGGTGTCTTTGTGACAGTGAAGTGTCATTGAATATATTCTTAGCAAACAATGCCTCGAAATGTCCTCTTGGAACTCTTTTACCTGCAGGGAGTCTTCGTGACGAGAAGTGTCACTCAATATATTCTTGGCAATCATTGCCTCGGGATGTCCTCATGGAAGTCTTCTGTCTCCAGGGTGTCTTCGTGACTGTGATGTGTCACTGAATATCTTCTTGGCCTTCATTGCATCAAGATGCGTCATGTCACAGTTTTCCCTCCAGGGTGTCTTCGAGCCAGAGAAGTGCCACTTAATAATTCTTGGCAATCAATGCCTCGAAATGTGCACGTTGATCTCTTCTGCCTCCATAGTGACAGTCAATTTCCACTGATTATCTTATTAGCAGCATCACTGCATTCATAAGTCTTCTTGACCCCCTTTTGCCTCCAGTGTGTGACCGTCGTTATCCAGTGGTCAGGCATGCTTCAGGCGGATACAAAGAGGCTGACACTGCCTCTGACAACCAAACAATCCCCGATTTTGAACCTAAATCTAAATAATTTGGAAGTGTCTTTCTATAAAGTGATGCGCCTACGTGTAGGTTGTTAGTGCGGGTTAGTGCAGGTTAGTACAGTGTTAAGTCTCTGAACCTAACGTGCCTCAGAAGCATACCCAACCCTTAGATCGAGGTCTCCAGAGGTCTTATTTGGGTACCAGTGATCATGGGAGTTGGGAAACCTGGTCCTGTAGAGTCTCCTGGTGATGCCTTTTGCCTCAATGATGTCTTATTGGCAGACATATTCCAATAGATGTCTTCTCGGCCATTTTCCGCCCCAAGAAGTCTTGTTGGCACCCTGATGCTTCCAGTGTTTCTTCGTGACAGTCAGTTGCCACTGAACAGCTTCTTGGCAAACATTGCCTCCAGACGTGTCCTTGCAACTCGTCTGTGTCTCTTCTGTGATTTGTTACAGACTATCCTCTTGGACATCAATGTTTCCAGAAGAAATCAAGGCACCTTTCAGCCTCAATGATGTCGTCGTGACAGTGAAGTGCCACTGAATATCTTCTTGGCAGTCGTTGGTTCAAGAATTCTAGGATGTCTTCTTGACAGTGAATTGTCACCGAATATCTTCTAGGAAATATGTGCTCCATGAGCTGCAGGACGCCGTCGTGAAAGTGAATTTTCACTGACAATCTTCTTGGCAATCATAACTCATAGATGACTTTTTGGCCCTGCCTGCCTCCAGTGTGTCTTCGTGACAGTAAAGTGTCACTGAATATCTTTTCAGCAATCAATGCCTCGAAATGTCCTCTAAGCACACTTCTGCTTTCTGACTTTCTTCGTGAAAGTGAATTACCACTGACTTTTTTCTGAGCAATCAAGGCCTCGACATGTCCTCTTGAAACGTTTCTGCTTCCAGGGTGTCTTCGTGACAGTGAAGTGCCATTGAATTTATTCTTAGCAATCAATGCCTCGAAATGTCCTCTTTGAAATCTTATGCTTCCAGGGTGTATTCGTGTCAGAAAAGTGCCACTTGATACATTCTTAGCAATCAATGCCTCGAGATGTGCAGTTTCATATCTTCTGCCTCTCGTGTGTTTTCGTGACATTGAAGTGTCATTGAGTAGCTTTTTAGGAATCAATGCATCGACATGTCCCCTTGGAAGCTTTCTGCCTCTAAAGTGTCTTCGTGACAGTGAAGTGTCAATGAATATCTTTTCAGCAATCAATGCCTCGAAATGTCCAATCAGAAAACTTATGCCTCCAGGATGCCGTCGTGACAGTGACGAGTCACTGAATATATTTTTAGCAACCAATGCCTCAAAATGTCCTTCCTCTAAGATATCTTCTTGGGTGTATTCGTGCCAGTGAGGTGCCACGTGTCACTGAATATCATCTCAGCAGTCAATGCCTCTTAATGTTATCTGAGAAATCGTCTGCCTTCAGGGTGTCTTCGTGACAGTCCTATTGGATCTCTTCAACCCCCAGGGTGTCTTCGTGACAGAGAAGTGCCACTTAATACATTCTTTGCAATCATTGCTTCGAAATGTCCTCTTAGATCTCTTCTGGACATTCTTCCTCCCAGTGCGGTGTCACTGAATATCTTCTCAGCAGTCAATGCCTCGAAATGTTCTCTTAGAAATCTGCCTTCAGGATGTCTTCGTTACAGTCCTGATGGAGCTCTTCTGTCTCCAGGTTGTCTTCGTGACAGTGAAATGTCATTGAATATATTCTTAGCAATCATTGCCTCGAAATGCCTCTTGTACGGTGTCTTTGTGGCAGAGAAGTGTCACTTGGTATACTCTTGGCAATCAATGCTTTAAAAAGTCCTCTTAGAATTCTTCAGTCTCCAGGTTGTCTTCGTGACTGTGAAGTGCCACTCAAAATATTTTTGAGAATCAATGCCTCGAGATGTCCTCATAGAACTCTTCTGCCTCTAGGCTGTCTTCGTGCCAGAGAAGTGCCACTAAATATATTCTTGGCAATCAATGCCTCGAGTTGTCCTCTTGAAACTTTTCTGCCTCCAGCTTTCTAAGTATCAAAACTTTAATAAGTTTATTTATAATCTGAACTTATTTACATAGTAACAAAACTATTTAATAGCAGCATAATGCAGATTATGTAAAATAATCAAACTATTTGTAATTTTATGACTCCTTGCTGAAATCGGAAGTACATACAGCATCGTACATATCGAAGTCTAAGTTTTGAAGCCGAAATTGGAAAATGGTGTTATTGATCTATCATTGCATGAAGGACAATTTAGAATGTCTTTGCAAACTTTTTCTGAGAATCTCCCGTTCTCAGAACGGATGGGTGGGTGGCCGCTTTATTCAATATTCAAGCAATATCACGGAAATTGGCTTCACACATTGTACCCATGTCGGGAATCTACCCCGGGTCTTCGGCGTGACGAGCGAACGCTTTAACCACTATGTTATCCTCTCAGAACGGATGAAACAAGATACACGTGATGTTTGTTATGAACCATAAAAATATTTTCTACCCAAAATGTTTATTGATTTTGTACCCATGAATATATATAGCAATCGATCTATATAATAATATTTCTTTTTACATGTATATTGCAAACAATAGTAAATGAGCAGAACATGTAAAAAAACATATGATCAATTTTATGATATGACTGATGAATATGAATGACTGTGACTGAGTGAGGGCAATCCAATTGGCAAAACTCAAACTGATTGTTTGGTTCTGATAGGACAGTAAAATTGATTAAACCTTAGTTGATTTAATGTTTTGATAGGAAAATTATTGTAAATTAAAAAGTATAAAACTAATATTTACGTATATCTTGCATAACTAATGCAAACTTATTCCGGGTATTCAATCAACAGAAATTATGATTTCGTGGTGTAACGGATAGTAAAAAGGAGATATATCGCCTGTAGGTTTCCATTTCACATATTTTTATTCCATGTTTGAGCTACCTTTTACTGGAGAGCTGCCACATTGATTCTTTCCAAATGTAAGAAACACATTCTATTCTAATAAAAAAGGTGCAGTCCAAATGTTGATTTTGATGTGTGTATTTTATGAAACTTTTTTTTTTTTTACAAGTTTTGAATGGGTTTTTTTAATTCAACATTGTGCGACCTTTAACGTGAGAGCTGCTACATGGGTTCTCTTCAAATTTAAGGAACACTTTTTTTATATTAATTGGAGACATGCATTACAAAGCTTGATTTTGATATATGTATTTTATGAAACAATATGAAATTTTGCATGTTTTGAACTTAGAACGTTTTTTTATTTTTTGTTTGTGCTACCTTTTACTTGAGAGTGATAAGTTCGTCTGATGCTTCATTTGAGGACTGAAAAGGCTCCTCAACCACTCAGCCCAAGTTCTGACTTGTCATTTAACAAATTAATATAGGTCACCTAAACCAGAACTCTTTTGTCATTTTGTTGCTGTTATCATATTTGTTAATGGATCAAGGCAACGGATCATAGGACATCCGATGCATGGACTATTTTGCCTGTCTAAGTGTTGCTCTCAATGCTGAATGTATTGGGTAAGGCCAAGGAAAATTAAATGTTTCAATTTGTGCCGGGCTTATTGTCTGATGGTTTTTAATTTGCAAACTCGTGGGAAAATCATATATCTTTTATTAGTGTTGAAACATTTGTGAACAATTTGCATATAGTCTTGAAAAATGTTTTTGAAAGTAGATATTATATCACAAAATTATGCATGTAATTAAAAACATTTTGAATTTTGTCTTGGCCGTATTTGAAACTATGTATGCCGAGGCACCCTGCCAGAAGACAGCGCATTATATTGACATGCTCTTTCATGGATAGAGTTCAGAGTAAATTCAGCTTGCAGAATGTAGTGCTTGTTACCTGATATTTATCCAGATTGGTACAAACATTTCAAGCAGCCTGGGAGGTATTGAGGAATAAAACAGGCGTAATCTAACGTTTGGCCAACGCTGTCTATCAGCGTTGGACCAACGTTGTTTTAACGGACGGCACAACGCCTGACTTCTTTCTGGGATGTGTCATGTACCCTGTGATCTGCGTCGTGTAATATTTTTTGTGATATATGATGTGATTAATTGCATATTTGTGATGTGTGATGTGCCATGTGCCATGTACCATATGTGTCATGTATCCTGTGATTTGTGTCATGTAATGTTTTCTTTTGGTGATATGTGATGTGATTATTTGTATATGCGTGATGCGCCATGTGACATATGTGTCATGTAAGCTGTGATATGTGTCAAGGAATGTTTGTTTTTTTAATTTTTCATATGCAATGTGATTAATTTTATATGTGTGATGAGTGATGTGCCATGTACCATATGTGTCATGTATCCTGTGATCTGTGTCATGTGATGTTTTTATTTGGTGATATGTGATGTGATTATTCGTATATCCGTGATGTGCCATGTGACATATGTGTCGTGTATCCTGTGATATGTGTCATGGAATTGTTTGGGTGTTTTTAATGTGCAATGTAATTAACTTTATATGTGTGATGTGTGATGTGTGATGTGCCATGTACCATGTGTGTCATGTATCCAGTGATATGTGTCATGTAATGTATTTTCTTGATATGTGATTAATTGTACATTTATGATGTGCCATGTGCCGTATGTGTCATGTATCCTGTGATCTGTGCCATGTATTTTTTTGTGTGAGATGTGATTAATTGTATATTTGTGATGTGCCATGTGTCATATGTGTCATGTACCCTTTGATCTGTGTCAGGTAATGTTTTTTTATGCGATATGTGATGTGATTAAGTGTTAATGTGTGATGTGCCCTGCAATAATATATACAAACATCTTTAATAATAAAAAAATGATGTTTCTTTTTTAATGATATCCCGAATCTAAAAGGGCGGGTTGATAAAGCCATACCAAGGATATCCGTCTGTCCGTTTATCCAAAGATATTGTTTTGTGTGAGTGTAGTGGAAGATTGATTTTGATATGTATATTTTATGAAACAATATGATGTTTTACTTGTTTTTAACCTAGAATTTTTTTTTAATTCAACATTGTGCGACCTCTAACTTGAGATATTAATTAGAGAGATGTAGTGCAAAGGTTGATTTTGATATGTCTATTTTATGAAACGATATGAAATTTTCACATGTTTTGAACACAGAATGTTGTTTTTAATTCTATGTTTGTGCTACCTTTTACTTGAGAGCTCCCACATGGATTCTTTCGAAATGTGAGAAACACTTTCTATACTAATAGGAGAGGTGCAGTGCAAATGTTGATATTGGTATATGTATTTTATGAAGCAATATGATTTTTTTGCATGTTTTGAACCTAGAATGTTGTTTTTAATCATATGTTTGTACTACCTTTTACTTGAGAACTGCTGTATGGATTCTTTCCAAATGTGAGACACACTTTCTATACCAATAGGAGAGTTGCAGTGCAAATGTTGATTTTGATATGTGTATTTTCGGAACAAATATTATTTGTTTCATGTTTTGAACTTTGAAAAAGGAATGAGTCGAGGTTAACCTTGTTCATTTTAGTGTTAAAAGCTTTTCTGCCAATGTATGATCCAAGGGCATCATGGTATTTTTGCAGTTTTTAACAGTTTAATGACTTGGACGGGTGGAGGTAGCACTGCTGAAACTTTTTCAGACATCAAATTATTGTTTGAGGGAAGGCAACTTTTTAAGGATCAAAATTATATCTCTTACCTTGGAATTTAATTATATTTGTGTAATTGTTTTATTCAGTTACCAAGGCAAAAGCAGTGACCATGGATAAGGTTGAAGATCCACCCTGTGATAAGTTTGTCTGATTCCTCATTTGAGGACTGAAAAGGCTCCTCAACCACGTTCTGACTTGTCATTTAACAAAAAAAAAAAATGGTCACCTAAACCAGAACTCGATTGTCATTTTGTTGCTGTCATAATATTTTTTAATGGATCAAGGCAATCAATCATAGGAGATCCGATGCATGGACTATTTTGCCTGTCTCAGTGTTGCTCTCAATGCTGAATGTATTGGGTAAGGCCAAGGAAAATTAAATGTTTCAATTTGTGCCGGGCTTATTGTCTGATGGTTTTTAATTTGCAAACTCGTGGGGAAATAATATATCTTTTAATAGTGTTGAAACATTTGTGAACAATTTGCGCATAGTCTTGAAAGTTGTTTTGGAAAGTAAATATTATATCACGAAATTATGCATGTAATTATAACCATTTTGAATTTTGTCTTGGCCGTATTTGAAACTATGTATACCGAGGTACCCTGCCAGAAGACAGCGCATTTCATTGACATACTCTTTCATGGATAGAGTTCAAAGTGAATTCAGCTTGCAGAATGTAGTGCTTGTTACATCATGTCTCATATAGATTGCTACAAACATATCAGGCTGACTGGGCGGTATTGAGAAATAAAACAGGCGTAATCTAACGTTGGGGCAACGTTGGCTATCAACGTTGGGTCAACGTTGTTTTGATCGGCGGTCCTACGTTGGGCCAACGTTGGCGCAAAGCTTGATTATGATGTGTATATTTTCGAAAAAAATATGATTCTTTACATTTTTTTAACTTCGAATATTTCTTTTTATTTCAACTCTTTCATCGTCAGAGTTCAAAGTGAATTAAACTTACAGAATGTAGTGGTTGTTACCTGATGTCTTAACTAGATTGGTACAAACATTTCAGGCTGACTGCGCGGTATTGAAGAATAAAACAGGCGTAATCCAACGTTTGGCCAACGTTGGCCTTCAACGTTGGGCCAACCTTATTTTGATCTGCGGTCGTACGTTGGGCCAACGTTGGTGCAAAGTTTGATTTTGATATGTATATTTTCGGAAAATAAATATGATACTTTACATGTTTTTAATTTCGAATATTTCTTTTTATTTCAACTCTTTCATGGTTAGAGTTCAAAGTGAATTCAGCTTGCAGAATGATTTGCTTGTTACCTGATGTGTTAACTAGATTGGTACAAACATTTCAGGCTGACTGGGAGGTATTGAGGAATAAAACAGGCGTAATCTAACGTTGGGCCAACGTTAGCTATCAACATTGGGCCAACGTTATTTTGATCGGCGGTCCTATGTTGGGCCAATGTTGGTGCAAAGTTTGATTTTTATATCCATATTTTCTGAAAAAGATATGATTCTTTACATGTTTTTAACTTTGAATATTTCTTTTTATTTCAATTCTTTCACGGCTAGAGTTCAAAGTGAAGTCAGCTTGCAAAAATTATGACTTGTTACCTGATATTTTAACCAGATTGGTACAAACATTTCTGGCTGCCAGGGAGGTATTGAGGAATAAAACAGGCTTAATCTAACGTTGGGCCCAGTGATCTGTGTCATGGAATTTGGTTTGTGATATATGATAGGAGTAATTGTATATGTGTGATATGTCATATGCGCCATGTATCCCGTGATATATGTCATGTAATGTGTGTAACTGTATATATGTGATGTGTTTTATATGTCATGCATCATGTGATCTGTCATACAATGTTTTTGTTGTAATATGTGATGTGATCAATTGATATTTGTGATGTGCCATATATGTCATGTATGCGTGCCATATGCGTCATATCATAGTCATTGTATATGTGTGATGTGGCATGTGCCATATCTGTCATGTATCCTGTGATATGTGTCATGTATTTTTTGTGTTATGTGAGTAATTGTATAAGTGTGATGTGCCATGTGCAATATGTGTCATGTATCCTGTGATCTGTAGCATGCAATGTTTTTGTTGTTATATGTGATGTGATCAATTGATATTTGTGATGTGCCATATATGTCATGTATGCGTGCCATATGCGTCATATCATATGTGGTATATTTCATTTCATATATCATTTGTCATTTTATATGTGAGGTGAGATATGTGTAAAGCGATGTTATATGCAATGTGTCCTGTGTCTTGCGATTTATATCAGGAGATATGTTTCATGTGACGTTTGTCATGAGTTCGTTTATATGTGTCCTGTATCGTGCGTCATGTATTAAGTAATGTGCCATATATATCATGTATCCTGTGATATGTGTTCTGTAATGTATTATGTGATATGTGATTAACCTTTTATGCATGATGTGTCATTTTACCTGTGATAATTATGTGTCATGTATTCTGTGGTATGAGCCCCGAAAGGTTTTTCGTAATATGGGGCGTCCGGTATTTGTCATGTGGCATATGATGTGTGTAGTGTCCTGTTTTGTCATGTGTCATGTCCTAGGTGATATATACGTCTCATATGTCGTGTGTCGTATCATGTGAAATGTGATTTGTGTGATGTGTCATGTGTTGTGTCACGCGAAATATGTCATGGCATACATTGAATGTTATGTAATATGTTATAGTGAGTGAGTGAGTATAGTTTTACGCATCTTTTAGCATTATTCCAGCAATATCACGGCGGGGGACACCAGAAATGGGCTTCACACATTGTGTCCATGTGGGGAATCGAACCCGGGTATGAAGCGTGTCGAGCGAACGCTTTACCCACAAGGCTACTCCATCGGCCCTTATGTTATATGTTTCATGTGATATTTGATATTTGTCATTCCTCGTGGATACATGTGAAATGCGTTATGTGTCATGTCATGTGTGTCATGCGATAGATGACGGGTAGCATGTATGAAATGTAATATGTGATGCGTGATGTGTGATGTGTGATAAACAATGTTACTCAGTAATCTTACTCAGTATTCGCATGATAGAGTAACCCTGAAACATCGCTATAAACATTAAAGTTGCTATCCATAACCGTTTTATGTCCCCATGTTCCTACAACTTCTGATTGGCTAACAAAGAGTATTTTACAATTAAATGAGCATTAGACCGGTGTATACAAAGTAGTATCTTGCTGTTTAAAAGAGGAATATTGGCTTGACAGTCAACTCATCTCTCATCAATGTTATGCAACAAACAGACACCGAGTTATGTTCGGGGTAGTGAGTGAAATGTGTCGACCATATCCGACACTACTCGTGAGAACACCAGAGATTATGTCATAGAGTTCACAGAGTAATAGTTCATTACTTTCTGTTCACGAGGTCACGGCAAGACCTTTTTGTCTCCAGCATTAAGACTTTAAATTACGTATAAATTACTCTGGCATTTAAACTTTAATTACGTACATACTTTGTTTATAAAGATTTTCAATAGGTGCTCATGACCATCTGTTTCGCTATGTTATTGTGTAAGCGTTGTATGCTAATCGGTAAACACACGGAAGTAACAGCTGTAAATACGTAAACTATGCCATTTCATTTCAAAATAATGTTTAATGCAATTTAATTAGGTTTACACGTTTGAAGTAGTCGAACTTGAGAATGTAAAGCTTTTGGAAGCACGTGAGTAAAGATGAATATCGTCAAAGAAACATCTATGTGATATACTAGTTATTAACAATTAATGTTGACAAACTGCAGCAATTACTGTACTTGTAAATGAATTTACAGGGTTTCTGTCGCGAAATCGTAATATGACAGCTTCTTTTATCAGTAAACATTCAATATTTGTAGAGACATCGTATTTAGAAACTGCAGACATGTTACATTGCTGCGCATGCGCATGTTGTAAAGCGCATCTGGTGTTGCGGTAATGTCCGTACTCCCTACCCTTATTCTGGTGTAGAAACATTAAAATGTCCTCTGATTATGTAGGATATATGGTAGCATTTACGTGGTTTATAGCTCCTTGCCGATATGTAGTTCGCTTTGGGACAGCACGCTTCAGATCTTGCCCCACGTGCGGGCACGTGCGTTTGTCGGTTGCATGCCGATTAAGTGTTTTATGGTTATAAAGGTGGGTTGGACGGGTGGATTTAATTAGGAAATAATGTAAGCTATGTGATGTAGCTATATTGACCGATTGTGTTGGGAGGTTTGGAAGGGTGGTTTGTTTGTCCTCGTAGACTGTGTTAAGGATGCTGTTGTGATTATTTATTAAAGTGGCTTAGTTAGGGGTTTGTTCGTCTGCTTTAGGCTGCTTGTGGGTTTTATTCTTAAGGTATAAGTAAGTAGGATTTTTGGCTTAATAATGTAAATTTTAGTTAGGAATAGTATTGACTAATTTGTAATTGTTGTTTTATATTTTCTTGTGTGTTTTTTATTTTCTGTTATAAACTGTTGAAACTTGATTATATTTTGTCGTGAATCACCTCCCTACATCCAACGAACTGAGGTCGTAAAGGACAGACGGAGGGACCGTAGACACATTCTTTAGTATTTTCGGCATCAATATCTCCTTGATAAAAAAATCACAACGCAAAGTCATGAAAATATTAGGTGTCTAAATGTGCCCAAAACCTGTCCTGTTACAAGTGACACACCAAGCTGTCACTAACAGGTGAGGTGACCCTCCTAACACAAGTACCCCACCCCTACCCTCATTGTTTTTACCAATCACCCGTCTGACTGATCATAAATATCCAACGGTAGGTGTTGACAAGGGCGCAGGTTTTATCACACGGTTCTTTTACAACATGGAATTTTTTGTGAAATCACAGTGTCTATTAAATTATATTTAATAAAAAGCATAACTTACGTTTGGTGATATTTGTATTTACACGGTTGTGTTTCTTCAAAACAAAGAAATGATTTTTGAATGAAGGAACACGCGCTGGTTCATGGGACAAATGTTTACATGACGCTAAACATTGAATTATATTAGACATCGGTTGAGTTATATGTCTTGACTGCCAAAAATATCAGACTTGTGCAAAGGAAAATTGGTCACCACGTGGTTTTTCGACAACATATTGCTGCGCTTTTCACACCTTAGGATGTCTCCGCGGAAACAACACGATCAACTGTGTAAAACCGGCCACAATGCTTAGATTTTCTGGACAACAGATTTTTAAAGAATGAAAATTGGACGTGGTATAGATAAGGGTAGAAAAATCTTTACCTCGTTGTTTGTCCATTGAACTGTCTCCATGTGGGTCGGGCGGGGTTCGGGCTTGCAATTGCTGCGTGCTTGTTTTTTTTCCAGTGTGTGGGAGGGGGTTGTGTTTGTAAAAAAAGTCATATAGGCAATATACACCAGACGCACATTTCTCAATCACCGACTTCTTGGAATGCTCTCTGTGAACACGTTTTGGTGGACGTCCATTTCTGGGAATCACGTCGACTATTCATGTCTACTCTTCCTCTCTTCGTTCCGTTTTCTTTATCATCAGTGTATGTTTCAAACAGTTCATTTTCAAAATAAATTCCATCACGTTGTCCAAGCCGTCTGTGTATTGCTTTGAAAATGTCAATGCGTGTATCCTCCATACCTTGGATATCGTAGGCCGTCTTCCTTGCTGTGAGAACTGGTCAGTGCTTCAATAACCCTGCACGGGCTGCCCATTGTTTGTTGATTGCCTGGACGCTGGGTCAGTCAGCAGTGACAATACTTGTGTAAATTCGCCTTCACATTTGTTTACATTTTGGACACTTGATTTTAAGCAAAACGCTCAATAATGTTCATGATTCACTCACATATACCCATTCCGGGTTGCTTCAAGGTCAAATTAAATTATTTTCGCACAACATCATCTCATAATTAACGCGATTGTGACGGAGCGTTCTTTTCAGCGACATGCTATTCAGGCGCATGCGCATCCTGCTATGATCTACACTAACACCCAATGTGAATACGTACCAATATACATGTTGCACTCAATGTGTTAAATCTGATTCATTTAGGCAATTTCTAAAATGTCTAAATATTTTAATCATTTTACAAATTAAGTGACAAATCTGTTTATTGTCCATTGACACGCTGACTGATTATACACATTGTCTGAAACATAATGTTCTGTGTTGACAACTGGGCTGTGCACATGTAGCACTTTAAAAAGCCACGATGCATACTGGCATCCAGGGTGTACATGTGCCACTATATATAGCTACGTTGTATACTGACATCCTGGGTGTTCATGTGTTACTATATATAGCTACGTTGTATACTCACATCCTGGGTGTACATGTGTCACTATATATAGCTACGTTGTATACTGACACCCAGGGTGTACACCTTTCACTACATATAGCTACATTATATACTATCATTCTGGGTGTACATGTACCACTATATATAATTCTAGGTGTACATGTGACAGTATATATAGCTACGTTGAAAACTGACATCTTGGATGCGCATGTGTCACTATATATAGCTACGTTGTGTACTCCCGTCCTGGGACTGCATGTGTCGCTATATATAGCTACGTTGTAAAATAACATCCTTGGTGTGCATGCGTCACTTTATATAGCTACATTCTATAATGACATCCTGGGTGTACATGTGTCACTTTATATAGCTACATTGTATAATGACATCCTGGGTGTACATGTGTCACTATAAACAGCTACATTATATACTAACATCCTGGTTGTGCAGGTGTCACCAGGTAAACCTATTTCATATACTGACATACTTGGAGTGCACTACATATAGCTACGTTGTATACTGACATCCTCTGTGTACATGTGTCTCTTTATATACCTACGTTGTATAATGCCACCCTGGGTCTACATGTGTCACTATATATAGCTACGTTGTATACTGACATACTAGGTGTACATGTGTCACTTTATATAGCTACGTTGTATACTGACATCCTGGGTGTACATGTGTCACTTTATATAGCTACGTTGTATACTGACATCCTGAATGTACATGTGTCACTATGTATAACTCTGTTGTATACTGACACCCTGTGTATACATATGTACATCTACCACTACATATAGCAACGTTGTATACTGAATTTCCCTGTATATTTGTACCACTATATAAAGCTAAGTTGTATAATGACATCCTGGGTCCACATGTGTCACTTTTTATAGCTATGTTGTATAATTACATCATGGGTGTACATTTCTCACTATATATATCTACGATGTATACTGACATCCTGTGTGTACATATACTACTACATACAGCTACGTTCTTACTGACATCGTAGGTGTACATGTGTCACTATGTATAGCTACGTTGCATACTGACATCCTGTGTGTACGTGTGTCACTATATATAGCTACGTTGTATAGAGACACAACATGGGTGTACATGTGTCACTATGTATAGCTGCATTGTATACTGACATCCTGCGTGTACATGTGTCTCTATATAGGTACGTTGTATACTGACATCCTGCGTGTACATGTGTCTCTATATAGGTACGTTGTATACTGACATCCAGGGTGTATATGTGTCACTATATATATCTCCGTTGTATACTGACATCCTGGGTGTACATGTGTCACTATATATAGCTACGTTGTATACTGACATCCTGGGTGTACATGTGTCACTATATATAGCTACTTTGCAAACTGACATCCTGGGTGTTCATGTACCACTATATATAACTACGTTGTATACTGACAACCAGGGTGTACATGTGTCACTTTATATAGCTACGTTGTATACTGACATCCTGGGTGTACATGTGTCACTATATATAGCTACGTTGTATACTAACAACCTGGGTGTACCTGTGTCACTATATATAGCTACGTTGTATACTGACATCCTGTGTGTACATGTGTCACTTTATATAGCTACGTTGAATACTGACATCCTAGGTGTACAGATGTCACTATGTATAGATACGTTGTATACTAACAACCTGGGTGTGCATGTGTCACCATAGATAGCTACGCTGTATACTAACATCCCGGGTGTACATGTGTAACTATAAACAGCTACATTATATACTAACATCCTGGTTGTGCAGGTGTCACCAGGTAAACCTATTTCACATACTGACACACTTAGCGTGCACGTGTCACAACATATAGCTACGTTGTATACTGACATCCTCTGTGTACATGTGTCACTTTATATACCTACGTTGTATAATGCCACCCTGGGTCTACATGTGTCACTATATATAGCTACGTTGTATACTGACATCCTAGGTGTACTTGTGTCACTTTATATAGCTACGTTGTATACTGACATCCTGCGTGTACATGTGTCACTATATATAGCTACGTTGTAAAATAACATCCTGGGTGTGCATGTGTCACTATATATAGCTACGTTGTATACTGACCTCCTGGGTGTACATGTGTCACTATATATAGCTACGTTGCAAACTGACCTCCTGAGTGTACATGTGTCACTATATATAGCTACGTTGCATACTGACATCCTGTGTGTACATGTGTCACTATATATATCTACGTTGTATACTGACATCCTGCGTGTACATGTGTCACTATATATAGCTACGTTGTATACTGACATCCTGGGTGTACATGTGTCACTATATATAGCTACTTTGCAAACTGACACCCTGGGTGTTCATGTACCACTATATATAGCTACGTTGTATACTGACACCCAGGGTGTACACCTTTCACTACATATAGCTACATTATATACTTAGTCTATCATTTGGGGTGTACATGTACCACTATATATAATCCTAGGTGTACATGTGTCACTATATATAGCTACGTTGAAAACTGATATCTTACGTGTGCATGTGTCACTATATATAGCTACGTTGTGTACTCCCATCCTGGGAGTGCATGTGTCACTATATATAGCTACGTTGTATACTGACCTCCTGGGTGTAGCTGTGTCACTATATATAGCTACGTTGCATACTGACATCCTGTGTGTACATGTGTCACTTTATATAGCTACGTTGTATACTGACATCCTGTGTATACATATGTACATCTACCACTACATATAGCTACGCTCTATACTGAATTTCCCTGTATATTTGTACCACTATATACAGCTAAGTATAATGACATCCTGGGTGTACATGTGTCACTATATATAGCTATGTTGTATACTGACATCCTGTGTGTACATATACCACTACATACAGCTACGTTCTTACTGACATCGTAGGTGTACATGTGTCACTATGTATAGCTACGTTGCATACTGACATCCTGCGTGTACATGTGTCACTATATATAGGTACGTTGTATACTGACATCCAGGGTGTATATGTGTCACTATATATAGCTCCGTTGTATACTGACATCCTGGGTGTACATGTGTCACTATATATAGCTACGTTGTATACTGACATCCTGGGTGTACATGTGTCACTTTATATAGCTACATTGTATAATGACATCAAGGGTGTGCATGTGTCACTATATATATCTACGTTGAAAACTGATATCTTGGGTGTGCATGTGTCACTATATATAGCTACGTTGTGTACTCCCATCCTGGGAGTGCATGTGTCACTTTATATAGCTACGTTGTAAAATAACATCCTGGGTGTACATGTGTCACTATATATAGCTACGTTGTATACTGACATCCTAGGTGTACAGATGTCACTATGTATAGCTACGTTGTATACTAAAAACCTGGGTGTGCATGTGTCACCATAGATAGCTACGCTGTATACTAACATCCCGGGTGTACCTGTGTCACTATATATAACTACGTTCTATACTAACATCTTCGGTCTACATGTATCACTATATATAGCTACGTTGTATACTGACATCTTAGGTGTGCATATGTCACTATTTATAGCTACGTTGTGTACTGACATTCTTGGTGTGCATGTATTACTATATATAACTGCGTTGTAAACTGACTTCCTGGGTGTGCATGTATCACTATGTATAGCTACACTACTGCCTTGAAGTTCATTCCCCTTACACGCATGGGAAACGCGTTACGCAACCCGTGTGCACCCCGTTGGTCATTCGAACCCGTCCGCGACGTGTGTGATACCCGTGTGCAACGCGTGACACACTCATTAGAGGGAGAACAAACTTTTGTCCAAAGTAGGATCCATGTCTAGCTAAACCTGGACGTTCTCTAGAGTTTATTTCCTCCAAGTTTCAGGCCATAGGCCCATAGAACATACATGATATCAATAAAGTGTATGCATAAATACATGAAATTAATATAATACATAAATAATATATCAGTGAATTGTGAGTGACTCGCGTAATCTAAAAGCGTGGTAGATATATTTAGCAAGTTGTGTAATAGTGTATTTACATTTAGAAGACATAAGATTTACAAATTTTTCATATGATGGATTAGTGTGAAAATATGTATCAATAAAATGTAAACGTAATGTTAAATATGAAGTACAAATAAGGAGGAAATGATATTCATTTTCAATGTAGTTGAAGTCCAATTTTTGACATTGTGGGCAAAATCTTTTGTTTTCTTCTATATTGGTATGACGTCCAGTTTCGATCATAAGTTTATGGCAGCTGCATCGGATTCTTGTTAGGGTTTCTTTATAGATCTTCTTGTTTACTTCCTGAAGGTACATTTCTATTGTTAATACCGATTTGAAAGTTAAATATGTTTTAAGTTTTGATTTTTGAGATAGGTTTTCAGTCCAACGTTGTTGACCACAGTCCACGATACGTTGTTTGAATTGTGAAATGAATATTTGCGGATCTCCAACATCTTCAATTATCCAGGCGTAGCCAAATCCATACTTGAAAAGAATGTTTTTTATATATTTTGCCCATGATATACGGCCAGCTTCATCTAATTTGTACATCATTAAATACGTTTGCTTCGGTAGACGATCAGTGTTCATAGAGATTAATTTTGTCCAATATTTAATACATTTACTAATAAAATACACATATAATCGTTGTCTTCCAGTTTCACCAAGAACAGCGGCATTGCTTGCATTATTTGGTAGGTAAAGAATCCGTTTGTAATATTTAGTCTGTACCATCTCTATAGTTTCGTAGTATTGGAAACCCCAAACTTCAGAGCCATATGTTAATATTGGTAAAACCATGGATTCGAACATCTTGATTGCAGTAGTGATTGGTAATCCTCCACATAGTTATTTTATAGATATAATGACATACTTTTTCTGCTTGTTGTGAAAGTGTTGCCGTTGCTTTTGTCCATAGCAATTTAGCAGTGACAAATAGTCCCAAATATTTATAAGATGAAACTGTAAGTTCAATTTTCATAGTTCATTAAACGTCCACCAATTCTAAAAACGATTATCTTTGATTTGTTCATATTTAGAGACAGTCCCCATTTTTTACAAAATTCACTTATACATTTGATCTGTTGTTGTAATCTTCCAGTGGTATCGGCAGTGTTGGCAACATCATCGGCGTATAATAAAGAACAAATATTTGGTACTTCTTCTGAGATGAATATTCCACGAGAGTCAGATTGATTTAGTTCGTTGACCAATTCATTTATAAACAGGCAAAAGAGTGTCGGGCTGATCATGCATCCTTGTCGTGTTCCAATAAAACAGTTAAAATATTCAGTTAAACCATTATCAGTTCTCACACAAGCTTTTAGTTTCGAATACATATCTCGTAAAATTTTTAGAACGTTTCCATGGATACCATATTTCATAAGCCGATGCCAAAGCAAGTTATTGTGAACAGACAAACGCTTTACTGAAGTCAATGAAGAGACAATAAAATCTTCCACCGGTTGATTTTGATAGGTATTTCTGTATCATTCCATACAATGTGAAAATACTGTCGACTGTTTAGCGTCCTTTTCTAAAACCAAACTGGTTTTCATATAATATATTATTGTCATCACACCATAGCTGCAGGCGTTCGTTGATCATTTTTGTGAATATTTTCCTCAAAACGGGTAATAATGAAATGCCTCTATATATAATTATTCACACTGTTCGTATCTCCATCTTTATACATCGGACATATAACTGCTCTGCACCATGATTCCGGATAAACACCTGATTTCATTATCTCGTTGAAAAGATGCACACATATAGGAACAATAATATCCAAAGAATTCAGAAATAGTTCAGAAGAGATCCCATCACATCCTGGTGCTTTATTTGATTTCATGTTGATAATGGCTTCATCACTTGATATCTCTCTGTTTACGTCTTCAGGCGATCCATGTTCACAAGCCTCACATACATCATTGTCATGCTGTGATATGTCTGATTTTACTAAATCTTCAATAGATGACTTCGAACGGGGAGAATTTAATAGATTCTGGAAATATAAAAACCATCACCAAGAACTGATACTGTTTGCTTTCCTGCAACATTTTATTTTCTTGATTTCCTTCCACAGTTTGTTGTTATCACTTTTTATCTCATTAAATCTATCTCTGAGTGAACGCTGAAATTCATCTTGTTTCTGTTTGCATAATTCTTGAAAGGTTCGTCTGTGCTGTTTATATACTTGGTAATCTTCATCTCTATCCGTGTCCCTGAGTCTATCCAGTTCAAAATACTTCTCCGACTTCAGTCTATCACACTCTGCGTCCCACCATGCAGGCTGAACCTAGACGTGGTAACAAGGCGATAACGTTTTGATATTCCTGACGAAAAATGTTAACACACATTTTATTTTATGTACTTGCTGATGTCTCATTTTTAGATGTGATTTTGTTGGAAAATATGAGGAGTACTGTTGTGGCTTCTACATGATGTTTTCCGATGGTGTTAAGAGAATACATGATCCTGTTAAATGTTATTGCTGTTCAAATGGGTTTTTTGTGATTTGACATTAAAAGTCTGTTGTACGACTTTCAGTGATCATGTTTATGGGGTTTGGTGGAGCATTGTTTTCATTGGACCCTAATTATTGTATGATGGTTGGGTGTCTTTGTCTCAGCTCCATAGCCGTGACGCTGGGAAAGGGCAGCATTTAATTAATGAGAGTAGGTTATATCATGGAGGATACACTTGAGGGAGAGGGTTCTACTAATTACCGTACCACAGGAAGAGACCTGTAGACGTGAGCGCGGGGTTGTGTGTAAGATGGCCGTTGCATAATGGCCGCCAGGAGTGCTAAACATTGAGCTAAAGCAGTGTTGTTTTCACGGGCCTGTTGAATAAATTCCCGGCGCTGCTGTCCATATATCTTCTACTTGATCCTGGATACATTATTTTGGCATTTTCAACGTACATTAATGGTTTACTAGTTATATCTTTTAGAGTATTTGTCAATTGTGTCGAACGTACAAGCAAATATAACGTAAATATAAAACGTCTCATTTAAAACATGAAGTAAGTACGATAGTAAATAATAATATTCAAATCGCATTAAAATACAATGATAACAAGATTCATATGTAACCCTAAAGCCTGTGTTCCACATTCATAGCCAGGAGGACAGCTGCTGACTAAACAAAGGGAAGAAGCTTGCCTTTACATATACTGAACCAAATTAAAAACTTCACAATCCTAAAATTTTAACATTTTGACCTGTTATCATTGTGGGCCCTTATTGTGTATTTAAACAGTAATGGCCACGTATTGTCTTCAGATAACACCCGTTTTTGTGCAGGTGAATCGATCAAAATCATGTGCACAGCACTATAGTGGCAAAACTGGTCACGTGGCCATAATACCGCACGTGTTTTCAGCCATACTTGTTAGCAGTCATTAATAAAAAAAAAGAAAAACACAAAAAAAACAAAAGTCTTTACGGCCATTTGTCATGCCACGTCTTTCAAATGTGCAACGTGAACGTGCCATCGGCATGTTGAAGACGGGAACGTCCGTAGCTGAAGTCGCAAGGACGATGGGTTGTAGTCGACGGACTGTTTGTGATTTACAGACGCGCCTACAGCAAACGGGTACCACCGCTGATCGCCCTCGGCCAGGTCGACCACGTGTGACGTCACACGCAGAGGATCGATAGATTGTCTTTACGTCACCTCCGTAGCCGATTTTTGACGGCTACATCTACCAGAAATGAACTGTTTAGGGGTAGACTGAGTGCGCAAACAATATAGGGTCATTTACTCCAACGTTCTAACTGTCAATCGTCTTAATAGGACCATAACGTTTGTTATGTATCGACTGCCTGTCTCTATGTCTTAAGTTGTTAATCGGTAAATGCGGTCCAGATTTATTTAATTTATTCATCTATTGTTGCAATCTTGACTGATTTGTATACACAATAAAAATTCTAATTGATCATGCACTACTGAGGCAGTCAAGCACCTGTATAAGAAATATAAAAGCAGCCATGTTACATGTAGTCCCAAAAGCTGGCAATTATTTCGCCGCGATATAACTGAAAAAATGCTGATGTGACGTGACATATACCCACAGACAATACATTTTGCCAATGAGTGTAGCACAATTTTATCAAAGTTTAATTTACAATTTGAAAAACTATAATAATATGAATATTAAAATTCGTAATACTTTTCAAGTTTACTAAAATGTCCCCAGTTGGAAGATGTCACAGATAAACAAGGATTCTAACTAAGTTTGATCGTCACAGGTTTATCCCCAATTTGCCAACACAATGCAGAGGATTAACAGTTACTGTGAGTGAGCATGGTTTTACGCCGCTTTTAGCAGTTACTGTGTTTATACAAGCACAGAAGTCATGCAAAAATCGCTCACAGTAGTTAGTGAGTAAACTCAACTGAGGATTTTATAAGTATCCATCACAACCTTTGAAAGCTAACATGTGAATAAACTCAGTTCACTGAAACTTAAATAATTAAGGCACTTGCAGTGACCAGTTAACAAGTAATCAGTGAGATAGTATATAAATACTGGGAACGCCAAACAACTTCATTGTAAATAGACAAATGCACCTGTGAATGGTCAAGGTTTTACATACCGAGTGAAACAAAGACGAGGTGCCAGCCTACACTGGAAATGCTGTATGCTGCATGTCCAGCCTCCATCAACACCTCTAGTGATCTTTTCTTGATTCCGAGCCTTGCGCATAACCATTGTCATGACCTGGTTGAGTGACTTCCTTCCATCAACGTGAAAGGATTACCCACAGAGAAAGAAAGGATTAAAATCCTAAAGATATCCTATCCAAATGGTATAAGTACTCACAACCAATTTCCTCTAATAGTAAACTGTCACCTTTGGTATCCCCAATAACACTCACCATGGTCATTGCGCAAATGTAAAAATCACAAACCTTAACGAGATTCTGCCTACATGGTCACACCCGGTCATTGTGAAGATCTAAAATTCTATCAACAGTGAGACAACATGGCTGTTCATAATCATTTCCAATATCCTCTTAGAATTAGTGATAAATATGTTAAGTCCCACACTAAACATTCTCTTAATAATTCTTACAAAATACAAAACAGAAAGTGGGGTGTGGGAAAATGGGACATATTCCTACGTGAAATAATAAGACATAAGTAGTGATGACTGTTCTATCATAATTGTACTATCTAAAGCATGAATTTGGCGAACGAAAAACATTATATTCATAGTCACCCTCAATGACTAACGTGGGCAAAACTTAAAACGAATATGTCCGCAATCCACAAACAATCACTTCACTAATGGCGAGCATTTACCAACCCGCGACAATCGTGTCAACTCGGGGATTCCCCTAGCAATAAACTCGCTTCTAAACTCACTGCTGTTCTACTGTCGGGTAGCCAAAATGGCTAGACTGGACCCTTTTTGAATGGTTCATGCCATAAAAGTCCAACAACGGAACACTAATTATGACGGGCCGACCTTGTGTTCATGGTCTGGTGAACACAGGTCAATGGCGGCTCGTTAACTCAAGATTCACATCTCACTGTTTTGATTTATCTCACAATTCTTTTAATATATTTTCCAACTTCAACTGAAACCCGGTCCCGTGTTACACGCATGGCACACGCGTGTGCAACGAGTGACTCACGCGTGCTCAACGGGTTGCACACGCGCTGCACACCCGTTGCACACCAGTGTCATATGCGTGTTACACGCGTTCTCAACGCGTGTTCGGGGAATGAACTTTTAGGCAGTAGTGTATCTGGGTCTTAGAAACTATTCACTTTCATATTAGTGAAATATTGCATCTATCTGGGTCTTAGTAAGTAACCTACTGCATATCAGTAAACCATTAAATGCTCCCGGGTCTTAAATAGTTAAACTATTTCACAGAGAGAGAGAGAGAGAATAATGTTTATTATAGTGTCACATGTTATATACACTTCATACTAAAACACGTACATGAACAGTAAAATATAACATCCGACCAGGTATGGCCTAGGAGACACTAGACATAAAAGCAAATTATAACGTCATGATCTGGGTAAGGTAAAATAAGACATATACTAACACAATGTTTAAAATTAAGGTTGGGTTATGAACACGCACGCACGCACGCACACTCACACTCACACGCCAAATTACTTATAAAGTCACGCACACGATCATACACAAACACGTAGGTACACACACACACACCCCACACTATACCATGCACACACACACACACGCACACGCACACGCACACGCACACACAAACACACGCACTCACACATACATACCCTACGTACATTATAACACCCCCCCCCCCCCACACACACACACACACACACACGCTCTCACGCCCCCCCCCCCCCCCCCCCCACACACACACACACCAGACGCAATACGCACACACGTACACATATACCATACGTAGATTATACGCCACCCCCCACATTTATTTTTTCTAGAGAAATACAATATATCATAAAATATAGGTTAAACGTGGTATCAAGTTGGAAAAAAAGAAACTTTGGATAATAGCCCAGGCTGTAGAAAAAAAGTGGTCTCATTATGCATTAAGTAAATAAAAGAGAAACAATACGATGCTACAAGTAAACAATCATTAATTAAGTTGTCAATGTACCTTCTGTTAATTAGGCTTTCAGCATTTAGATGATTAAGAACACAATCATAATCCCGACTCAAGTGAACCTTCACCCTTTAAACACCAGACGCCGCCGTCGTAATGAGATTAGCAACGGTTACTGGGGATCAGCGTCCTTGACAACCGGTTGAACACGACGTGTATATAAGTGTCCAGGGACCTGTTCTCTACATCAGATTTTCTCACCTCAGACAACTTGCAGTCCACGTGAGATCCACATCTTCCAACAACAATCATGGTAACTATAATGTAGATGTGTTCAGTGGGAATCAACACTTACACACGTCGTTGACGATAATTCAGAATTTGGCACCAGTATAACACCTATTCCTTACAACACCTAACGTCAAAAATTACACTCACAAGTATGAGAGATGAAATATTAACGTCTTATCGTCAATAGTTTAGTCATGTACGGAACAACTACTAAAAACGCCAGTGCTCTAGAGAAACACGTACCCGCGGCGAACTGTACCCATTCAGGGTGTCAGGGTGTAACTTGCAGAGAAAGAAGAAGCTTTTTGAGGCTATCGTTCAATACGCTATAACTGATTAAGGTATGTAACGAGTATTCCAAAGAGGGTAACCTGTCATGTGTGGAGTACTTCATTACTTATTGAAAGTAACTGAAATGTTTGAATGTAAAAACTGTCACTAACGTTTTCTTTTGTCTCTTCAGAGGGAATGTATCTCCATCCACGTCGGCCAGGCCGGAGTCCAGATGGGCAATGCATGCTGGGAGTTGTACTGTCTGGAGCACGGCATCCAGCCCGACGGTCAGATGCCCTCAGACAAGACCATCGGGGGTGGGGATGACTCCTACAACACCTTCTTCAGCGAGACCGGGGCTGGGAAACACGTCCCCAGGGCCATCTTTGTTGACCTCGAACCAACTGTTGTCGGTGGGTACAACATGTACATACTTGACTATAGAAGCTGGGTTGAACGTATTGAAACTTTGTATGGAAGCATGAATCCCACTGCTTGACCATAAATAACTAAGTTAAAACATTGAACATGTACGACTAACTGACCTTTAAGGTTAACATTTCAGCAAGTAAACACACTGTTGTGTAAAATAAACTATTTCTATATGAATAGCATGTATGTATAGAATCCTTTACGTCCATAACATCAAGAGAAATAACTTTAATCTTCAACCCTGTCTTTGTTCTATTATTCCCTTTTCCACCTGAGATAACAGTTATTTTATTTGCTGTTCACTCAACCATAAATTGTGTTGTTTCAAGCTGTCTCACTAAAGAGTGACTTACTAATCGGAGGTTACCGTTACAGATGAGGTCCGAACCGGCACCTACCGACAACTGTTCCACCCAGAGCAGCTCATCACCGGCAAGGAGGACGCTGCCAACAACTACGCCCGTGGTCACTACACCGTCGGAAAAGAGATCGTCGACCTCGTCCTAGACCGCACCAGGAAGCTGGCTGACCAGTGCACTGGACTCCAAGGCTTCCTCATCTTCCACAGCTTCGGTGGCGGCACTGGCTCCGGCTTCACCTCTCTCTTGATGGAGAGACTGTCTGTTGACTACGGCAAGAAGTCCAAGCTAGAGTTCGCTGTCTACCCCGCTCCCCAGATCTCCACTGCCGTAGTGGAGCCCTATAACTCCATCCTGACCACCCACACCACCCTGGAACATTCCGACTGTGCCTTCATGGTCGACAACGAGGCCATCTACGACATCTGCAGACGTAACCTCGATATCGAACGTCCTACCTACACTAACCTCAACCGTCTCATTGGTCAGATTGTCAGCTCAATCACTGCCTCTCTCCGTTTTGATGGTGCCCTGAACGTGGATCTGACAGAGTTCCAGACCAACCTGGTGCCCTACCCACGTATCCACTTCCCTCTGGCTACATACGCTCCTGTCATCTCCGCCGAGAAGGCCTACCACGAACAACTGTCTGTGGCCGAGATCACTAACGCTTGCTTTGAGCCCGCCAACCAGATGGTCAAATGCGATCCCCGTCACGGCAAGTACATGGCCTGTTGCATGTTGTACCGTGGTGATGTCGTCCCTAAGGACGTCAACGCCGCCATCGCCACCATCAAGACCAAGAGAACCATCCAGTTTGTCGACTGGTGTCCCACTGGCTTCAAGGTTGGCATCAACTACCAGCCACCCACTGTTGTCCCCGGTGGTGACTTGGCCAAGGTCCAGAGAGCTGTCTGTATGTTGAGCAACACCACCGCCATCGCCGAGGCCTGGGCTCGTCTTGACCACAAGTTCGATCTGATGTACGCCAAGCGTGCCTTCGTCCACTGGTACGTGGGTGAGGGTATGGAGGAGGGAGAGTTCTCCGAGGCTCGTGAGGACTTGGCCGCCCTGGAGAAGGACTACGAGGAGGTTGGAGTCGACTCTGTTGAGGGCGAGGGAGAGGAAGAGGGAGAGGAGTATTAGTGCTACCCCAAACTGACACTCAAATGTTCCCCGAATGGAACGACCGAATAAAAAAGCGTAAAACAAATATTTGTCTTTGTCTGTTTACAGTATTTAGTTTACTTGCTTTCATGTTTATTGGGAGACAATACAAAGAAAAATAATAGGATTGAATTATCATCATAAAGGACACCGGTATGCAATATTTATATTTTACATCGTCATACGCATTGAAGCTGCTTCTCACGTTCATATGTTAACAGCACTTTAGTGGAGCATTTAGCAGATAACGCATTTTTTGTCTCTACACACAGCTTTCTGGTGCAAATACGTTTTACTGATAACGAGAGGATTCAACATTTGTAAATCCTTTAACGAGAACGTGATACTTTATAGAAACCTTTATACCCTTAAGCACATGCGTGTCTGGGTTTCGCATGATGATTAAATATCTCAGTCAGGAACAGTTATTCAGGAACGTTGCCGGGGACGTTTTCTTCCCCGAGTTCCCGAATTATTCGGACCCCCCTCCGAATACCCCGTCCTCCCGCGCCCCCATGTATTCCAAATTCATCACTGCATTCTTGGGATAAAGTTGATTTTAACAACAATAGATATGGGGCACCGAGTTCATTCGAAGGGATGTGCATGTAAATGGAAGGATGATAAGTTGTATGCAGATTTTGAATTTCATATTGGGGTTTAGAAGCGTTTACTCTTCATGTTCGTCACCATATGGCTGCAATATTGATGGAGGCTGCCGAATGCCCAACCACACGATGACCTGTGTATCTGATGATGCATTCTTTATGAATATATATGGCTAAAATAATCTGTTATGAATTGTGTACAGTGAATACCATATGTTGTGTACATTCAATATCATACGTTGTCTGGTCAATACCATACATTGTGCATAGCCAGTACCATACATTGTGTACAGTTAATACCATACATTGTGTATAGTTAATACCATACATTGTGCATAGCCAGTACCATACATTGTGTACAGTTAATACTATACAATGTGTATAGTTAATACCATACATTGTGCATAGCCAGTACCATACATTGTGTACAGTTAATACTATACAATGTGTATAGTTAATACCATACATTGTGCATAGCCAGTACCATACATTGTGTACAGTTAATACTATACAATGTGTATAGTTAATACCATACATTGTGTATAGTCAATACCATACATTGTGTATAGTTTATACTATACAATATGTATAGTTAATGCCATACATTGTGTACAGTCAATATCATACATTGTGTATAGTTTATACTATACAATCTGTATAGTCAATACCATACATTGTGTATAGTCAATACCATACACTGTGTATAGTCAATACAATACATTGTGTATAGTCAATGCCATACTTTGTGTATAGTCAATGCCATACATTGTGTATAGTCAATACAATACATTGTCTATAGTCAATACAATACATTGTGGATAGTCGATACAATACGCTGTGTATAGTCAATACCCTACATTACAGTAGTGGTAGTGTAAGTTATACCGTTGTTTATGAAGAACGTTGTTTGACAGTGCTTCAGATGAAGCCTTCTACTGGCAGACACCCGATGACGTACTGCACGTGACTTAGTGCATCATCACTGTATGTGCACGTGTTGTGTTGTGCAACGCTTATGCGTGTTAGCTTTTTGACTTGGCCTTTCATTGTAGATAGCCTTGAACACTTCCCTGTTTAATCTTTTTACATTACAATAAATAAACAGTCGGTTGGGGGAGGTAACTCTCTCATGATTCCGAAATAACACTTAAAGCACACAATGGTTTTCGTGTATTTTCAAGGCTGTACATAATACGTTGATAAAATGGTGCAACTTCTTATGCGATAATTTGCAACAGTAAAAAGTCACCAGATGTTGGAAATGCCTTGCAGAGAGCAAGTAAAGTGTAGAGGATTCTATATCAGTTTTACAAGCATTGGTGTGGACACATGTTTATCAAGCGCAGTTCTGCCGTTATTTATGATAAATATACGTTGAAACATGATTTGCATTTTTCACAAATGTACATTTTCTAGCCGTCAGACGGTTCATGCTCCATTAACTGATAAATCGTTGGTATCAGTAAAGCGATACATCTCCTGTTGGAAGTAATCTCTAATATTAGTGAAACATGGTACCTATCTGGGTCTTAGAAAGTAATATATTTCATATTAGTGAAACATTGTACCTATCTGGGTCTTAGAAAGTAATCTATTTCATATTAGTGAAGTATTGCTCCTATCTGGGTCTTAGAAAGTAATCTATTTCATATAAGTGAAGTATTGCTCCTACCTGGGTCTTAGAAAGTAATCTACTTCATATTAGTGAAACGGTGCATCTATCTAGGTCTTAGAAAGTAATTTATTTCATATTAATGAAGTATTGCACCTATATGGGTCTTAGAAAGTAATTTATTTCATATTAGTGAAACATTGTACCTATCTGGGTCTTAGAAAGTAATCTTTTTCATATAAGTGAAACATTGCATCTATCTGGGACGTAGAAAGTAATCTACTTCATATTAGTGAAACATTGCATCTATCTGGGACTTAGAAAGTAATTATTAAATATTAGTGAAATATTGCTTCTATCTGGGTCTTAGAATGTAATCTTTTTGATATCAGTGAAACTTTGCACCTATCTGGGTCTTAGAAAGTATTCTCTTTCATATTAGTGAAACACTGCATCTATCTGGGACTTAGAAAGTAATCTATTTCATATTAGTGAAACATTGCATCTGCCTGGGTCTTAGTAAGTTATCTATTTCATATTAGTGAAACATTGCATCTATCTGGGTCTTAGAAAGTAATCTATGAAATATTAGTGAAACATTGCATCTATCTGTGACTTAGAAAGTAATCTCTTTCATATAAGTGAAACATTGCATCTATATGGGTCTTGGAAAGTTATCTATTTCATATTAGTCAAGTATTGCACCTATATGGGTCTTAGAAAGTAATCTATTTCATATTAGTGAAATATTGCATCTATCTGGGTCTTAGTAAGTAATCTACTGCATATCAGTAAACCATTAAATGCTCCCGGGTCTTAAATAGTTTCCACTATTTCACATCAGTCATACACTCGATGGGTCTAGGAATCTAATCTATCTCCTCCTGTGAAACATTGAATCTGTTTCGGTGTTGGGAAAGTGAACTTTCGATAATAGCGAAACATTGCATCTCGTTCCGCCTTGGAAAGTAAATTATTTCCTACCAATGAAACATCGCATCAAGCTGGGTATTCGTAAAGAAACTAGTTCATATCGGTTACATTTATTTTTTCTCGGGAAATAAAATATATCATAATATATAAGTTAAACGTGGCATCAAGTTGGAAAAAAAGAAACTTTGGATAGTAGCCCAGGCTGTAGAAAAATAGAAGTCTCATTATGCATTAAGTAAATAAAAGAGAAACAAAACGATGCTACAAGTAAACAATCTGTAATTAAGTTGTCAATGTACCTGTTGTCTGTTAATTAGGCTGTCAGCATTTAGATGATTAAGAACACAATGATAATCCCGTCTTAAGTGAACCTTCACCCTTAAACCCCAGACGCCGCCGTCGTAATGAGATTAGCAACGGTTACTGGGGATCAGCGTCCTTGACAACCGGTTGAACACGACGTGTATATAAGTGTCCAGGGACCTGTTCTCTACATCAGATTTTCTCACACCAGACAACTTGCAGTCCACGTGAGATCCACATCTACCTACAACAATCATGGTAACTATAATGTAGACGTGTTCAGTGGGAATCAACACTTACACACGTCATTGACATTAATTCAGAATTTGGCACCAGTATAACTCCTATTCCTTACAACGCACAACGTAGAAAAATACACTCACAAGTATGAGAGATGAAATATTAACGTCTTATCGACATTAGTTTAGTCATGTACGGAACAACTACTCAAAACGCCAAAGCTCTAGGGATATACGTACCCGCACGTCTATCACATTTCTTTAAGGATGTATTGTATTCTTTCCCATTTTGAAGTTTGAACCAGACAGAGAACAGTTAAAGAAAACATGGCCGTGTGAAATCTTTTCATTACAAATATGATGCCCTGTTAAAGTCATTGCAATGAAAATCACAACTTTCCCCCTGATGTGACATGGAGTCCTCGTGGCCTAGTAGTTAAGTCATGCAGGCTGAAGACCAGGTTTTGAATCTGCACATGGTGAATACCGTGCCGCTCAGTCTTGTACCACCAGCGTCACTACTGCAATAGTGCTAGAAGCGGCGGTAAACTGTTCCCATTCAGGGTGTCAAGTTGTAACTCGCTGAAAGAAAAAAGGCTGTTTAGGCTGTTTTTCAATACGCTACAGTCGATAAAGATATGGAACAAGTATTCCCAAGAGGATAAATGAGTCTAACCCGTCATGTGTGGAATAATTCATTACTTATTGAAAGTAACTGAAATGTTTGTATGAACTAAAGTTGTCTTTTGTACCTTCAGAGGGAATGTATCTCCATCCACGTCGGCCAGGCCGGAGTCCAGATGGGCAATGCATGCTGGGAGTTGTACTGTCTGGAGCACGGCATCCAGCCCGACGGTCAGATGCCCTCAGACAAGACAATCGGGGGTGGGGACGACTCCTTCAACACCTTCTTCAGCGAGACCGGGGCTGGGAAACACGTCCCGAGAGCCATCTTTGTTGACCTCGAACCAACTGTTGTTGGTGAGTATATTGGATGGTTTTGTTTTTTTGTTAATGACCATTTTCCCAAATAACTTTAATCTAAGTTTACTCTGTAGTGAGTGGGTGAGTGAGTTGGGTTTAACGCCGCTTTTAACATTATTCCAGTTATATCACGGTGTGTCAGCTTAATGTGGGAGGAACGCCCGAAGTGATGCAGGTCTTAAACGTTTACCGTGTCGGTGAAACCAAGGAACACGGATATGGTGCTGACAAACCTAGAAACATAATCGAGGCGAACTGGGATTCGAACCCACAATCATAGGTTTCTAGCGTACCCAAGGGACTCAATTCTGCACAGCGAATCGCGGCGCCTTAGACGACTGGGCCACCCGTGCTCCCAGTTTACTATGTAAACTCGATATTTTTTAAATAATACATTAGAATAAAAACATAATTTTCCTTACTCATGTGTCAACTGTGTTTCCAGATGAGGTTCGTACCGGCACCTACCGACAACTGTTCCACCCAGAGCAGCTCATCACCGGCAAGGAGGACGCCGCCAACAACTACGCCCGTGGCCACTACACCGTCGGAAAAGAGATCGTCGACCTCGTCCTTGACCGCACCAGGAAGTTGGCAGACCAGTGCACTGGACTCCAGGGCTTCCTCATCTTCCACAGCTTCGGTGGTGGCACTGGATCCGGATTCACCTCTCTCTTGATGGAGAGACTGTCTGTTGACTACGGCAAGAAGTCCAAGTTGGAGTTCGCTGTCTACCCCGCTCCCCAGATCTCTACTGCCGTAGTGGAGCCCTACAACTCCATCCTCACAACCCACACCACCCTGGAACATTCCGACTGTGCCTTCATGGTCGACAACGAGGCAATCTACGACATCTGCAGACGTAACCTCGATATCGAACGTCCTACCTACACTAACCTCAACCGTCTCATTGGTCAGATTGTCAGCTCCATCACTGCCTCTCTCCGTTTTGATGGTGCCCTGAACGTGGATCTGACAGAGTTCCAGACCAACCTGGTGCCCTACCCACGTATCCACTTCCCTCTGGCTACCTATGCTCCTGTCATCTCCGCCGAGAAGGCCTACCACGAGCAGCTGTCTGTGGCCGAGATCACTAACGCTTGCTTTGAGCCCGCCAACCAGATGGTCAAATGTGATCCCCGTCACGGCAAGTACATGGCCTGTTGCATGTTGTACCGTGGTGATGTCGTCCCTAAGGACGTCAACGCCGCCATCGCCACCATCAAGACCAAGAGAACCATCCAGTTTGTCGACTGGTGTCCCACTGGCTTCAAAGTTGGTATCAACTACCAGCCACCAACTGTTGTCCCCGGCGGTGACTTGGCCAAGGTCCAGAGAGCTGTCTGTATGTTAAGCAACACCACGGCCATAGCCGAGGCCTGGGCTCGTCTTGACCACAAGTTCGATCTGATGTACGCCAAGCGTGCCTTCGTCCACTGGTACGTGGGTGAGGGTATGGAGGAGGGAGAGTTCTCCGAGGCCCGTGAGGACTTGGCCGCCCTGGAGAAGGACTACGAGGAGGTTGGAGTCGACTCTGTTGAGGGCGAGGGAGAGGAAGAGGGAGAGGAGTATTAGTGCTACCCCAGTTGACACTGAAATGTTCCCCGAATGGAACGACCGAATAAAAAAGCTCAGAAACAAATGTTTTGTTTTTGTTTTTGCATCATATTGTATTTACTTGCTTTCTTGAGTATTCGAAGACCACAAGGAAAATAAAGGATTTTCGTTATTTTGAAGAAGGCTGAAAGAGATATTTTTTATTACCTGTTTATTCGCATTTAATCACCTTCAGTGTTTTACCACCCTGAGTGGATCCTTTGGCAAATAACAATTAATTTGTGTCCCTACACACAGCCTTTTTGTGCAACTATGTATAACTGATGATGAAAGAGGATTCAATATGTGTAAAACCTTCAACCAAATACGAGATATTTCATGTAACCGTGTATAGCTGTAATCACATGCGTGTCTGGCCTTCGCATATTGATTCAAAAATTCAGTAAAAAACAGTTATTCAGGAACGTATTCTTTAGACGTATACTTAGTGGATTCCCCAATTATTTGGACCTCCTCCACCCATCAATACCGCACCCTTCCGCGCCCCTAAGTATTCCAAATTCATCACTGCATTCTTAGGATTAAGCTGATATTAACGCCATTGGATATGGTGCACCGAGTCATTGGACTTTGGCGTATTAAGAATGATACGCTGTTAAAAGATGTTGCATTTCATATTGGGTTTTAGAAATATCTGCTTGTCATTTTCGTCACAATATGGCTGAAAATTGCCAATGTGTTGTAAAATTTTAACTCACTTACTCGCCAAATGAAAGATACCATACGTTGTCTACAGTGAATACCATACATTGTGCACAATGAATACCATAGATTGTGTACAGTTAATAATATAGTGAATACCAAACGCTGTGTACAGAAAATACCATACATTATAGGCAGTCAATACAAAAAGTTGTGTATAGTCAATACCATAGATTATACATATTCAATTCAATAAACTGTTTATTGTCAATATCATACGTTATGAAGTCAATACCATACATCAGAGTATTTACAATCAATACCATACATTGTGTAAAGTCGAAAGAATATGTTGTGTATAGTCAAAACCATACATTATGTACAGTCAATGCCATACGTTGTGTTGTCAATACCACACATTGTTCAGTCGATACAATCTATTTGCAATCAAATAAACCCATCTATTTGCTCAAATTCATGACTGGTTTCAAAGGTCGAGAGAATTCTTAAAGACCGATTTATACAACAGTAGCGAGAATGTATCTTATCAAGTTCAAAACGTTTAAATTACCAACACTTTGAAGAATTACCAAAATTCGAAAATGTTCTATTACTTCCCAAAACTATCTACTTACCGATTTTACATTTTCGCACTTCGAATCCTCATTTACTCATTGAAACCGGCCGATGGCGAGGGTTTCTGAGAGAAGCCCGCATCTGTTTCACTATCTTTTTCAGGTGTGAAGCTCTTCCCCAACAACGACTTCTTTATATCCCAAAGAATTGTTATATCTGGCCAAATATGTGTAAACTGCGTAAAACGTTATCGACTTAAAATATATCCACTTTGAAACATCTGTCCAGATTGAGTGTACACATTATTACGTTAAATTGTCTAAATCACTTATTAAGGAACGTTATCATCTTGATCTCCATTGATTATTACAGGTATAAGTTATACCGTTGTTTATGAAGAACGTTGTTTGACAGAGCTTCAGATGAAGCCTTCTACCGGCAGACACCCGATGACGCACTGCACGTGACTTCATGTGCACGTGCTGTTTTGTAGAACGCTTTCATTGTAGATAGCCTCGAACCCTTCACCTATTTCACATTACAATGAATAAACAGTCGCTTAGGGGGAGGAAACTCTCTCATTATTCCGAAATGGTGGACACGGTGCACACTTAAGTTCACAAAAATGAAGCACTATAAACACACAATGGTTTTCGTGGATTTTCAAGGCTGTACATAATACGTTGATGAAATGGTGCAAATTCTTATGCGATTATTTGTAACAGTAAAAAGTCACCAGATGTCGGAAACGCCTTGCAGAGAGCAATACCTCAGTAAAGTGTAGAGGATTCTTTATCAGTTTAACATGCATTGGTGTGGACACATGTTTATCAAGCGCATATCTGCCGTTATTTATGATAAATATACGTTGAAACATGATTTGCATTTTTCACAAATGTACATTTTCTAGACGTCAGACGGTTCATGCTCCATTAACTGATAAATCGTTGGTATCAGTAAAGCGATACATCTCCTGTTGGAAGTAAACTCTTTCAAATTAGTGAAACATTGCATCTCTCTGGGTCTTAGAAAGTTATCTCTTTCATATTAGTGAAACATTGCTCCTATCTGGGTCTTAGAAAGTAATCTATTTCATATTAGTGAAGTATTGCACCTACATGGGGCTTAGAAAGGATTCTATTTCATATTAGTGAAATATTACACCTATCTGGGTCTTAGAAAGTAATCTACTTCATATTAATGAAACGGTGCATCTATCTGGGTCTTAGAAAGTAATCTATTTCATATTAGTGAAACATTGCATCTATCTGTGTCTTAGAAAGTAATCTATTTCATATCAGTGAAACATAGCATCTGCCTGGGTCTTAGTAAGTTACGTATTTCATATTAGTGAAACAGTGCATCTATCTTGGTCTTAGAAAGTAATCTGTTTCATATTAGTGAAACATTGCTCCTATCTGGGTTTTAGAAATTAATATATTTCATATTAGTGAAACATTGCTCCTATCTGGGTTTTAGAAAGTAATATATTTCATATCAGTGAAACATTGCTCCAACTGGGTCTTAGAAAGTATTCTCTTTCATATTAATGAAACAGTGCATCATCTGGGTCGTAGAAAGTAATCTATTTCATATTAGTGAAACATTGCTCCTATCTGGGCCTTATAACGTAATCCTCTTCATATTAGTGAAACATTGCACCTATCTGGGTCTTAGAAAGTAATCTGTTTCATATTAGTAAAACATTGCATCTATCTGGGTCTAAGAAAGTAATTTACTTCATATTAGTGAAACGGTGCATCTATCTGGGTCTTAAAAAGTAATCTATTTCATATTAGTGAAACATTGCATCTATCTGGGTCTTAGAAAGTAATCTATTTCATATCAGTGAAACTTGGCATCAATCTCGGTCTTAGAAGGTATTCTCTTTCATATTAGTGAAACAGTGCATCATTTTGGTCTTAGAAAGTAATATGTTTCATATTAGTGAAACCTTGCATCTGCCTGGGTCTTAGAAAGTAATCTATTTCATATGTGTGAAACCTTGCATCTGCCTGGGTCTTAGTAAGTTATCTATTTCATATTAGTGAATTATTGCATCTATCTGGGACTTAGAAAGTAATCTGCTTCATATTAGTGAAACATTGCATCTATCTGGGTCTTAGAAAGTAATCTATTTCATATTAGTGAAACATTGCATCTATCTGGGTCTTAGAAAGTAATCTATTTCATATTAGTGAAACATAGCATCTGCCTGGGTCTTAGTAAGTTATCTATTTCCTATTAGTGAAACATTGCATCTGTCTGGGACTTTGAGAGTATTCTCTTTCATATTAGTGAAGTATTGCATCTATCTGGGTCTTAGAAAGTAATCTATTTCATATTAGTGAAACATTGCTCCGATCTGGGTCTTAATCTATTTCATATCAGTGAAACTTTGCATCCACCTGGGTCTTAGAAGGTATTCTCTTTCATATATGTGAAACAGTGCATCATCTGGGACTTAGAAAGTAATCTATTTCATATTAGTGAAACCTTGCATCTGCCTGGGTCTTAGTAAGTTATCTATTTCATATTAGTGAAACATTGCATCTGTCTGGGTTTTAGAAAGTAATCTATTTCATATTAGTGAAACATTGCTCCTATCTGGGTCTAAAGAAAGTAATCTATTTCATATCAGTGAAACATTGCTCCTATCTGGGTCTTAGAAAGTATTCTCTTTCATATTAGTAAAACATTGCATATGCCTGGGTCTCATAAATATATCTATTTCATACTAGTGAAACATTGCATCTATCTGGGTCTTTGAAAGTAATATATTTCATATTAGTGAAATATTGCATCTATCTTGGTCTTAGAAACTATTCACTTTCATATAAGTTAAACATTGCATCCGCCTGGGTCTCATAAAGTTATCTATTTCATACTAGTGAAACATTGCATCTATCTGGGTCTTGGAAAGTAATATATTTCATATTAGTGAAATATTGCATCTATCTTGGTCTTAGAAACTATTCACTTTCATATGAGTGAAACATTGCATCTATCTGGGTCTTAGTAAGTAATCTACTGCATATCAGTAAACCATTAAATGCTCCCGAGTCTTAAATAGTTAAACTATTTCACATCAGTCATACACTCGATGGGTCTAGGAATATAATCTATCTCCTCCTGTGAAACGTTGAATCTGTTTCGGTGTTGGTAAAGTGAACTTTCGATAACAGCGAAACATTGCATCTCGTTCCGCCTTGGAAAGTAAATTATTTCCTACCAATGAAACATCGCATCAAGCTGGGTATTGGAAAAGAAACGAGTTCATATCGGTTACATTTATTTTTTCTCGGGAAATAAAATATATCATAATATATAAGTTAAACGTGGCATCAAGTTGGAAAAAAAGAAACTTTAGATATTAGCCCAGGCTGTAGAAAAAAAGGAAGTTTCATTATGCATTAAGTAAATAAAAGAGAAACAATACGATGCTACAAGTAAACAATCATTAATTAAGTTGTCAATGTACCTTCTGTTGATTAGGCTTTCAGCATTTAGATTATTAAGAACACAATGATAATCCCGGCTCAAGTGAACCTTCATCCTTAAACCCCAGACGCCGCCGTCGTAATGAGCTTAGCAACGGTTACTGGGGATCAGCGTCCTTGACAACCGGTTGAACACGACGTGTATATAAGTGTCCAGGGACCTGTTCTCTACATCAGATTTTCTCACACCAGACAACTTGCAGTCCACGTGAGATCAACATCTACCTACAACAATCATGGTAACTATAATGTAGATGTGTTCAGTGGGAATCAACACTTGCAAAAGACATTGACATTAATTCAGAATTTGGCACCAGTATAACTCCTATTTCTTACAACGCACAACGTAGAAAAATACACTCACAAGTATGAGAGATGAAATATTAACGTCTTATCGACATTAGTTTAGTCATGTAGGAACAACTACTCAAAACGCCAGAGCTCTACGGTACCCGCACGTCTATCACATTTCTTTAAGGATGTATTGTATTCTTTCCCATTTTGAAGTTTGAACCAGACAGAGAACAGTTAAAGAAAACATGGCCGTGTGGAATCTTTTCATTACAAATATGATGCCCTGTTAAAGTCACTGCAATGAAAATCACAACTTTTACCCTGATGTGAAATGAACTCCTCGTGGCCTAGTAGTTAAGTCATTCGCTCAACAGGCTGAAGACCAGGGTTTGAATCTGCACATGGTGATTACCGTTCCGCTCAGTCTTGTACCACCACGGGGACTCCTGAAGTAGTGCTAGAAGCGGCGGTAAACTGTTCCTATTCAGGGTGTCAAGGTGTAACTCGCTGAAAGAAAAAAGGCTTTTTAGGCTGTTGTTCAATATGCTACAACCGATAAAGATATCGAAAAACTATTCCCAAGAGGATAAATGAGTCTAACCCGTCATGTAAGGAATAATTCATTACTTATTGAAAGTAACTGAAATATTTGGATGAACTAACGTTGTCTTTTGTAACTTCAGAGGGAATGTATCTCCATCCACGTCGGCCAGGCCGGAGTCCAGATGGGCAATGCATGCTGGGAGTTGTACTGTCTGGAGCACGGCATCCAGCCCGACGGTCAGATGCCCTCAGACAAGACAATCGGGGGTGGGGACGACTCCTTCAACACCTTCTTCAGCGAGACCGGGGCTGGGAAACACGTCCCGAGAGCCATCTTTGTTGACCTCGAACCAACTGTTGTTGGTGAGTACATTGGATGGTTTTGTTGTTGTTAATGACCATTTTCCCAAATAACTTAATCTAAGTTTACTCTGTAGTGACTGGGTGAGTGAGTTAGGATTAACGCCGCTTTTAACATTATTCCAGTTATATCACGGTGTGTCAGTTTAATGTGGGAGGAACGCCCGAAGTGATGCAGGTCTTAGACGTTTACCACGTCGGTGAAACCAGCGAGCACGGATATGATGCTGACAAACCTAGAAACATAATCGAGGCGAACCGGGATTCGAACCCACAAACATAGGTTTCTAGCGTGCCCAAGGAACGCAACTCTGCACAGCGAATCGCGGCACCTTCGACGACTGGGCCACCCGTGCCCCCAGTTTACTATGTAAACTCGATATTTTTTAAATAATACATTAGAATAAAAACATAATTTTCCTTACTCATGTGTCAACTGTGTTTCCAGATGAGGTTCGAACCGGCACCTACCGACAACTGTTCCATCCAGAGCAGCTCATCACCGGCAAGGAGGACGCAGCTAACAACTACGCCCGTGGTCACTACACCGTCGGAAAAGAGATCGTCGATCTCGTACTTGACCGCACCAGGAAGTTGGCTGACCAGTGCACTGGACTCCAAGGCTTCCTCATCTTCCACAGCTTCGGTGGCGGCACTGGATCCGGATTCACCTCTCTCTTGATGGAGAGACTGTCTGTGGACTACGGCAAGAAGTCCAAGTTGGAGTTCGCAGTCTACCCCGCTCCCCAGATCTCTACTGCCGTGGTGGAGCCCTACAACTCCATCCTGACCACCCACACCACCCTGGAACATTCCGACTGTGCCTTCATGGTCGACAACGAGGCCATCTACGATATCTGCAGACGTAACCTCGATATCGAACGTCCCACCTACACTAACCTCAATCGTCTGATTGGTCAGATTGTCAGCTCCATCACTGCCTCTCTCCGTTTCGACGGTGCCCTGAACGTGGATCTGACAGAGTTCCAGACCAACCTGGTGCCCTACCCACGTATCCACTTCCCTCTGGCTACCTACGCTCCTGTCATCTCCGCCGAGAAGGCCTACCACGAACAACTGTCTGTGGCCGAGATCACTAACGCGTGCTTCGAGCCCGCCAACCAGATGGTCAAATGTGATCCCCGTCACGGCAAGTACATGGCCTGTTGCATGTTGTACCGTGGTGATGTCGTCCCTAAGGACGTCAACGCCGCCATCGCCACCATCAAGACCAAGAGAACCATCCAGTTCGTCGACTGGTGTCCCACTGGCTTCAAGGTTGGCATCAACTACCAGCCACCCACTGTTGTCCCCGGCGGAGACTTGGCCAAGGTCCAGAGAGCTGTCTGTATGTTGAGCAACACCACGGCCATCGCCGAGGCCTGGGCTCGTCTTGACCACAAGTTCGATCTGATGTACGCCAAGCGTGCCTTCGTCCACTGGTACGTGGGTGAGGGTATGGAGGAGGGAGAGTTCTCCGAGGCCCGTGAGGACTTGGCCGCCCTGGAGAAGGACTACGAGGAGGTTGGAGTCGACTCTGTTGAGGGCGAGGGAGAGGAAGAGGGGGAGGAGTATTAGTGCTACCCCAGTTGACACTCAAACGTTCCCCGAATGGAACGACCGAATAAAAAAGCTCAGAAACAAATGTTTTGTTTTTGTTTTTGCATCGTATTGAATTTATTTGTTTTCGTGAGTATCCGAAGACCACAAGGAAAATAAAGGATTTTCGTCATTTTGAAGAAGGCTGAAAGAGATATTTTTTCATTACCTGTTTATTCGCATTTAACTGGCCTTAGTGTTTTTAAAACCCTGAGTGGATCCTTTGGCAAATAACAATTAATTTGTGTCCCTACACACAGCTTTTTTGTGCAACTATGTAAACTGATGATGAAAGAGGATTCAATATGTGTAAAACCTTCAACCAAATACGAGTTATTTCATGTAACCGTGTATAGCTGTAATCACAAGCGTGTCTGGCCTTCGCATATTGATTCAAAAATTCAGTAAGAAACAGTTATTCAGGAACGTATTCTTTAGACGTATACTTAGTGCATTCCCCAATTATTTGGACCTCCTCCACCCATCAATACCGCACCCTCCCGCGCCCCTAAGTATATCAAATTCATCACTGCATTCTTAGGATTAAGTTGATATTAACGCCATTGGATATGGTGCACCGAGTCTTTGGACTTTGGCGTATTGAGAATGATACGCTGTTTAAGAGATGTTGCATTTCATATTGGGTTTTAGAAACATCTGCTTGTCATGTTCGTCACAATATGGCTGAAAATTGCCCATGTGTACCATACATTGTGTAGTCAATACCACACATTGTTCAGTCGATACAATCTATTTGCAATCAAATAAACCCTTCTATTTGCTCAACTTCATGGCTGGTTTCAAAGGTCGAGAGAATTCTTAAAGACCAATTTATACAACAGTAGCGAGAATGTATCTTATCAAGTTCGTTTAAATTACCAACACTTTGAAGAATTACCGAAATTCGAAAATGTTCTATAATTACTTCCCAAAACTATCTACTTACCGATTTTACATTTTCGCACTTCGAATCATCATTTACTCATTGAAACCGGCCGATGGCGAGGGTTTCTGAGAGAAGACCGCATCTGTTTCACTATCTTTTCAGATGTGAAGCTCTTCCCCAACAACGACTTCTTTATACCCCAAAGAATTGTTATATCTGGCCAAATATGTGTAAACTGCGTAAAACGTTATCGACTTAAAATATATCCACTTTGAAACATCTGTCCAGATTGAGTGTACACATTATTACGTTAAATTGTCTAAATCACTTATTAAGGAACGTTATCATCTTGATCTGCATTGAATATTACAGGTATAAGTTATACCGTTGTTTATGAAGAACGTTGTTTGACAGAGCTTCAGATGAAGCCTTCTACCGGCAAACCCGATGACGCACTGCACGTGACTTCATGTGCACGTGCTGTTTTGTAGAACGCTTTCATTGTAGATAGCCTCGAACCCTTCACCTATTTCACATAACAATGAATAAACAGTGGCTTAGGGGTAGGAAACTCTCTCATTATTCCGAAATGGTGGACACGGTGCACACTTGAGTTCACAAAAATGAAGCACTATAAACACACAAAGGTTTTCGTGGATTTTCAAGGCTGTACATAATACGTTGATGAAATGGTGCAACTTCTTATGCGATTATTTGTAACAGTAAAAAGTCACCAGATGTCGGAAACGCCTTGCAGAGAGCAATACCTCAGTAAAGTGTAGAGGTTCTTTATCAGTTTAACATGCATTGGTGTGGACACATGTTTATCAAGCGCATATCTGCCGTTATTTATGATAAATATACGTTGAAACATGATTTGCACATTTCACAAATGTACATTTTCTAGACGTCAGACGGTTCATGCTCCATTAACTGATAAATCGTTGGTATCAGTAAAGCGATACATCTCCTGTTGGAAGTAAACTCTTTCATATTAGTGAAACATTGCATCTATCTGGGTCTTAGAAAGTAATCTATTTCATATTAGTGAAACATTGCTCCTATCTGGGTCTTAGAAAGTAATCTATTTCATATTAGTGAAGTATTGCACCTAAATGGGTCTTAGAAAGGATTCTATTTCATATTAGTGAAGTATTACACCTATCTGGGTCTTAGAAAGTAATCTGCTTCATATTAGTGAAACGGTGCATCTATCTGGGTCTTAGAAAGTAATCTTTTTCATATTAGTGAAACATTGCATCTATCTGTGTCTTAGAAAGTAATCTATTTCATATCAGTGAAACTTTGCATCCACCTGGGTCTTACAAGGTATTCTCTTTCATATTAGTGAAACAGTGCATCATCTGGGTCTTAGAAAGTAATCTGTTTTATATTAGTGAAACATAGCATCTGCCTGGGTCTTAGTAAGTTATGTATTTCATATTAGTGAAACAGTGCATCTATCTGGGTCTTAGAAAGTAATCTGTTTCATATTAGTGAAACCTTGCTTCTCCCTGGGTCTTAGTAAGTTATCTATTTCATATGAGTGAAACATTGCATCTGATTGGGACTTTGAGAGTATTCTCTTTCATATTAGTGAACCATTGCATCTATCTGGGTCTTAGAAAGTAATCTATTTCATGATAGTGAAACATTGCATCTATCTGGGTCTTAGAAAGTAATCTATTTCATATTAGTGAAACAATGCTCCTATCTGGTTCTTAGAAAGTAATCTATTTCATATCAGTGAAACTTTGCATCAACCTGGGTCTTAGATGGTATTCTCTTTCATATTAGTTAAACAGTGCATCATCTTGGTCTTAGAAAGTGATCTATTTCATATTAGTGAAACATAGCATCTGCCTGGGTCTTAGTAAGTTATGTATTTCATATTAGTGAAACATTGCATCTATCTGGGACTTAGAAAGTAATCTGCTTCATATTAGTGAAACAGTGCATCTATCTGGGTCTTATAAAGTAATCTATTTCATATTAGTGAAACATTGCATCTATCTGGGTCTTAGAAAGTAATCTTTTTCATATCATTGAAACTTTGCATCCATCTGGGTCTTAGAAGGTATTCCCTTTCATACTAGTGAAACAGTGCATCATCTTGGTCTTAGAAAGTAATCTGTTTCATATTAGTGAAACATTGCATCTGCCTGGGTCTTAGAAAGTAATCTGTTTCATATTAGCGAAACCTTGCATCTGCCTGGGTCTTAGTAAGTTGTCTGTTTCATATTAGTGAAACATTGCATCTATCTGGGACTTAGAAAGTAATCTATTTGATATTAGTGAAACCTTGCATCTGCCTGGGTCTTAGTAAGTTATCTATTTCATATTAGTGAAACATTGCATCTGTCTGGGTTTTAGAAAGTAATCTATTTCATATTAGTGAAACATTGCTCCTATCTGGGTCTAAAGAAAGTAATCTATTTCATATCAGTGAAACATTGCTCCTATCTGGGTCTTAGAAAGTATTCTCTTTCATATTAGTAAAACATTGCATATGCCTGGGTCTTATAAATATATCTATTTCATACTAGTGAAACATTGCATCTATCTGGGTCTTGGAAAGTAATCTATTTCATATTAGTGAAATATTGCATCTATCTTGGTCTTAGAAACTATTCACTTTCATATAAGTGAAACATTGCATCCGCCTGGGTCTCATAAAGTTATCTATTTCATACTAGTGAAACATTGCATCTATCCGGGTCTTGGAAAGTAATATATTTCATATTACTGAAATATTGCATCTATCTTGGTCTTAGAAACTATTCACTTTCATATGAGTGAAACATTGCATCTATCTGGGTCTTAGTAAGTAATCTACTGCATATCAGTAAACCATTAAATGCTCCCGGGTCTTAAATAGTTAAACTATTTCACATCAGTCATACACTCGAAGGGTCTAGGAATATAATCTATCTCCTCCTGTGAAACATTGAATCTGTTTCGGTTTTGGGAAAGTGAACTTTCGATAACAGCGAAACATTGCATCTCGTTCCGCCTTGGAAAAGTAAATTATTTCCTACCAATGAAACATCGCATCAAGCTGGGTATTAGAAAAGAAACGAGTTCATATCGGTTACATTTATTTTTTCTCGGGAAATAAGATATATCATAAAATATAGGTTAAACGTGGCATCAAGTTGGAAAAAAAGAAACTTTAGATATTAGCCCAGGCTGTAGAAAAAAAGGAAGTTTCATTATGCATTAAGTAAATAAAAGAGAAACAATACGATGCTACAAGTAAACAATCATTAATTAAGTTGTCAATGTACCTTCTGTTAATTAGGCTGTCAGCATTTAGATTATTAAGAACACAATGATAATCCCGGCTCAAGTGAACCTTCACCCTGAAACCCCAGACGCCGCCGTCGTAATGAGCTTAGCAACGGTTACTGGGGATCAGCGTCCTTGACAACCGGTTGAACACGACGTGTATATAAGTGTCCAGGGACCTGTTCTCTACATCAGATTTTCTCACACCAGACAACTTGCAGTCCACGTGAGATCCACATCTACCTACAACAATCATGGTAACTATAATGTAGATGTGTTCAGTGGGAATCAACACTTGCAAAAGACATTGACATTAATTCAGAATTTGGCACCAGTATAACTCCTATTCCTTACAACGCACAACGTAGAAAAATACACTCACAAGTATGAGAGATGAAATATTAACGTCTTATCGACATTAGTTTAGTCATGTAGGAACAACTACTCAAAACGCCAGTGCTCTACGGATACACGTCTATCACATTTCTTTAAGGATGTATTGTATTCTTTCCCATTTTGAAGTTTGAACCAGACAGAGAACAGTTAAAGAAAACAAGGCCGTGTGGAATCTTTTCATTACAAATATGATGCCCTGTTAAAGTCACTGCAATGAAAATCACAACTTTTACCCTGATGTGAAATGAACTCCTCGTGGCCTAGTAGTTAAGTCATTCGCTCAACAGGCTGAAGACCAGGGTTAAAATCTGCACGTGGTGATTACCGTTCCGCTCAGTCTTGTATCACCACGGGGACTCCTGAAGTAGTGCTAGAAGCGGCGGTAAACTGTTCCTATTCAGGGTGTCAAGGTGTAACTCGCTGAAAGAAAAAAGGCTTTTTAGGCTGTTGTTCAATATGCTACAACCGATAAAGATATCGAACAACTATTCCCAAGAGGATAAATGAGTCTAACCCGTCATGTAAGGAATAATTCATTACTTATTGAAAGTAACTGAAATATTTGGATGAACTAACGTTGTCTTTTGTAACTTCAGAGGGAATGTATCTCCATCCACGTCGGCCAGGCCGGAGTCCAGATGGGCAATGCATGCTGGGAGTTGTACTGTCTGGAGCACGGCATCCAGCCCGACGGTCAGATGCCCTCAGACAAGACAATCGGGGGTGGGGACGACTCCTTCAACACCTTCTTCAGCGAGACCGGGGCTGGGAAACACGTCCCGAGAGCCATCTTTGTTGACCTCGAACCAACTGTTGTTGGTGAGTATATTGAATGGTTTTGTTGTTGTTAATGACCATTTTCCCAAATAACTTAATCTAAGTTTACTCTGTAGTGACTGGGTGAGTGAGTTAGGATTAACGCCGCTTTTAACATTATTCCAGTTATATCACGGTGTGTCAGTTTAATGTGGGAGGAACGCCCGAAGTGATGCAGGTCTTAGACGTTTACCACGTCGGTGAAACCAGCGAGCACGGATATGATGCTGACAAACCTAGAAACATAATCGAGGCGAACCGGGATTCGAACCCACAAACATAGGTTTCTAGCGTGCCCAAGGAACGCAACTCTGCACAGCGAATCGCGGCACCTTCGACGACTGGGCCACCCGTGCCCCCAGTTTACTATGTAAACTCGATATTTTTTAAATAATACATTAGAATAAAAACATAATTTTCCTTACTCATATGTCAACTGTGTTTCCAGATGAGGTTCGAACCGGCACCTACCGACAACTGTTCCATCCAGAGCAGCTCATCACCGGCAAGGAGGACGCAGCTAACAACTACGCCCGTGGTCACTACACCGTCGGAAAAGAGATCGTCGATCTCGTACTTGACCGCACCAGGAAGTTGGCTGACCAGTGCACTGGACTCCAGGGCTTCCTCATCTTCCACAGCTTCGGTGGCGGCACTGGCTCCGGCTTCACGTCTCTCTTGATGGAGAGACTGTCTGTGGACTACGGCAAGAAGTCCAAGTTGGAGTTCGCTGTCTACCCCGCTCCCCAGATCTCTACTGCCGTGGTGGAGCCCTACAACTCCATCCTGACCACCCACACCACCCTGGAACATTCCGACTGTGCCTTCATGGTCGACAACGAGGCCATCTACGACATCTGCAGACGTAACCTCGATATCGAACGTCCCACCTACACCAACCTCAACCGTCTCATTGGTCAGATTGTCAGCTCCATCACTGCCTCTCTCCGTTTCGATGGTGCCCTGAACGTGGATCTGACAGAGTTCCAGACCAACCTGGTACCCTACCCACGTATCCACTTCCCTCTGGCTACCTACGCTCCTGTCATCTCCGCCGAGAAGGCCTACCACGAACAACTGTCTGTGGCCGAGATCACTAACGCTTGCTTTGAGCCCGCCAACCAGATGGTCAAATGTGATCCCCGTCACGGCAAGTACATGGCCTGTTGCATGTTGTACCGTGGCGATGTCGTCCCTAAGGACGTCAACGCCGCCATCGCCACCATCAAGACCAAGAGAACCATCCAGTTCGTCGATTGGTGTCCCACTGGCTTCAAGGTTGGCATCAACTACCAGCCACCCACTGTTGTCCCCGGCGGTGACTTGGCCAAGGTCCAGAGAGCTGTCTGTATGTTGAGCAACACCACGGCCATCGCCGAGGCCTGGGCTCGTCTTGACCACAAGTTCGATCTGATGTACGCCAAGCGTGCCTTCGTCCACTGGTACGTGGGTGAGGGTATGGAGGAAGGAGAGTTCTCCGAGGCCCGTGAGGACTTGGCCGCCCTGGAGAAGGACTATGAGGAGGTTGGAGTGGACTCTGTTGAGGGCGAGGGAGAGGAAGAGGGAGAGGAATATTAGTGCTACCCCAGTTGACACTCAAATGTTCCCCGAATGGAACGACCAAATAAAAAAGCTCAGAAAGAAATGTTTTGTTTTTGTTTTTGCATCGTATTGATTTTACTTACTTTCGTGAGTATCCGAAGACCACAAGGAAAATAAAGGATTTTCGTCATTTTGAAAAAGGCTGAAATAGATAGTTTTTTATTACCTGATTATTCGCATTTAAGCTCCTTCTGTGTTTATACCACCCTGAGTGGATCCTTTGGCAAATAACAATTAATTTGTGTCCCTACACACAGCCTTTTTGTGCAACTATGTAAACTGATGATGAAAGAGGATTCAATACTTGTAAAACCTTCAACCAAATACGAGTTATTTCATGTAACCGTGTATAGCTGTAATCACAAGCGTGTCTGGCCTTCGCATATTGATTCAAAAATTCTGTAAAAAACAGTTATTCAGGAACGTATTCTTTAGATGTATACTTAGTGGATTCCCCAATTATTTGGACCTCCTCCACCCATCAATACCGCACCCTTCCGCGCCCCTAAGTATTCCAAATTCATCACTGCATTCTTAGGATTAAGCTGATATTAACGCCATTGGATATGGTGCACCGAGTCATTGGACTTTGGCGTATTGAGAATGATACGCTGTTAACAGATGTTGCATTTCATATTGGGTTTTAGAAACATCTGCTTGTCATGTTCGTCACAATATGGCTGAAAATTGCCCATGTGATGTAAAATTTAAACTCACTTACTCGCCAAGTGAAACAACCGGGTTCGAGTAACAACATTGATAGTCGATACCATACGTTGTCAACAGTGAATACCTTACGTTGTGCACAATGAATACCATACATTGTGCACAATGAATACCATACATTGTGTACAGTTAATAATATAGTGAATACCATACGCTGTGTACAGAAAATACCATACATTATAGGCAGTCAATAAAAAAATTGTGTATAGTCAATACCATAGATTATACATATTCAATAAACTGTTTATAGTCAATATCATACGTTATGAAGTCAATAACATACATTAGAGTATTTACAATCAATACCATAAAATGTGTACATTATGTACAGTCAATGCCATACGTTGTGTAGTCAATACCATACATTGTTCAGTCGATACAATCTATTTGCAATCAAATAAACCCATCTATTTGCTCAACTTACTGGCTGGTTTCAAAGGTCGAGAGAATTCTTAAAGACCAATTTATACAACAGTAGCGAGAATGTATCTCATCAAGTTCAAAACGTTTAAATTACCAACACTTTGAAGAATTACCAAAATTCGAAAATGTTCTATAATTACTTCCCAAAACTATCTACTTACCGATTTTACATTTTCGCACTTCGAATCATCATTTACCCATTGAAACCGGCCGATGGCGAGGGTTTCTGAGAGAAGACCGCATCTGTTTCACTATCTTTTCAGATGTGAAGCTCTTCCCCAACAACGACTTCTTTATACCCCAAAGAATTGTTATATCTGGCCAAATATGTGTAAACTGCGTAAAACGTTATCGACTAATAATATATCCAATTTGATACATCTGTCCAGATTGAGTGTACACATTATTACGTTAAATTGTCTAAATCACTTATTAAGGAACGTTATCATCTTGACCTGCATTGAATATTACAGATATAAGTTATACCTTTGTTTATGAAGAACGTTGTTTGACAGAGCTTCAGATGAAGCCTTCTACCGGCAGACACCCGATGACGTACTGCACGTGACTTAGTTTGTCATCACTTCATGTGCACTGCTGTGTTGTGCAACGCTTTTGCGTATTAGCTTTTTGACTTGGCTTTTCATTGTAGATAGCCTCGAACCCTTCACCTATTTCACATTACAATGAATAAACAGTCGCTTAGGGGGAGGAAACTCTCTCATTATTCCGAAATGGTGGACACGGTGCACTCTTGAGTTCACAAAAATGAAGCACTATAAACACACAATGGTTTTCGTTGATTGTCAAGTCTGTACATAATACGTTGATGAAATGGTGCAACTTCTTATGCGATAATTTGCAACAGTAAAAGGTCACCGGATGTCGGAAACGCCTTGCAGAGAGCAATACCTCAGTAAAGTGTAGAGGATTCTTTATCAGTTTAACATGCATTGGTGTGGACACATGTTTATCAAGCGCATATCTGCCGTTATTTATGATAAATATACGTTGAAACATGATTTGCATATTTCACAAATGTACATTTTCTAGACGTCAGACGGTTCATGCTCCATTAACTGATAAATCGTTGGTATCAGTAAAGCGATACATCTCCTGTTGGAAGTAAACTCTTTCATATTAGTGAAACATTGCACCTATCTGGGTCTTAGAAAGTAATCTATTTCATATCAGTGAAACATTGCATCTATCTTGGTCTTAGAAAGTAATCTCTTTCATATTAGTGAAACATTGAACCTATATGGGTCTTAGAAAGTAATCTATTTCATATTAGTGAAACATGGTACCTATCTGGGTCTTAGAAAGTAATATATTTCATATCAGTGAAACATTGTACCTATCTGGGTCTTAGAAAGTAATCTATTTCATATTAGTGAAATAGTGCACCTATCTGGGTCTAAGAAAGTAATCTATTTCATATTCGTGAAACATTGTACCTATCTTGGTCTTAGAAAGTAATCAATTTCATATTATTGAAAAAGTGCACCTATCTGGGTCTAAGAAAGTAATCTATTTCATATTAGTGAAACAGTGCCCCTATCTGTGTCTAAGAAAGTAATCTATTTCATATTCGTGAAACATTGTACCTATCTGGGTCTTAGAAAGTAATCAATTTCATATTAGTGAAAAAGTGCACCTATCTGGTTCTAAGAAAGTAATATATTTCATATTAGTGAAACAGTGATCCTATCTGGGTCTTAGAAAGTAATCTCTTTAATATTAGTGAAACATTGCACCTATCTGGGTCTAAGAAAGTAATATGTTTCATATTCGTGAAACATTGCACCTATATGGGTCTTAGAAAGTAATCAATTTCATATTAGTGAAAAAGTGCACCTATCTGGGTCTAAGAAAGTAATATATTTCATATTAGTGAAACAGTGCACCTATCTGGGTCTAAGAAAGTAATCTATTTCATATTCGTGAAACATTGTACCTATATGGGTCTTAGAAAGTAATCTAATTCATATTAGTGAAACATTGTACCTATCTGGGTCTTAGAAAGTAATCTATTTCATATTAGTGAAACAGTGCACCTATCTGGGTCTAAGAAAGTAATCTCTTCCATATTAGTGAAACAGTGAACCTATCTGGGTCTGAAAAAGTAATATATTTCATATTAGTGAAACAGTGCTTCTGTCTGGGTCTAAGAAAGTTATGTATTTCATATCAGTGAAACATTAGGTGCGCATTTCGTTCGGCCTTGGAAAGAAAATCATTTCCAACCAATGAAACATCGCATCAAGCTGGGTCTTGGAAAAGAAACCAGTTCGTATCGGTTAACAGTAACATTTAGTTTTGTTTCGGGAAATAAAATGTATCATAATAGGTTAAACGTTACATCAAGTTGGAAAAAAACATTAAAAAGAAACTTTGGATATGAGCCCTGGCTGTAGAAACATAGAAGTCTCATTACGCATTAAGTAAATAAAATAGCTCACAAGTTGTAGCAAGGAACAATACGATGCTACAAGTACACAATCATTAATTAAGCGTTCAATGTACCTTCTGTTAATTAGGCTGCCAGCATTTAGATGATTAAGCACGCAATGATAATCCTGACTCAAGTGAACCTTCACCCTTAAACACCAGACGCCGCCGTCGTAATGAGCTTAGCAACGGTTACTGGGGATCAGCGTCCTTGACAACAGACTGACCACTACGTGTATATAAGCGTCCGGGCACCTCCTCTCTACGTCAGTCTTTCTCACACCAGACAACTTGCAGTCCACGTGAGATCTACATACAACAACTACAATCATCTACAATCATGGTAAGTATAATGTAGATGTGTTCAGTGGGAATCAACACTTACACACGTCGTTGACATTAAATCAGAATTAGGCACCAGTATAACTCCTTTTCCTTGCAACATCCAACGTAGAGAAATACACTCACTAGTGTTAGAGATGAAATATTAACGTCTTATCGGCACTAGTTTAGTCATGTACGGAACAACTACTCAAAACGCCAGGGCTCTAGGGATATACGTACCCGCATGTCTATCGCATTTCTTTAAGGATGTATTGTATTCTTTCCCATTTTGAGAATTCAACCTGACAACAAATGATCTGTTATCATTGTAATGAAAATCACAACTTCCCCCCTGATCTGACATGGAGTCCTCGTGGCCTAGTAGTTAAGTCATTCGCTCAACAGGCTGAAGACCAGGGTTTGAATCTGCACATGCTGATTACCGTTCCGCTTAGTCTTGTACCACCACGGGGACTGCTGCGTTAGTGATAGAAGCGGCGGTAAACTGTACCTATTCAGGGCGTCAGGGTGTAACTCGCAGAGAAAGAAGAAGCTTTTTTAGGCTGTCGTTCAATACCCTATAACTGATTAAGGTGTCAAACGAGTATTCCAAAGAGGGTAAATGTGTCTAACCCGTCATGTGTGGAATAATTCATTACTTATTGAAGGTAACTGACATGTTGAATATATAAACTGTCACTCACCAACGTTTTCTTTTGTAACTTCAGAGGGAATGTATCTCTATCCACGTCGGCCAGGCCGGAGTCCAGATGGGCAATGCATGCTGGGAGTTGTACTGTCTGGAGCACGGCATTCAGCCCGACGGTCAGATGCCCTCAGACAAGACAATCGGGGGTGGGGACGACTCCTTCAACACCTTCTTCAGCGAGACCGGGGCTGGGAAACACGTCCCGAGAGCCATCTTTGTTGACCTCGAACCAACTGTTGTTGGTGAGTATATTGGATGTTTTTCTGTTGTTTATGACCATTTTCCCAAATAACCTTACATCTAAGTTTACTCTGGAAAATCGATATTTTTTTTAATAAGTACATTAGAATAAAAACATAATTTTCCTTACTCATGAGTCAACTGTCTTTCTAGATGAGGTCCGTACCGGCACCTACCGCCAACTGTTCCACCCAGAGCAGCTCATCACCGGCAAGGAGGACGCCGCCAACAACTACGCCCGTGGTCACTATACCGTCGGAAAAGAGATCGTCGATCTCGTACTTGACCGCACGAGGAAGTTGGCTGACCAGTGCACTGGACTCCAAGGCTTCCTCATCTTCCACAGCTTCGGTGGTGGCACTGGCTCCGGCTTCACCTCTCTCTTGATGGAGAGGCTGTCTGTGGACTACGGCAAGAAGTCCAAGTTGGAGTTCGCAGTCTACCCCGCTCCCCAGATCTCCACTGCCGTGGTGGAACCCTACAACTCCATCCTGACCACCCACACCACCCTGGAACATTCCGACTGTGCCTTCATGGTCGACAACGAGGCCATCTACGACATCTGCAGACGTAACCTCGATATCGAACGTCCCACCTACACCAACCTCAACCGTCTGATTGGTCAGATTGTTAGCTCCATCACTGCCTCTCTCCGTTTCGATGGTGCCCTGAACGTAGATCTGACAGAGTTCCAGACCAACCTGGTACCCTACCCACGTATCCACTTCCCTCTGGCTACCTACGCTCCTGTCATCTCCGCCGAGAAGGCCTACCACGAACAGCTGTCTGTGGCCGAGATCACTAACGCTTGCTTCGAGCCCGCCAACCAGATGGTCAAATGTGATCCCCGTCACGGCAAGTACATGGCCTGTTGCATGTTGTACCGTGGTGATGTCGTCCCTAAGGACGTCAACGCCGCCATCGCCACCATCAAGACCAAGAGAACCATCCAGTTCGTCGACTGGTGTCCGACTGGTTTCAAGGTTGGCATCAACTATCAGCCACCCACTGTTGTCCCCGGTGGTGATTTGGCCAAGGTCCAGAGAGCTGTCTGTATGTTGAGCAACACCACGGCCATCGCCGAGGCCTGGGCTCGTCTTGACCACAAGTTCGATCTGATGTACGCCAAGCGTGCCTTCGTCCACTGGTACGTGGGTGAGGGTATGGAGGAGGGAGAGTTCTCCGAGGCCCGTGAGGACTTGGCTGCCCTGGAGAAGGACTACGAGGAGGTTGGAGTGGACTCAGTTGAGGGCGAGGGAGAGGAAGAGGGAGAGGAGTATTAGTGCTACCCCAAACTGACACTCAAATGTTCCCTTGATGGAACGACCGAATAAAAAAAGTTTAAAATGTTTCCTCTTTTGTTTGATTTTCGATCGTGACTGTGTGAGTGTGTGAGTTGTGTTTAATGCCGCTTGTAACAGTATTCCAGTTATATCACGGCGTGTCAGCTTAATGTTGGAGGAAGGCCCGAAGTGATGCAGGTCTCAGACGTTTACCATTTCGATGAAACCCACGAGCACGGGTATGGTGCTGACAAACCTAGAAACATAATCGGGGCGAACCGGGATTCGAACCCACAATCATTGGGTTCTGCCATGCCACAGAGACGCAACTCTGCACAGCGAATCGCGGCGCCTTAGATGACTGGGCCACCCGTTCCACCCCGTGACTATGTGAGGATCACACAAGTTTGCATTTTCGTCCTCCCCAAAGAATTCTGATCTTATATTTTGAACATATAAAAAGAAATGTGCTCAAGTCGATTTTGTTTGAATATGAAAAGAAAGCAAACAATTGAAATTTGATTTGGCCCAAAAATGACAAACGTTATCAATACGTTATTAGGCTAAAAACAGTCGCCGAAACAGGACAGGCCCTTTAGATCGAGATCTTAGTGCTTGCTACCGCTGCACATAGATAAGAGGATATCCCATTATAGGTTACTTCAGAATGACCTTTCATCCGACCAATCAAAACATCGCTTACCAGATCGCGACAGCGAAAGTCCGATTGTGTGTTCTGATCATGCATACTCAAGGAGATTAATAAACAGACAGACAGAAAGCTAATATATTTGAGTCTCACCTTGTTTTAACATATGAAACATTTTATATTGTGATATAAATATGAGCAACTCCTTTTGGAGTTATGAGAGACTAAAAGTATGTACACAACATATTCAAAACACACCAATCTCCTAAATATAAATCAGAATACAGTTACGTAAAAAACAGAATACGTTTACATAAAATACAGAATAAACTAGAAAATATAAATACTTTAGCTCTGATATAAAATGTTCTTGCGCAGATTTAAGAAAGCTTTGAAAGTTTTGGCACTGAACCTTACAACACTGGGAGGGGCACGGGTGGCCCAGTCGTCTAAGGCGCCGCGATTCACTGTGCAGAGTTGCGTCCCTTGGGCACGCCGGAAACCTATGATTGTGGGTTCGAATCCCGGTTCGCCCCGATTATGTTTCTAGGTTTGTCAGCACCATACCCGTGCTCTTGGGTTTCACCGAAATGGTAATGCCGATGCGAGGTTAAATATTAACTCGCTCACGTGTTGTGGTATCGCCCAAAACAGAACTATGATACCCGTATCAAATACATCACCATCGAATAAGTTTGTTTTGTAAGTTTCATTTTAAGCCACCATCAAACATGCGTGCATAATGTTTAGTACATCCAGTGGCGTGCAACGTGGATGCCTGGGTGAAGCCTGGGTAATATAACTCCCAGAACTCCTGGGCCCTATCTGTAAACATGAGAACCTATTCGTCAGTATATTATGTTGATTTATAACTATTCCATGAATCATCGGTGGCAGGAATGGCCCAGGACCGTTCCGCAAAGCAAACGTGGCGCTAAGGCGATCGCAATTCCCATATATTAACATAGATTTACGACAATCGTAGCGCTAAGGTGACCGAAACTCCCATATACTAAGATAGATTTACGACAATCGCAACTCCCATATATTAAGATAGACTTACGACAATCGTAGCGCTAAGGTAATCGTAACTCCCATATATTAAGATAGACTTACGACAATCGTAGCGCTAAGGTGACCGTAACTCCTATATATTAAGATAGACTTACGACAGTCGTAGCGCTAAGGTGAACGCAACTCCCATATATCAAGATAGACTTACGACAATCATAGCGCTAAGGTGATCGTAACTCCCATATATTAAGATAGACTTACGACAGTCGGAGCGCTAAGGTGATCGTAACTCCCATATATTAAGATAGATTTACAACAATCGTAGCGCTAAGGTAATCGTAACTCCCATATATTAAGATAGACTTACGACAGTCGTAGCGCTAAGATGACCGTAACTCCCATATATTAAGGTAGACTTACAACAATCGTAGCGCTAAGGTGATCGCAGCTCCCATATTTTTACGACAGTCGTCAGCTGTGCGGATCCATACAGTTTGCACATCGGTTTAGCAATTCATACCTCAATTAACCGAAAACATAAACATTCAATCCTTAAAATGAATCGAAAAACATACAGTCAATCCAGTCAATAAAGAATATATTACACTCGCATGTTTGTCATACTGATTTTTCGAAACTCGCCCTCTCTTGGGAAATACACCGGCAGTCGTTTGTAACATCAGCACGACACACATGCTCGTATGATAATCTCTGTTTATGTCTTTGACCAATAAATACCTCAACTAATTTTCGTTTATAGTATGAAAGATCTTGAAATTCAGTTTTACAAATGGAGATCCTATGAAAGAAAATTGGGTGAGATATCTATTACATAATTTAGTGTGAAAGACTGATTTTTCTAAAGTTGAGAAGAGCGATGTTTTCTTGCACTGAACATAACACTTGATATTTCATTTCGACGGAAGTAATGTCTTACATGAGTTACACATTTAATTTTCCGGTACAAAAACTGCACAAAAAGTATATAATAAATTGGATATTCAATGTGTCGAGTGAAATACCATGTTTCCCCGTGGCTTTGCAACTCGTGATAATATCTTCTTTTCCCCGTCACTCGATGAGAGAAACATAATATTTCACTCAACACATGGAATATCCTATATATTAATCAAACGTTGTCGTCTTTCTCCGACGTCGTCAAACAAGCTATGACGTCAAACTAAAATATGTCAATTTTTCAGTACATGTAATTCATGATTACATTTGATGGAAAGTCTAATACGCCATTATAAACTGTACAACATTAGTCGACTGTCAAATAACACTGACACAGTCAGGTGAGAGCTGAATCTAAGGTCTAATTTACACGTTAAATGTTCAAGCCATTTCGCTATTACATCCTTTTTTAAGTTGTATGATTTCATCATTTCATAAACTGAGAGTATACCGAGCATACCGAGTTGTTTTTTTATGTAATTGAAAATTGAAAGAACGATTGCTCAATTTGATTATGTCTATGAAACCTATGATTGTGGGTTCGAATCCCGGTTCGCCCCGATTATGTTTCTAGGTTTGTCAGCACCATACCCGTGCTCTTGGGTTTCACTGAGGTGGTAAACGTCTGAGACCTGCATCACTTCGGGCTTTCCTCCCACATTAAGCTGACACGCCGTAATATAGCTGGAATACTGGTGAAAGCGGCGTTAAACCCAACTCACTCACTCACACACTCTTACATTAATAATAATGCAACAATATAATGATAACAATAATACTAATGATGTGCAGTCGTAAAATATTGTTCCAAAAACGCTAGTGTCACCTCTCCAGTATTGACTTTGTGGGTGTGTTCCAAAGACACCAGTGTCACCTCTCCAGTATTGTGTTCCAAAGACACCAGTGTCACCTCTCCAGTATTGTATTCCAAAGACACCAGTGTCACCTCTCTAGTATTGTGTTTCAAAGACACCAGTGTCACTTCTCTAGTATTGTGTTCCAAACACACCAGTGTCACCTCTCCAGCATTGTGTTCCAAAGACACCAGTGTCACCTCCAGTATTGACTTTTTGGGTGTGTTCCAAAAACGCTAGTGTCACCTCTCCAGTATTGACTTTGTGGGTGTGTTCCAAAGACACCAGTGTCACCTCTCCAGTATTGTGTTCCAAAGACACCAGTGTCACCTCTCCAGTATTGTGTTCCAAAGACACCAGTGTCACCTCTCCAGCATTGTGTTCCAAAGACACCAGTGTCACCTCCAGTATTGACTTTTTGGGTGTGTTCCAAAGACACCAGTGTCACTTCTCTAGTATTGTCTTCCAAAGACACCAGTGTCACCTCTCTAGTATTGTGTTCCAAAGACACCAGTGTCACCTCTCCAGCATTGTGTTCCAAAGACACCAGTGTCACCTCCAGTATTGACTTTTTGGGTGTGTTCCAAAGACACCAGTGTCACCTCTCTAGTATTGTGTTTCAAAGACACCAGTGTCACCTCTCTAGTATTGTGTTCCAAAGACACCAGTGTCACTTCTCCAGTATTGTATTCCAAAGACACCAGTGTCACCTCTCTATTATTGTATTCCAAAGACACCAGTGTCACTTCTCTAGTATTGTATTCCAAAGACACCAGTGTCACCTCTCTAGTATTGTATTCCAAAGACACCAGTGTCACTTCTCTAGTATTGTGTTCCAAAAACGCTAGTGTCACCTCTCCAGTATTGACTTTGTGGGTGTGTTCCAAAGACACCAGTGTCACCTCTCCAGTATTGTATTCCAAAGACACCAGTGTGACCTCTCTAGTATTGTATTCCAAAGACACCAGTGTGACCTCTCTAGTATTGTGTTCCAAAGACACCAGTGTCACCTCTCTAGTATTGTATTCCAAAGACACCAGTGTCACCTCTCCAGCATTGTGTTCCAAAGACACCAGTGTCACCTCTCTAGTATTGTATTCCAAAGACACCAGTGTCACCTCTCCAGCATTGTGTTCCAAAGACACCAGTGTCACCTCTCCAGTATTGTATTCCAAAGACACCAGTGTGACCTCTCTAGTATTGTGTTCCAAAGACACCAGTGTCACCTCTCTAGTATTGTATTCCAAAGACACCAGTGTCACCTCTCCAGTATTGTGTTCCAAAGACACCAGTGTCACCTCTCCAGTATTGTATTCCAAAGACACCAGTGTGACCTCTCTAGTATTGTATTCCAAAGACACCAGTGTCACCTCTCCAGTATTGTATTCCAAAGACACCAGTGTCACCTCTCTAGTATTGTATTCCAAAGACACCAGTGTCACCTCTCCAGTATTGTATTCCAAAGACACCAGTGTCACCTCTCCAGCATTGTGTTCCAAAGACACCAGTGTCACCTCTCTAGTATTGTATTCCAAAGACACCAGTGTCACCTCTCCAGCATTGTGTTCCAAAGACACCAGTGTCACCTCTCCAGCATTGTGTTCCAAAGACACCAGTGTCACCTCTCCAGCGTTGTGTTCCAAAGACACCAGTGTCACCTCCAGTATTGACTTTTTGGGTGTGTTCCAAAGACACCAGTGTCACCTCTCTAGTATTGTGTTCCAAAGACACCAGTGTCACCTCTCTAGTATTGTGTTCCAAAGACACCAGTGTCACTTCTCCAGTATTGTATTCCAAAGACACCAGTGTCACCTCTCTATTATTGTATTCCAAAGACACCAGTGTCACTTCTCTAGTATTGTATTCCAAAGACACCAGTGTCACCTCTCTAGTATTGTATTCCAAAGACACCAGTGTCACTTCTCTAGTATTGTGTTCCAAAAACGCTAGTGTCACCTCTCCAGTATTGACTTTGTGGGTGTGTTCCAAAGACACCAGTGTCACCTCTCCAGTATTGTATTCCAAAGACACCAGTGTGACCTCTCTAGTATTGTATTCCAAAGACACCAGTGTGACCTCTCTAGTATTGTGTTCCAAAGACACCAGTGTCACCTCTCCAGTATTGTATTCCAAAGACACCAGTGTCACCTCTCCAGCATTGTGTTCCAAAGACACCAGTGTCACCTCTCTAGTATTGTATTCCAAAGACACCAGTGTCACCTCTCCAGCATTGTGTTCCAAAGACACCAGTGTCACCTCTCCAGTATTGTATTCCAAAGACACCAGTGTGACCTCTCTAGTATTGTGTTCCAAAGACACCAGTGTCACCTCTCTAGTATTGTATTCCAAAGACACCAGTGTCACCTCTCCAGTATTGTGTTCCAAAGACACCAGTGTCACCTCTCCAGTATTGTATTCCAAAGACACCAGTGTGACCTCTCTAGTATTGTATTCCAAAGACACCAGTGTCACCTCTCCAGTATTGTATTCCAAAGACACCAGTGTCACCTCTCTAGTATTGTATTCCAAAGACACCAGTGTCACCTCTCCAGTATTGTATTCCAAAGACACCAGTGTCACCTCTCCAGCATTGTGTTCCAAAGACACCAGTGTCACCTCTCTAGTATTGTATTCCAAAGACACCAGTGTCACCTCTCCAGCATTGTGTTCCAAAGACACCAGTGTCACCTCTCCAGCATTGTGTTCCAAAGACACCAGTGTCACCTCTCCAGCGTTGTGTTCCAAAGACACCAGTGTCACCTCCAGTATTGACTTTTTGGGTGTGTTCCAAAGACACCAGTGTCACCTCTCTAGTATTGTGTTCCAAAGACACCAGTGTCACCTCTCCAGTATTGTATTCCAAAGACACCAGTGTCACCTCCAGTATTGACTTTTTGGGTGTGTTCCAAAGACACCAGTGTCACCTCCAGTATTGACTTTTTGGGTGTGTTCCAAAGACACCAGTGTCACCTCTCTAGTATTGTGTTCCAAAGACACCAGTGTCACCTCTCTAGTATTGTATTCCAAAGACACCAGTGTCACCTCTCCAGTATTGTGTTCCAAAGACACCAGTGTCACCTCCAGTATTGACTTTTTGGGTGTGTTCCAAAGACACCAGTGTCACCTCTCCAGTATTGTGTTCCAAAGACACCAGTGTCACCTCTCTAGTATTGTGTTCCAAAGACACCAGTGTGACCTCTCTAGTATTGTGTTCCAAAGACACCAGCGTCACCTCTCCAGTATTGTGTTCCAAAGACACCAGTGTCACCTCTCCAGTATGGTGTTCCAGAAACAACAGTGTCGACCCTATGGTATTATTATATCTACCGTCGGCCTGAAAGTATTATTCCAAAATAACCACTGTACCTCAATAGTAGTGTGTTTCAAAGACATAATTTCGGACCTTGCAGCGTTGTGTTCCCCATGCAATTTGACCCTCTAATAATTCAACATGAAGTCTAGCTAAAATCTAAACTGAAATATTAAATTCGCATCGACATTGCTGTCAAATAAAGCCTTTACTTAAACCACACGACCGAACCCGTAACAAATCCTGGCTGACGAATCACATCCCCCTCTCCCAGTCGGTTCTTGTCAGCTGCAAATCCGATCCTGCTCCATAATATCACACAACATATTATTCTAATAAAGGTTTTGATTTTGACAAAATGTATTAATTTATCCATCAGCCTTGTGATTACCATGTTGCGTTGTTTTCATTATGTTATATGGGTGTGTGGCTGCACACCTTGTAGAATAAATACCTATACTTTTCTGTCTGAAGGACTTTTGGTTTGTTTCTGATATTTATTACGATGAATGAACACCACACTTGTATCAGGATGAGAAGGGGGGTCAAGGACTGGTCAGGACTGACCTGTGACTGGACGGGAAATCATCATTTCCTTAAGAGGACACACTACGTTGTCGTTTGCTTCGAACAAAAATATCATTTTTCTTCTTTCAAATTTGCCTTCCACTTTGTCAGTTGGCGGGAGGTCGAAATAGGAAATAGGAATTGGTGTTGAAATAAAATTGAATGCATCAGAAGAAACAATATGATACAATGGAAACCGGTTAATCCAGACATATGCGTTCTCAGTGAAATCGGATTAACGAGAACCATAGTTGCACCAGAAATAGTGTTTTATTAAGTGACAGAAATTGTCATCTGTTGGAGGATTCCACTGAGGGTTCTATTAACATATGCACATGATATGTGTTCCGTCAGTTATAAATGGTGGCTTCAATGAGCATAACGATGAAAACTTAGCACATAATCTATTTCATATTTCATGAAGATGAAAATGCAATATTCAGTGTTTCATGTTGTCTAAGACCTGCATCACTTCGGGCATTCCTCCCGATGACACTCCGTGATAGCGGCGTTAAACACAACTCACTCACTCACTCACTCTTCCAATAATTATAAAAGCATATAAACTAAATACTATACACTGACGAAAAGAAAACATTTGTTTCTACGCTTTTTTTATTCGGTCGTCCCTTCAAGGGAACATTTGAGTGCCAACTGGGGTAGCACTAATACTCCTCTCCCTCTTCCTCTCCCTCGCCCTCAACAGAGTCGACTCCAACCTCCTCATAGTCCTTCTCCAGGGCGGCCAAGTCCTCACGGGCCTCGGAGAACTCTCCCTCCTCCATACCCTCACCCACATACCAGTGGACGAAGGCACGCTTGGCGTACATCAGATCGAACTTGTGGTCAAGACGAGCCCAGGCCTCGGCGATGGCGGTGGTGTTGCTCAACATACAGACAGCTCTCTGGACCTTGGCCAAGTCACCGCCGGGGACAACAGTGGGTGGCTGGTAGTTGATGCCAACCTTGAAGCCAGTGGGACACCAGTCGACGAACTGGATGGTTCTCTTGGTCTTGATGGTTGCGATGGCGGCGTTGACGTCCTTAGGGACGACATCACCACGGTACAACATGCAACAGGCCATGTACTTGCCGTGACGGGGATCACATTTGACCATCTGGTTCGCGGGCTCAAAGCACGCGTTGGTGATCTCGGCCACAGACAGCTGTTCGTGGTAGGCCTTCTCAGCGGAGATGACAGGAGCGTAGGTAGCCAGAGGGAAGTGGATACGTGGGTAGGGCACCAGGTTGGTCTGGAACTCTGTCAGATCCACGTTCAGGGCACCATCGAAACGGAGAGAGGCAGTGATGGAGCTGACAATCTGACCAATCAGACGGTTGAGGTTGGTGTAGGTGGGACGTTCGATATCGAGGTTACGTCTGCAGATGTCGTAGATGGCCTCGTTGTCGACCATGAAGGCGCAGTCGGAATGTTCCAGGGTGGTGTGGGTTGTGAGGATGGAGTTGTAGGGCTCCACTACGGCAGTGGAGATCTGGGGAGCGGGGTAGACAGCGAACTCCAACTTGGACTTCTTGCCGTAGTCAACAGACAGCCTCTCCATCAAGAGAGAGGTGAATCCGGAGCCAGTGCCGCCACCGAAGCTGTGGAAGATGAGGAAGCCCTGGAGTCCAGTACACTGGTCAGCCAACTTCCTGGTGCGGTCAAGTACGAGGTCGACGATCTCTTTTCCGACGGTGTAGTGGCCACGGGCGTAGTTGTTAGCTGCGTCCTCCTTGCCGGTGATGAGCTGCTCTGGGTGGAACAGTTGGCGGTAGGTGCCGGTCCGGACCTCATCTGGAAACAAAGTTGACTCATGAGTAAGGAAAATTATGTGTATTTAAGAAATATCGATTCCACAGACTTACCTTTGATTTAGGATTATTTGAGAAAATTATCATTAACAAAAATATTCAATACACTCACCGACAACAGTTGGTTCGAGGTCAACAAAGATGGCTCTCGGGACGTGTTTCCCAGCCCCGGTCTCGCTGAAGAAGGTGTTGAAGGAGTCGTCCCCACCCCCGATGGTCTTGTCTGAGGGCATCTGACCGTCGGGCTGGATACCGTGCTCCAGACAGTACAACTCCCAGCATGCATTGCCCATCTGGACTCCGGCCTGGCCGACGTGGATAGAGATACATTCCCTCTGAAAAGAATATTGAGTTATAACATGAGGTGAGGTGAGGTCAAATGGGGTTTAACGTCGCGTCCAAGATTATTTGCAACTTTATAGCGACGTGTGTGTCTGTGTGTGTCTGTGTGTACTTGTACTTGTCCGCCCGATTGTTAGTGCTAGCCCACTGAGATACCATGCAGCAGTTTAAATTGAATATCCCACTCAGACACAGTTTACTGACCCTTAATGCCGACCGAAACAACAAGTACCATCTTTTACCGTCTTTTGTGAAAGAAGCCCGGACCTTCCGCTCTCCGGGCGGACGCTCTACCACTAGACCACGGAGGCGGTCTAAAATATGTTGTAGATATTACTACTTCCACCCTGATGTAACATGGATTTCAACGTAGCCGAGTAGCTGAGCAATTTGCTCGCCAGGCTGAAGACCAGGGTTGAATCCACTCTTGGTAGTATCCATGCAGCTTTGTTGTATTCCAGGTGTGACTGATGTAATAGCGCTTGAAGCGGCGGTAAACTAAACCTATTCACTCAGTCACCATTATTTATCCCGGTAACGAACACAAAGAAGTACTCTCAAGATGGATGAATGTGAAATTGCCAAACCGGTCCCGTATATGAAAATCGGGTTATTCCATGTCGTCGCTTCCTTTTAACTATCTGTAAACTACGGTTATAACGAACTCAAAGGGACCACTAATTTAAGTTCGTAATAACCGTAGTTCGTTATAAGCATATACACAGCATATATGCAACAAATGGCTGGGACTAAAAACAAGTTCGTTATATCGGTAAGTTCGTTATAAGCGTGTTCGTTATAAACGTAGTTTACGTAAGATCATACGGATATGTTTCATATGTTTGTCAGACCCTGCAGACTTGGAATTTAAGCCAGGATACAGGATACAGGATACAGGATTCATCATACATTCAGTCTGACCAGCGACTGTTTACCAACCAGGCCAGAAGGAAACCCACATTACATCTTTCACAGTAAAGTGTAATTTATTTTTCTTTTCACCGGCAAACCCAAAATATCCTTAATGAAAGGTTTTAAATTGTAAATATGTGCCTAGCAGAAACATTTCATGTGTTTGTTTGTTTGTTTGTTTGTTTCCTTGTTTGCAATATTCCAGCTATATGACGTCGGTCTGTAAATAATCGAGTCTGGACCAGACAATCCAGTGATTGACATCATGAGCATCGATCCACGCAATTGGGATACGATGACATGCATTAACCAAGTCAGCGAGCCTTACCACCTAATCCCGTTAGTTGGCTCTTACGACAAGCATAGTCGCCTTTTACGGCAAGCATGGGTTGCTGAAGACCTATTCTATCACGGGTCATTTAATGTGTACCTGATGTACCTGATGTGTACATGTGACAGGGTTACTTACCATGATTGTTGTAGGTAGATGTGGACCTCACGTGGACTGCAAGTTGTCTGGAGTGAGAAAGTCTGATGTAGAGAGCAGGTGCCCGGACACTTATATACACGTGGTGGTCAGCCGGTTGTCATGGACGCTGATCCCTAGTAACCGTTGCTAAGCTCATTAGCCGTCGTCCGAACAGTCTCTGATTTGGATTTGTTTCAGCCATCAATTTCATTCTGCCCGAAGGGATACCTGTACTGCCCAAGCACTGACCTGTACTGACCACTAAGGTCTTACACAAGGATCTTAGTCCGATATTTGCGGAACGGAAACACACTCAGCTAATAATTTCAAATGTTCACCTAATACAGTTTCTATTCCTTATATATGCTGTATATGATACGGAAACACACGAGGAATATAATCTCTTTATCATATATAATATCACTCTTAAAATAATGGATGTTTGAGACGTAATTTCACTTAGACGCCAAGCTTTATGAAGCATAATTAGTTTTTTAAAGAATTTTCGAGGACAGTTTTTTTAGATACAATCCCAGCACACTTAGGGCACCAACCATTTCGTATTGTATGGAAGCGGATAACGCCATCGTGCTCTGGTATGACACCATGTTATGAAGCAAATTTTCATCTCAAGCTATATTTATTTATGTTACAGAAACGTGCTTTTCAATTCAACATTTACCCTTTTGATTTGACGTATTTGTTGTGCATGTGCGAGAGTACATGTAGGTCCTTTCTACGATATATGAGGTGAGGTGAAATGGGGTTTAACGTCGCGTCCAAGATTATTGCACTTATATAGCGACGTGCATGCACGTGTATAACTGTGTGTGGCTGCGTGTACTTGTCCGGACTGATGCCGATTTATAGTGCTAGCACACTGAGATACCATGCCGCAGTTTAACATGGATACCCCACTCAGACACAGTATACTGACTCCGAGCCGACCACTCCTTGTTTTAGCCCCTTAATGCCGAGCGCCAGACAGGGTAACAACAAATACCATCTGATATTTATGGCAACGTGATCACCAAACGTTTCTCTTGTGATACTACTGTTAATCGCCTTGGTAAGATTTTACTAAACGTATGTAGTGCTTTGAATTTGTGCATTTTCAATGGCCGATGTGGATCAGACGCGGCAAAAGGTGACTATACCTTCATCAGCCACAATGGCACAAGCGTAATCGACTATATTGTTGCATCCCCTTCATTGTTTATGTTGTGCAAACAGTTTGACATTGCAAATAGAACAGAGTCGACCCATATGCCAGTTACATGTTCATTTCACGCACGTGCCAAAGCTGGATCGAGAGACCGTGAGCGTGTTGCACGAGACCCAGGGGACAGCTACCGCTTTGTGTGGAACGAGGACAAAACTCAAACTTTTAGAGACAGTTTACTGTCTACAAATTCTATTGCAATGCTTGACAAGTGTTCAGATTTTATCGCTTCAGGTAATATTGATAAAGCAGTTGAGGTATTTTCAGATGTTTTATGTACCGCTGCGAAATGTATGAAACGCCCTTCTTATATTTCTAGAAGTAAACAGCCATGGTTCGATAGGGAGTGTGAATACCACCGCTGTGAAAGATATAGGCTTCTTAAGGTTTTCCGATCACTAAAAGATTCGTCATCACTTTGTAACTATATTAAGGCAAGAAATACTTATACACATGTTATCCGTGAAAAAAAGAAGTTATATCAAGACAATGTACAGAGTACCATTTTGACTAACTTGGATAACAGTAAAATATTTTGGGCAAATTTGAAACGTCTGTCTGCTACCACTGTCCGTCCTAAGCCAAATATAAATATTGAGCAATGGTTTTCACATTTTAAGGGGTTGTTCGATTCAGAAATGGGGGATGAAGATAACACTGTGCCAGATAACAATTTTGATGACTTAACTCAATCTATCTTAGACTCGCCAATTGAACAGCAGGAGGTAATTGAGGCAATTAACAAATTGAAAACAGGCAAAGCTGCCGGCAGTGATAAGCTTATTGCTGAAATGTTCAAATACGCATGCGATGTGTTAGTTCCCTATATTACCTGTCTGTTTAACGTTATATTTGATTCCGCTTATTTTCCGATTTCCTGGTCGACTGGCCAAATTGTACCATTACACAAGAAAGGGGATACTAATACACCCGATAACTACCGAGGGATTACAGTATTAAGTATTTTTAGCAAGTTATATATTTCTGTTCTAAATAGAAGGTTGCAGTCTTGGTGTGATGCCTATGATAAAGTTGTGGAGTCGCAAGCAGGATTTCGTTGTGGCTATTCCACAATTGATAATATGTTTATTTTACAGTCAGTTATACAGCGTTATCTGGGGAAGAAGCGAGGTAAACTATATGCTTTATTTGTAGACTTCTCCAAAGCGTTCGACTCTATAAACAGATCAAAACTATGGATAGTTTTGAATAACAGTGGTGTGTCACCTAAAATGTTTAAATGTATACAATCCATATATACGACTGTACGTTCCTGTGTAAAGTTTAACAATAACTTCTCAGATGTATTCGATTGTGACTTGGGTGTCCGTCAAGGCTGTGTACTGAGCCCGTTTTTGTTTTCATTGTTTATCAATGATCTAGCTGTTGAAATTGAGGCTAACTGTGAACCCGGAATCCAGCTCCATCCAGACATAATTCAACTATTCCTGCTACTCTTTGCTGATGATGTAATTCTTATATCAGATACTGTATATGGCCTCCAAAAACGCATCGATGTACTCGAACACTATTGCCAGAATTATTCCCTAAATGTAAATCTTGATAAGTCGAAAATAGTAGTTTTTAAGAATGGTGGTGTACTTTCTAGATCTGAGAAATGGTATTTCACTGGTTGTCAGTTGGAATGTGTATCATCGTACAAATATTTGGGAGTTGTATTTTCAAAGAATTTATCATGGTCGAAACATACTTACAATGCTTCATTACAGGCTAAACGGGTATTGTTCTCGGTTCTAAAATCCCTTTCATCACTTAAACCTATTCCACTGAAACTATTTTTTAAAATATTCGATACTAAAATTGCTCCAATTATGTTATATGGGGCTGAAATATGGAGTTTTGAAAACTGCAAAGAAATAGAAAGTATCCATGTACTTGCTTGTAAACGTCTGCTAGGTGTTAAAACGTCTACTCCCAATCATGTTGTGCGAGGAGAGTGTGGAAGATACCCACTGTACATTTCTGCGTATAAACGCTGTATAAAATATTGGTGTAAACTTATGTCCCTACCAAATTCACGATATCCTAAGAAAAGTTATGATATGTTATTTCAGCTAGCCACACATGGTAAAACTAATTGGGCTACAAAAGTCAAAACTCTTTTATACAGCCTTGGATTTGGATATATATGGGAGAACCAATATGTTATTTGCCCCGAATCATTTATTTCCGAATGTGAAGATCGGTTAAAATTTGCTTACGAACAGGACTGGCATTGGTCTTTAGCAAATAGTTCTAAAATGTTCCATTATACACTTTTCAAAAATTCATTCAGTCTAGAGTTGTATTTGTCTGCTATCACTATCAACAAATTTCGTGTTGCACTAGCCCAGTTTCGCTGTAGCTCCCATACTCTCCATATTGAGACTGGTAGATACGTTAATACTCCACGAGAGCAGAGATTGTGCAATAGTTGCAACCAAAGATATGTCGAGAATGAATATCATTTTTTATTAATTTGTAACGCTTATGATGAACTTCGTCTTCAGTATTTACCACAGAAGTATTTTGTACATCCTACTCTTGCTAAATTCAATATGCTTATGGCGGTAAACAATGAAACTGTAATTAGAAATGTTGCAACTTTTATATACCATGCTATGAATGTTAGACTCCAAACACTAAGCCTATAAATGTTTATGATGGACCAAATATTGTACCATGGGCCGCTGGCCTACACATGTACATGAATAAAGAATTAGAACAAATACCATCTTTTAACGTCCTTTAGTATGACGCGGTCGGGGATCGAACCCCGGACCTTCAGCTTCCCGGGCAGTCTCAACCCACTAATACTTGCCGTAAATGGCGACTATGCTTGTCGTAAGAGGCGGCTAACGGGATACGGTGGTCAGGTTCGCTGACTTGGTTGATACACGTCATCGATCCCAATTGCTTGGATTGATGCTCATGAAATCAATCACTGGATTGTCTGGTACAGACTTGATTATTTACAGACCACATGGCTGCAATATTGCTGAGTGCGGCGTAAAACAACAAACCAACTCAACTCACTAAACCACTGAGGCTGTCCGATATAACATGTAATATGATGGACATGTGACGAAAAAGCTTTTTATGTAATGCCTATTTATCCTGTGTATTACGTAAAGCTCTTGCATAGTCCATAACATGTAAGTTTCAACCATTGGAGGCAATAAAGCAAATAAAGAATATGTAATATGTAAACTATCCGGTAAAGCAAAGTGTACATTTGAAAATTGGATTTGACCCCAAAATTACAATTGTTACCATAACGTTTCGATGCTGAAAACAGTCTCCGAAACTATGATACCCGTATCAAATGTATCACCTTTGAATAAGACCCGTGAAGATCCGGGGTGGAATAGGTCTTCAGCAACCCATGATCGCCGTAAAAGGTGACTATGCTTGTCGTAAAAGGCGACTAACGGGATCGGGTGGTCAGGCTCGCTGACTTGGTTGATGCATGTCATTGGTCCCAATTGCGTGGATCGATGCGCATGTAGATGTTAATCACTGGATTGTCTGGTCCAGACTCGATTATTTACAGACCGCCGTCATATAGCTGGAATATTGTTGAGTGCGGCGTTAAACAACCTACCAACCAACCAACCATTTTAGCCACCATCGAACATGGGTATATACTTTCTTCTGCCCCGCAGTGTTTATCATATGTGTGAAACCATTGACATATACTTCTGTATTTTTAAATGTTAGATCAGTTTGTGGCACCTTACACGAAACATTAAATTTAATAACGCTCTGATGATTAAGGTTATCATAGAAAGTACTGCCCACCTTCTTCTTGTGCCCCTGTTCGTTTTTCTTTTCAGTTTTCTCTTTTTTGGTATTTCGCGGATCCGTATAGCAATTTGCTGCCCTCGTGGTGTGTGAGTAGGGTTTTACGCCGCTTTGATGGGTCCAGGATATTTTATTAGTGTGGATATATAATAGACTGGATAATCGAGGGTGACATAGGTCAAGTGGTGTGTGGGGCTGGGGGTGGGGGTAGGGAGGGGGCGGTATTTCAATGAACAGCTTTATTCTGCGAATACTGATGATTACGGTAGCCCATAAGGGACATGGAGTCTGTTTTCACTTACTTTTATCGTAACCTTTTGCAAATTAACACTATAAATTTAAGATTTCATGGTTGAATGTGTGTCTGATGCGTTTCAGGAAGCCAAGTTCTACTGTGGTGGTGAGTGAGTGAGTGAGTTGGGTTTAACGCCGCTTTTAACAGTTTTCCAGTTATATCACGGCGTGTTAGCGAGGAAAGCCCGAAGTGATTCAGTTCTTAGACATTTACCCCTTCGGTGAAACCCACGAGCACGGGAATGGTGCTGACAAACCTAGACACATAAACGAGGCGAACCGGGATTCGAACTCACAATCACAGGTTTCTGGCGTGCCCAAGGGACGCAACTCTGCACAGTGAATCGCGGCGCCTTAGACGACTGGGCCACCCGTTCCCCCTGTGGTGGTGAAGTCTTGTCAAGGTAAGAATAAGATGTACCACACATTGTGTTTATTATATACTGTTTTATTTCAATCCAGGTAAAGTAGTGTATGAGTGAGTGAGTCTGGTTTTACGTCGCTTTAACAACAATCCAGCAATATGACTGCGGGGGACATGACTTCACAGATTGTAACCATGTGGCCTACGGCGTGACGAGCGAACGCTGTAACCACTTGGCTACCCCACCACCCTAAGGTACATTGCGAGCGTGATTTCAAACAGTGTCTCTGAATATATTCCACATAAATATTATAGCTTTAGTGCGAAAAGAAGATGTTTTGGAACATTTGAAGCCTTTGCATGAAGTTTCAATCACAACAGCGGAGGTGACACGGGTCGTTTGTGGAGTCGCGACCTTCCGGGTCTATTTGATGGTTTCTATATGTTCCAATTGTTATGTGTAAGTCATTTTAGTGGCGGTAAAACTGTTATTAATATGTTTGCAGTAACTGTCAGTGGCAGAAATTGATTGAAACGACTAGTTAACAAATATCAAGTGCTGTTGTGACCATTGAAAGAGCAGTCAACAGCAGCGAGTTGAGTTTTCAAGAATGGTTGGTGTTAGAATTAGAGTTATCTGTCCTTGTGTTCATGAACATGGCGGGCTTTGGTCGTTCGAGAAGTTTCTGGTTGGGACTTTTTTTTAAAGGCTGACTGTACCCATGTAAGAGGGACAAGAGAACAGGGAGATCAGAGGGTAAGAGCAGAACAACAACGGGTACGTCTGGTGCGAAGACACATTGTAACTGCCCGTTCCTCGTTCGGTGATGACAAGCATGGACTGCAGATGACATATTCTGCATTCGATTACATGTTTATGATTCTGGAGTTAACCATATGACGGATGATTGTAGCCAGAATGATATATATGCAGGAAAAATACATCATCCAATACACACGCCATCGGGTGGCTGGGCCTTTGGAAGCTTAAATCAATATTACATCCAAATCACTAAGGGGGACACGGTGTGTGTGCGTGCGTGCGTGCGTGCGTGCGTGCGTGCGTGCGTGCGTGCGTGCGTGTATGTATGTGTGTGTTATAAATAGTTGCTCCATATTGCTTGTCATCTGTTGGAGGATCCACCGGGGGTGCTATTAACACATCGTCAGTTGTAACTGGCGGCTTCAATGCGTTTGGCGATGGAAACTAAAAATACAATCTGTTTCAAATCGGCCGGAAGACGAATATGTAATCTTATTGTTGCCTTCCAACTCTAAGAAAAGCAAGTAAACTAAATACTATACACTGACAAAAAGAAAACATTTGTTTCTACGCTTTTTTTATTCGGTCGTTCCATCAAGGGAACATTTGAGTGTCACTTTGGGGTAGCACTAATACTCCTCTCCCTCTTCCTCTCCCTCGCCCTCAACAGAGTCGACTCCAACCTCCTCGTAGTCCTTCTCCAGGGCGGCTAAGTCCTCACGGGCCTCGGAGAACTCTCCCTCCTCCATACCCTCGCCCACGTACCAGTGGACGAAGGCACGCTTGGCGTACATCAGATCGAACTTGTGGTCAAGACGAGCCCAGGCCTCGGCGATGGCCGTGGTGTTGCTCAACATACAGACAGCTCTCTGGACCTTGGCCAAGTCACCGCCGGGGACAACAGTGGGTGGCTGGTAGTTGATGCCAACCTTGAAGCCAGTGGGACACCAGTCGACGAACTGGATGGTTCTCTTGGTCTTGATGGTGGCGATGGCGGCGTTGACGTCCTTAGGGACGACATCACCACGGTACAACATGCAACAGGCCATGTACTTGCCGTGTCGGGGATCACATTTGACCATCTGGTTGGCAGGCTCGAAGCAGGCGTTAGTGATCTCGGCCACAGACAGTTGTTCGTGGTAGGCCTTCTCGGCGGAGATGACAGGAGCGTAGGTAGCCAGAGGGAAGTGGATACGTGGGTAGGGCACCAAGTTGGTCTGGAACTCCGTCAGATCTACGTTCAGGGCACCATCGAAACGGAGAGAGGCAGTGATGGAACTGACAATCTGACCAATCAGACGGTTGAGGTTGGTGTAGGTGGGACGTTCGATATCGAGGTTACGTCTGCAGATATCGTAGATGGCCTCGTTGTCGACCATGAAGGCACAGTCGGAATGTTCCAGGGTGGTGTGGGTGGTCAGGATGGAGTTGTAGGGCTCCACCACGGCAGTGGAGATCTGGGGAGCGGGGTAGACAGCGAACTCTAGCTTGGACTTCTTGCCGTAGTCCACAGACAGTCTCTCCATCAAGAGAGAGGTGAAGCCGGAGCCAGTGCCACCACCGAAGCTGTGAAAGATGAGGAAGCCCTGGAGTCCAGTACACTGGTCAGCCAACTTCCTGGTGCGGTCAAGTACGAGGTCGACGATTTCCTTGCCGACGGTGTAGTGACCACGGGCGTAGTTGTTGGCTGCGTCCTCCTTGCCGGTGATGAGCTGCTCTGGGTGGAACAGTTGGCGGTAGGTGCCGGTACGGACCTCATCTGGAAACACAGTTGTCACATGAGCAAGACAAAAATAATGTATATTTAGAAAACATCAATTTTACAGACTAAACTTAGATTTAGGATTATTTGAGAAAATGGTCAAAAACAGATCATATTCAATACACTCACCGACAACAGTTGGTTCGAGGTCAACAAAGATGGCCCTGGGGACGTGTTTCCCAGCCCCGGTCTCGCTGAAGAAGGTGTTGAAGGAGTCGTCCCCACCCCCGATGGTCTTGTCTGAGGGCATCTGACCGTCGGGCTGGATGCCGTGCTCCAGACAGTACAACTCCCAGCATGCATTGCCCATCTGGACTCCGGCCTGGCCGACATGGATGGAGATACATTCCCTCTGAAAACAAATAAGGCTTTTTAGGCGACAATTTTTTTATTTCTTGGTTTACGGATGCGCCGCTCTTTCAAAGTCCAAATGTTAAAAAAAAAAAAAATGAAAATTACCCTTTTTTTTATTACCGCCGATTTTTTCGACAAAAAGTTCAAACAAACAAAAGATTTCATTTCCTCGTCGAGAGTAAAGCAAAGGGAAGTCACTCTGATATTTCTTGCTGGGATCCTTCTCTAATACCATCAAAGCTTTATAACGCAAAGCGCAGTGGTGACCAGTTTAACTATTTCAACACTTTTGGCCGTTCAAAGCCACAAATGTATTCACTAGACACTATTTCCCCGCAATGTTATTGAAAATAAAATTCTCGGACACACTTCGACAACGGGTCCTCATCGAACATGTCAAACAGCAAAATAAAGATGTTCCATGTGCTGAAACGTCTTTATTTACAAAGTAATAAAATCATCAAAAATATATCTATAAAAGTTATTATTTCCAACTTTTCGTGCGATCGCATGTAATCGTCAGTCAAATGACATCTCGCCTTTTGTCGCCTCGATTTCTCGGCTCGGACACGATGTCTTAATGCCAAAATATATGCATAAGAAATCTTTGTCACAGCTCGTAACCTAGCTCTATGCATCCATAAAGTTCCATTTTTTTAATATAGATCGCGATTTCATGCTTAAGCGTTCAGAATAACATGATTTAACCCAAACCTTTCGCCAAAGTCTGAAAATTACCGTTGCTGTAATTTGATTGACTGCCTTAGGTCACGTGCTTAAATTTGACCAATCTCGAACCTTGTAGCAGATTTTGTCGGTGAAACAATGTAGAATCTAAGTTTTTTTAATGTATACTGACATGGCAGCCTTCGACGTATGTGTTATTCACACGGAGCTTTGAAAACGGAGGTATTTCCTCATGTTAGTGAGCGGACAGCCACTATCATCGGGAAATGGGTGATGACAGATATTATTTGTAATTCTTTTTAAAATAACGTTCCAACAACGTAAACAAATGAAAATAAAAAAGAAATGGGTAAGTGGATTTTATGAATTCTTATATTTGCCGAAAAAATCGTTAAATTTGCGCTTCATTGGTCCTTAATCTGGACGTTATGAATGTTTTAGCTTACATTATTTTTTATTTAAAACGAACTTTATTTAGTTGTTAATGAATTATTTAAATAATGTAATACACATAACTTTTATATTTATAAACAATAGGATTAATTAGACCTTTCAAATAGTTTATGGCCAAACATTTAGCAGCAAAGATGTTAATTTCAGCAGATAATTTCCTTGATAAATGTTGGTTTCATCTATCACACAAGAGTCTCTGGGAACTTGGTGTCACAGCAGTAATCTTTTGGTTGGCTGGTGCAAAAATAGCAACGTCTTTCATGCATTTCCATCAATGACATGAATATTGTTATGTTGCCATTTGTGCACAAGCTGAGTGCCAGGGATTTAATAAAATGTTCTTGAAAAATTGAGTTATTTTACTTTTGTTACGCCAGGATATTTTTTTTCATACCTACCTAACTTTTAAGGACAAAATTCAAGTAAAAAAATTGTGAGAGGCTTTTTTTTTTCTTTTTTTTTAAATTGGCCTGCCTCACTTTTGAAATGAGTTTGAAATACGTAAACCAAGAAATAAAAAAAGTGTCGCCTTAGTTGCACATCATTTTCCTGCCCCATTCAACAAAAAAACCCGATTCTCATATATTTTAACCGGTTTGGCAATTCCACAATCATCTTCTTGAGAGTAGAATAACGCCATTATCGCGACACTTTGTTAAGACAACAAAGGTAAATTACCCACTGATGTTGTGGGATAGTCCAGGGATAGGGAATAGGGATGCGCAAACTTTTGTAAGAATCATCTAGGCGGATTCCTACAGTCTGCACGTAAGTTTTTCGATTCATACCTCAAAGAACAGGAAAAAATACACAGTAAATCCGTTAATAAACAAAAATAATCGGGATAGTTACATCTTTGACTGAATGAGATGGACACAACGATGGCAACGGCGGTAAACTCCACATGCACGCATACTATTACAATCCTTTTGTTATATCTGACTTGATTTCCTACAATTATTTACACACATAAGAAATTTTGGTAAACTTTATCTCCTGTTTATCGAGTTTGTAAATGATTTTATATTTAAATTTTAGATCTATTAGTATCGCGCTGTAGTCGCAATAAAAATGATTACGAATTTGAACTCTGTTTAATTTGAGATCTCGGAGATGTTCACATAAAAATCATTCTATTTTTATTATTCAGTGTGGGGTTTTTATTTGTATGTTGATAGACCAGTCCACTTCGGGATAAAGGGAACAGGATGGGGATTACAATACCATTAACTTTGTTGTTTAGACTGTAGTGATTTTGGCATGAAGTTATTTTGGGATGATACCGGGAAAAGCGGAAAAGGAATAAGCGGAGGTTGACAATCTTAACTGTTGGATGTGGTCAAAGATATTTATGCTAAATATATGACAATAACAATTCATTGTGCTAAGGAATAAAGGGATTAAAGCTAATTAACCCAAGAGAGTAGGGAAAAGCGGAAAAGGAACAAGATGTTGAGCAAATTTAGTTATTGTGACCCAACTTATTTCGTACATCCTGAATACAACTTCCCGTTGTGAAGACTAGAATAGCTCTGTTATTTCCAATAGTATATTCCTTTTAAAAAAATCTGAAGAAACATTATTTAGAAACATAGTATCACGTGACAGGTGTATCGCGACATCCTAACTCGTACTACAGCATATATATATTATGTGTGTAATACAAACACACCGAAATCGAAACTGTAACAAATAAGTATTTGGTGAAAACCAGAAAGCAAGATTCTCTTCTTACCATGATGTATAGTGTGTTGGAGAGGAGCTCAGTCGGTCTACAGGTTGCTCGAGTTGGTGTGTGGCGCACCTGGAGCTTGCCCGCTCCCATTTATACCACTGCACGTCGCCAGGGACGCTATTACGGGAGCTGGTTGCTAGGTCGACATCACGCCAATTAACAGGTTCGAAGAAACTGTTAAGCCTCTTGAAAGGTCTCACCAGGGCGTCTATACATATGGTCTTACATAGAGGGTGATACGGCTTAATGTCACGTATATAGAGTCCTTATATCGAGCCATGTGGTTGATACATTTGTTTCGGCAAGGTGCGCAAATAGTTGTGGGTTTTTTCAGATTATGCTATTTCAAAAACATATTACTGAAAATGCTATATGTATATCTACCCTTTGGGAGCAGCCATTTGATATCTATTGGTCTGGGAAGTGATTGTTTTAATGAAAGGTTTGCTCATAAAAATGCCAAAATGAATAGTTTGCTGGCATTGGTGAAAAAAATATATAGTCGGTCTTGCGGAAAAATACCCAAACGTAACTTGGTGTGTGTTAATTGTGAAAATGAATTAATTATTTGATTTTGCTCAGTAAGTAAATAGTTTGTTGGGTATAGCTGGGGAAAGTATATCGTTCTCAAAAACAAATTTAATCATATCGATAAATACATGTATGTAGTAAATAGAAAGTGGTGTAAAAATGTCTGTTATTATTTCTATGACATACATACATACATACGTACATTCGTACGCATATACGTACATACATACGTGCATACATGCGTACATACGTACGTACATACATACATACATACGTACATACATACGTACGCACATACATACATACATACATACATACATACATACATACATACATACATACATACGTACACACATACGTACATACATGCGTACATACATGCGTACATACGTACGTACACATATATTTTCCCTTCTTTCTGTAATAATAGAGTCTAATTGAAGCAAGTCAAGATTTTCAACAGGTTTATACTCCAATCTCACAGGTCATTAAGACTAAAACAAGAAGTGCAGATATATAGATTGTTGAGGTCACATATATAACCATTGAACATGCAACTATATTGTCGTGTATTCAAAACGACCCAGCCTTTGTTATAACATGTTGCATTTTCTACATATATCATTTTTTTGTATGTTATTGTAGTTAAAATGAGTCACAAGGAATGTTTCAACAAGTTTGGTGATTGTTGTCTAAATTTAGGAAAGCTCGCGTCTAATACCACCAAGGGAGATAACTCCATACTAACCGTAGTCACATTGGTTTGACTTTCTTGTGGGAATGGCTCACTGGGTGCATTGAAAACGATGATAAAGTCCATTTCTGAGTCACAGCGTGGAATACAGCACTGACTCCATGATGCTTTTAAGGAATATTTCTCGTTGTTTACTTCGCAGATTGCACCCACAGTTTAGGTAACTGTATGGTAACGAATGTCACATATTTTCGTGAGTGTTGGGTAACGACCAGGTACTCCTCTCCGTATCTACACACATAGGCCATAGCGTGGCTACGCATTCCACGGCACTGTCACGGGCTCCTGAAGCAGGGTAGTGATGTTACTGAATTATCTGACCAATGTATACAAATAAATAAGCTTGTATATTATTAGGTCCGATGTTTGATTATAGTTTTCCTGTTTCAGGGGCTTTGGTCACTGTCTATTTTGAAAACATATGTACGAAACCGGTTCATTTAGGCTGTCGGGTAAACTCGCATGTGCAATATGCCGCAAGTGTGTTGTTTACCTGTTTACCATCATCCTCAACAATCCTGACTTCAGCATGGTTATTTTGACACGCTGAGTTCGTTTGTGTATATTTGGGCTATCTGTGCAGACGACAGCACTAACAGGCTAGACTACCACCATGGCCTAGTGGATAGAGCGTGTGCCCTTACAATGGAAGGTCTTTGATTTGATCCCCAGCTACGTCATACCAAAAGACATTAAAACCTGCCTGACCCTCAGCAGTAAGGGGATAGAACAAGGACTGGTCTGCTCTGAGTCAGTATAACTGCTGCTTGGTATCTCCAGAGGTGGCACTATAAAACTAGTCCAGACCAATGCAAGCAGACAAACAAACACACACTCACACACACACACACACACACACACACACACACACACACACACACACACACATTTCACCTCACCTCACCTTGAAGAAATTGACACGCACACACATTTCACCTCACCTCACCTCACCTCACCTTGAAGAAATTGACACGCATGCACACACACACACATGCACGCACATTTCACCTCACCTCACCTCACCTTGAAGAAATTGATTAATACCTATATCTTTCAGCGCGACACCTGTTCGACATCACAACATTGATGGCAACGTCAACGCTACAGCAACCACAGTCACCATCCTCAGCAAGGAAGACGACACAGTAACATTTATAGATGCCTACAGCTCTGTTGGATTCAAACTCAACAATGGTTTCCGGATATTTGGGCCATGTGCTGTGTTTCCGCGATCAGTTCTTCATTGGAATGTACGTTTCTCCGTACACAAAAATAATAATATATTGAGGGATCAGTATACTTTCAAGATGACAGTTTGACCTGAATACATGCATGTAACTTCAACACGCTAAAGAAGTTTCAATGTGTTGATGTCCAAGAATTGAACGCTATTAATCCAGAAACCTCAGTGTCAAGACAAGTCACCCATCAATCTCATTAAAATCAGACCTTAGTTCTCGCTACTGCTCAAAAAAGATCTGAAGACATCCCATTAGGGGTCACATCAGAACGACCTTTCATCCGACCAGTCAGAGCGTCGCTTACCAGATCATGAAAGTGACAGTCGGAATGTGATTTCTCTTCATGCAACCTGGAAAACTTCAACACAGGGTATTCAGACGTCACCCGTAATGGGATGTCCTCAGATCTTTGTTTAGTGGTAGCGAGAACTAAGATCTGATTTTAATGAGATTGAGTCCCCCATGTAGATCTGGGTCATAAGAGGCGACAAACGGGATCGGGTGGTCAGTCTCCCTGACTTGGTTGATGCATGTCATCGTATCCCAATTGGGTAGATCGATGTTCATGAAACTCGAGACTATTATTTACAGACAGCCATCATGTGGCTGGAATAGTGCTGAATGCGGTGTTATACTACAGACAATCAATTGTAGACAAGTAGTGGGAATATAAAGAGACATTCCTCAGAACCAGTGATTCATTCCTCCTCGGTTACCCAGTGTATTATATAATACTTTGTGTCTCCGGTCCATAACAGTGTTGACCTATCTGCATCATAGCTTTGTTTGGGAAATGATACAGAGCTCCAGATAAGCTGCATATCTGCGTAAAATACACATCAGAAATGCAGAAATATGCAGTAAAATAAAATCCAAGTGTATCAAATACGCAACGAACATTACAGATAAGCTACAAAAATAAAACTTGTGCGTATCATCAAAATATTGTAAAGTAACCCTGCGTATTCAATTAGCAAATTAGCAACTTATTTTGAAATTATAAACGGGCATTCAGTCAACCTTGCCAAACTCCACAATGACAGTTACATCACGATCATTTGCCATCACACTTTCTTGTGGAAGTATCGTGGTATTTTTGAGTCCTATAAAGCTCTCGAACCCACACGACACCAGTTTGCAGGGACTAGATGAATAGTGTTTTTAAATATTTAACTTAAATACCCACGTGTAAAATCTGGTGGGTAACAGAAATTTGAATACCCAGATAGATTTACTGATACCCAATGATTTTAAAATGCATGGGTAAAATACCCACAACACCAAAAGTTTTTTTCTGGAGCTCTGTGATGTCATCATTAGGTCTGCACTGTATAATCAGTGTACGGTGTACCTTCAACAATATATATTGCGATACAATCCAAATGGTTCGGTATCTTGAGAAAATATGTAATCAAGTGTATTTCTTTGGGGGTTTTCTATCATGAAATAAATATGCATATTCCTGAAAACACCTGATTGTCAACATTCTAAACAAAATTGTAAGTGGAGGGCCGTAAATATATTTCAACAAAGCCACGATATGTTATGCAGGATAATTGAGGGGTTGATTCATTAAGCCAGTAATTAGTTAAACTTTGAACTCCACTCTCTGCACTAACAGGACTTCACTGAATCCATACATGAGTTGTGTCCCTTTGACCATACTTCAAACGTCATCTCCTATGAATATGTTTGTGTTTGCATAAGGCTTAAAAAAATAAAAGAATTGGTTCTCAGGCAATGGATTTTGAAAATATAGTGAGGGCGGGTGTGTTTTTTTGGGGGGGTTGGGGGTGGGTGTTGTCCAAACTAGTATGTTACCAATAAACAGTTGTGTAATCAATAAAATAATTGTATACAATCAACCTGGGAAAGGGCCTCCCTTCATAAATGCATTCCATGGTGAGTAAAATACTGGAATACAAGATGGACTTGGAATATTTAAGGATTATTTTGATATATTTTTAAAAAATTGAAATAAAAACGAAACATGCAGCAAACTTTATGTTGATGTGGGCGGTGCCTGAGAACCAAGACTTTTCTTTTTTGACTAAGACAAAATTGTTATGGATGAGCAACTTCTTTATTACAATTGGGCGACGTTTCGGTGTAGATTCTAACACCGTTATCAAGCAAATGATGTACAAACTAGGTATGAGCATGATATATATACATAACAATAGGTAGATGTTTATATAACAGATAAGGTTGATGTACACTGATTGATAGGTAGTTATGATAAACAAGTTTATACAAGAGATAGGGTTGATGTACAGTGATTGATGGGTATGGGATTAACACAAGCATTACTAAGAAGGAATGTATGGGAAGCCAGTGGGGAGATAATAGTTCAGTGTTGTTTTGGCGAGCTGATGAGATCATTTGCTTCATAACGGTGTTAGAATCTACACCGAAACGTCGCCCAATTGTAATAAAGAAGTTGCTCATCCATAACAATTTTGTCTTAGTTACTTCTAAATGCAAGTTTTCTTTTTTGGCCTAATGTGACAGATCAGGGTAAATATGTTAAGTTAGATACTACCAAAACATGTTGACAGTTATTGAAGGTATTTATATATGTCATGTTGACAGTTATGTTTATCATACATGTTGATATTATGAGAGTGTGACACTGTTGTCTGTGAGGAATCTGTTGTTCAATACTGACATGTATATTTATACACAGGTGAGCGGCCCGGAGGACATCAGCGTGGATTCTCTTTCACTTTTCACCATCTTGGAACCGAAGATAGGTATGTGTCAGTATGTAGACAGTGTCAGTCGGTAGGCTGTGTCAGTGAGTAGGCTGACAGTGTGCAGACAGTGTCGGTGTGTAGACTATGTTAGTGTGCAGACAGTGTCGGTGTGTAGGCTGTGCCAGTGTGCAGTGTCGGTGTGTTGACAATGTTGGTGTGCAGACAGTGTCGGTGTGTTGACTGTGTAAGTGTATAGTCAGTGTGTAGGCTGTGCCAGTGTGTAGACAGTTTCAGTATGTAGGCTGTGCCAGTATGTAGACAGTTTCAGTATGTAGGCAGTGCCAGTGTGTAGACAGTCTCAGTATGTAGGCTGTGCCAGTGTGTAGACAGTCTAAGTATGTAGGCTGTGCCAGTGTGTAGACAGTCTCAGTATGTAGGCTGTGCCAGTGTGTAGACAGTCTCAGTATGTAGGCTGTGCCAGTGTGTAGACAGTCTCAGTGTGTAGGCTGTGCCAGTGTGTAGACAGTCTCAGTATGTAGGCTGTGCCAGTGTGTAGACAGTCTCAGTATGTAGGCTGTGCCAGTGTGTAGACAGTCTCAGTATGTAGGCTGTGCCAGTGTGTAGACAGTCTCAGTATGTAGGCTGTGCCAGTGTGTAGACAGTCTCAGTGTGTAGGCTGTGCCAGTGTGTAGACAGTCTCAGTGTGTAGACAGTCTCAGTGTGTAGGCTGTGCCAGTGTGTAGACAGTCTCAGTGTGTAGGCTGTTCCAGTGTATGGACAGTCTCAGTGTGTAGGCTGTGCCAGTGTGTGGACAGTCTCAGTGTGTAGGCTGTGCCAGTGTGTAGACAGTCTCAGTATGTAGGCTGTGCCAGTGTGTAGACAGTCTCAGTATGTAGACTGTGCCAGTGTGTAGACAGTCTCAGGATGTAGGCAGTGCCAGTGTGTAGACAGTCTCAGTGTGTAGGCTGTGCCAGTGTGTAGACAGTCTCAGTGTGTAGGCTGTGCCAGTGTGTAGACAGTCTCAGTGTGTAGGCTGTGCCAGTGTGTAGACAGTCTCAGTATGTAGGCAGTGCCAGTGTGTAGACAGTCTCAGGATGTAGGCAGTGCCAGTGTGTAGACAGTCTCAGTGTGTAGGCTATGCCAGTGTGTAGACAGTTTCAGTGTGTAGGCTGTGCCAGTGTGTAGACAGTCTCAGTATGTAGGCAGTGCCAGTGTGTAGACAGTCTCAGGATGTAGGCAGTGCCAGTGTGTAGACAGTCTCAGTGTGTAGGCTGCGCCAGTGTGTAGACAGTCTCAGTGTGTAGGCTGTGCCAGTGTGTAGACAGTTTCAGTATGTAGGCAGTGCCAGTGTGTAGACAGTCTCAGTGTGTAGGCTGTGCCAGTGTGTAGACAGTCTCAGTGTGTAGGCAGTGCCAGTGTGTAGACAGTCTCAGTGTGTAGGCTGTGCCAGTGTATGGACAGTCTCAGTGTGTAGGCTGTGCCAGTGTGTAGACAGTTTCAGTATGTAGGCAGTGCCAGTGTGTAGACAGTCTCAGGATGTTGGCTGTGCCAATGTGTAGACAGTCTCAGTATGTAGGCTGCGCCAGAGCACAAGAAACATCCCTGACTATTTCATTCTCACTGAGCAGACCATGAATAACATCCACCCCGTCCACTCACTCATCCTTCACCTTTCAGACATCTTGGTTCTTGGCATCGGGGACAAAGGTGCAAAGTATGACACAAGTATCATCAAGTATCTCCGTAGCAACAAGATCAACGTGGAAGTCCTGCCCACGGTGAGTTCATCAGGTCTGGTGCCAGGTGTGGTTCCTGTGTTATGACATGGAAGCAGGGCATATACAATATAGGTGGCCCTGCTTGGCGCTCAGCATTTACGAGGATAAAACAAGGACTGGTTGGCTCGGAGTCACTATACTATGTCAGATATCCACGTGACTCACACAGGCACTTAGAGAATGTAGGGTCTTATCTGCATGTTTTGTTTGCATAATTATGTACAATATCTTTGTGAATCATATATCACATAGGTGGATCCAAAGGGCAGGAGGGGTCTGGACACACACGCATGCACACACACACACACACACCAAATGTAGTATGTAGGCATTAAAATTGACTTTGATATTTTGAACCCCTCTCTTTTGAAAATGCTGGATCTGCCCTTGCATCATTTCAGGACCAGGCGTGTTCGACCTTCAATTTCCTCAACTCTGAGCGGAGGTACGTGGCCGGCGCTTTGATTCCTCCCACATACATTCACATGCAGCACGACGAGGATGCACTGGTCCGCACACAGCTGGAGAGACGAGGTTTGTACGAGATGGAGTTCAACCGTACCCCTGACACCCCGGGGGAGTTCGAGGACGAGGTCAAGGACATCAAACAGAGGGTGTCCAAATATGTCTCCAGAGATGAGGATGACCCCTCCAAGAGAAAGTAATCTTTATAACTTCCATGGAGAATCGAGTTTACTCAGGAAGAACTTTACAAGCTGTGAAAAAAAGACATTTGTGTTACAAGGTAATGTCCTTCAGAGGAATCAGGTTTGTTCCTGGTTGATTTACAGACTCTAAGGGGAATACAGACCAGAATTGGTGTCCTGTGAAGGATTAATGTTTTTGCCACTTCATTGATAGACAGTCACATCCCCTGCTGTTGGTTGAAGGAACTATTTTGTTTCTTGGCAAGAAACATTGTTAAGAAACTTAAGTTGTTTGTACTAGACAGTGTTGTATAGTGGAGAAATAAACCAAGACTGACTCTGAATACCAAAAACTGCAAGTTCGTGTTTTGTGTTTAGAAAAGGGTAAATTTGTCATGTATGTCAAGTGTATGACAATTTGTGACTCATATCTCTGGTCCAGGTAATAAACAGTCACACAACACTGTAACCTGACCCTATCTCTGGTCCAGGTAATAAACAGTCACACAACACTGTAACCTGACCCTATCTCTGGTCCAGGTAATAAACAGTCACACAACACTGTAACCTGACCCCATCTCTGGTCCAGGCAATAAACAGTCACACAACACTGTAACCTGACCCTATCTCTGGTCCAGGTAATAAACGGTCAGACAACACTGTAACCTGATCCTATCTCTGGTCCAGGTAATAAACAGTCACACAACACTGTAACCTGACCCTATCTCTGGTCCAGGTAATAAACAGTCACACAACACTGTAACCTGACCCTATCTCTGGTCCGGGTAATTAACAGTCACACAACACTGTAACCTGACCCTATCTCTGGTCCAGGCAATAAACAGTCACACAACACTGTAACCTGACCCCATCTCTGGTCCAGGTATTAAACAGTCACACAACACTGTAACCTGACCCTATCTCTGGTCCAGGTAATAAACAGTCACACAACACTGTAACCTGACCCCATCTCTGGTCCAGGCAATAAACAGTCACACAACACTGTAACCTGACCCCATCTCTGGTCCAGGTATTAAACAGTCACACAACACTGTAACCTGACCCTATCTCTGGTCCAGGTAATAAACAGTCACACAACACTGTAACCTGACCCTATCTCTGGTCCAGGTAATAAACAGTCACACAACACTGTAACCTGACCCCATCTCTGGTCCAGGTATTAAACAGTCACACAACACTGTAACCTGACCCTATCTCTGGTCCAGGTAATAAACAGTCACACAATACTGTAGTAGAATGGGTCTTCAGCAACCCATGCTTGCCTTAAAAGGCGGCTATGCTTGTCGTATGAGGTGCCTAACGTGATCAGATGGTCAGGCTCGCTGACTTGGTTGATGCATGTCATCGATCACAATTGCATGGATCGATGCTTATGATATCAATCACTTGATTGTCTGGTCCAGACTCGATTATTTACAGACCGCTGTCATACAGCTGGAATATTGCTGAGTGCGTTGTTAAACAACAAACCAACAACACTGTAACCTGACCTCTGGTCCAGGGTGCCATTGTTCAAACCTATCTTAGCTCTAAGGTGATCATAACTCCCATTCCTTAACATAGACTTACGACAGTCGTAGCGCTAAGGTTTTGTACAAAGACACCCAGGTAATAAGGCACACAACACTGTAACCTGACCCGTGTCTGTAGTCCAGGAAATAAACAACGGTGACCAAATTCACATAATTCATTTATTATTGCCTCACGTTTCTATGTATATCAAACAATACACAAAACAAGCCTACTGTGTGTGTATAATTTACAAGAGACACTTTTAATTGAGAACTAATCACTTACATTAATAAATGTAATAACAAGATGTATAAAGCATAGATTGTATGAACAAGGACTGCACAGGACAATTGTTCCAACTCACAGTGTACCAGCCATGCAGACACCTGGCCACATGAGACTGCACTAAAGGCAGAAACATAAAAACAGCTTCTCACATTACCACCAAAAACCTTTGAAAATTCTAATACCAATTTTAACAAAATCAGCACTACCCTACTAATACATTTGGAAGAGTCCATCATGGACTGAGGGTAATCAGGTATATGACCCATATTTAGCACCACCAATGAAATATAATTTCAGCCATCAAATCAGTTCCGTAATTTTCATACCTGATATCCACAGAACCTTCAGTAAAGTAGCAAGTTTTCAATTCTACACAATAGTGAAGCACCATAGTCAGATGAAAACTTAAAATAAATGGGATTTCTATTTCTGAATCATGTTTCGGCACCACCTAACTCCTGGATTATATGATGCTAAGACTTGTACCCGACAAAGTGTCAGCAATGTGATAGCATTTCCCTCAAACCACTAAATCATATTCAAACATTTCTTCACTGCTTTCTCAAAAATGTTACGTAACTATTCACTTACCATTACTGTAATATTTACCTTCTCCTGATATTGTGGTCCAATTTGGTCACAAAAGCGCAATGTTTTCGCGATGGCAACGAGATTTTAAACTATTATCAGATAAATATTCCTTCCACTATCTTCCATTAGTCCATTCATAACTAAAAGTGCACTTACACCACTAGTCCAACAAAAGTTCAACCTGAACATCGCTCTGATTTGTTCGAGAAACAAATTTTGCTCATAACCTACTGCAGTCCAATGTCAGATTTCGGAACCAGGGGAGGTAATCCATCTACTGCATCGCAGGTGCCCAATGTGTGCAAGATGAAGGAGAATGTTAATCAATACAAAGGTAATTGGTGTATGATGAAGTATGAATTCATATAAAAATATATGTGCAAGAGTTTAAATGTTCATTTAGAATATCCGAACTAGGCAAATTACTCCTTCGCAAAGTAACTATGTGAAAATACATCCTGTTTTTGTTAAGGCGGCCATTCCTGTCTAGGCTTACAACATGGTACAGAAATTTTACAAAGGATGGTTGGTAAAGCTAAGCAGTAATACACTTATAACATCTTATTAAAATTTCACAACAACAAAACTGCCACAAATTGTTCTTACGAAAGATCATGTATTGCCTTCAAGCCATTTAACTAAATCTTTACCCATTTGTCCAAGGTCAGTTTCCGCCCACCCCTTCCCCGTATTAAGGCCAACTGTTGTTTGTATGTATCGAGAATTATTACGGATGTCATCTAGGGTGGTTACCATGGTTACGTGAAGGATAACAGGGTATCTTTCATCTTTGGTATGTTCCTCCTTGGAAAGATGAACGACATCCGGTTGAAGAATGTGGTTGTGTAGCTGTGATAGCACTCATTCAAACGCAGCCTTCCATTCATCGGCACAGATATCAGAACACGCTACCATGCCTACTTGACAAAACAACTCAACTGATGATATTGATGTGTAAAAGTGATGGCACTCTAATTGAGACCAGTTATCTATTATGCTTTGAATGTTGCAGTCGGGGTAAGGGTAGATAACTCTAGTTACAAGGAGACCAAATATGAACATAGATCTTGTAAAAACAGTGTACACTAGTCAAGTTGATGGAGTTATCTCCCCTTGAGTAAGTTCAGCATGTGAAATTGCCAAGGGGTGTTTCATGAGATGATTGTATACAACGATGAATCAGACATTGAAGGATGACTTTCTACAATAAAAATCTTATTTACATTTGACATACATATCAGTTTGTGGATTAACATAGCGTCAATTCAAGCAAACAGGTTTAAATATATACCTGATAAAACATGTATAACTGATAAAAACACTTATTGTTGATGAAAAGAAAAGATAAAAATCTAAAACTATTCTGCTCAAAAACATACACAGGACATATATGTATATATTCATTCCCACCAGTACAAATGTTTAAAATCAACATATTTGCATTTGGTTTGTATTTATTTTACACAATTTGTTTCTACAACACAACTATAGTATTATTAAAATACAAACCAACAACATTTGTTAATATATATATAATAATAATATATAAACTCATTTTAATAAGCTACATAAAATGTGACTTCAGGATATTTGTTCTCATGGACATATACACAAATAGAGATTGAAAATGAACACAATAACGTCAAAACATCATAGATGAATACTTGGTTTTTGTGAGCTTTGTTTTATATATTATAATTGTATTATGAATTTGACTTTTTTTCATATTTTATATCATCTTTTTCATAATAAAGTCATAAGTTAACAACACAAACAATATTGAACACTTACTCATCACATTATAACACTGTATGTTCCTCCCCCCTTCACTTCGTCTGCACAGCCATAGCTGGGCACACTTCCTTCCAATACAAGAAGCTTGACACTAGGATCCTGCATGAGTAGCTTGATGTGCCAGCTCTCTGTACAAGGAGCTTGACGCACCAGGATCCTGAGTGAGAAGCTTGACACTCCAGGATCCTGTGCAAGAAGCTTGACACACTAGGATCCTGTGTGGGAAGTTTGACATGCCAGGATCCAGTGTGAGAACTTTGACATACAAGGATCCAGTACAGAGCTTGACACACCAGGATCCAGTGTGAGAAGTTTGACACACAAGGATCCTGTGTGGGAAGTTTGGCACGCCAGGATCCAGTGTGAGAAGTTTGACATACTAGGATCCAGTACAGAGTTTGACACACAAGGATCCTGTGTGAGAAGCTTGACACAACAGGATCCTGTGCAAGAAGCTTGACACACTAGGATCCTGTCCAAGAAGCTTGACATACCAGGATCCTGTCCAAGAAGCTTGACACACCAGGATCCTGTATGAGAAGCTTGACACACCAGGATCCTGTGCAAGAAGCTTGACACACCAGTTCTTGAGCAAGATGTTTGACCAACATGCTGTGGTCACAAAGTTTAACTTAATTAACTATTAAGCCTAAATGTAAAATGTCAGTCTTCAAACTACGGTCCTCTGCCTACTACAAGTTATAATAGAGTAAAACAGTTTGATTCTGAACTCATATCTCAATGTCAATACCTGGCATAAATGTGGATGGAACTAATCCTTATTTCTCTAAGGCAAAGTGTAAGATATCATATGACGTTTTTAAAAAACATAGTGGTCTCATTATTAAGTATGTACTCATTTGAAAATATTCAGCTGCCGATGATAAACATCATTTGAACTTAAAAGATTTTTAACATTTGACAAATCAATTCAACTTTTTTGTTTTGTTTTCAATATGTACCATATTGATACCCCTATATTAGTCAGTATCATTGTCCCCAATGTTCCACAAAATGATGACTGGTTTCGTGTCACTGCACTTCAGTGTCAAGCTCCGGCTGTTGTGCACCATCCTCATCCGCCGCCCTTCCAACTACCCCCCCTCTACCGTCCCTCCTCTCACACATAAGGATACATAATACACAGGATTTCTATAATACATACATTTTTTTACACATGTATCAAACCAGTAAACCTTTTCTTCATCCATAATGTCCCTGAATAAGCAGCTGATGGCAAATCTTTTGGCTAAGTACTTGATTCCCTACAGACAATTCAGCAAAGAGAAGACTTAAGTCTTTACATCAGAGAAATATGCTGACTGCTAACACATGAAACAGTTTCCATATTCGACATATTGAGTGAACTGCTCTATTCAACACAGAACAATATCATATAATATTCTTCTAATTTTCTTATCAAGATGGAAGTTTAAATGGATGGATCCAGAAATTACACAATGAGGATCTAGATAAAAATACTTCAGTATATATTATTTGGAGCGAGACATTAATTGACAGGTGAACACAAATCTTAAATTTTCAAAAGGGAGGCATCCCTGACCCTTACCCCAACACCAACATCCCCATAACAACTATCCCACCCCAACTTCTCCACCGTAACCATCCCATCCACTACCTTCACACCCCACACCCCGTCTCAAACTTTGCCTCCCCCACCACCCCATCCCCCAAAAGATTCCAACTTCCAATCCAGAACTACCCCTCTCCCCTCCAAAACCACAACTTTCACTCCCGGACCATCCCCACCTTCCTCCAAAAACATAACTTCCCCTCTCTAACTATCCCCCATCCCTCCAAAAAAACACAAAAACTTCACCTCCCAAACTATCCCATACCCCATGCCCCATGCCCTTCCGTGAGTGAAACTGAACATACCTTCACTCACTGACTGCATTGTCAATTAACCTTAAATATTCCGGGGTAGAATAGGCCTTCAGCAACCCATGCTTGCCGTAAAAGGCGACTATGCTTGTCGTAAAAGGCGACTAACGGGATCGGGTGGTCAGGCTCGCTGACTTGGTTGATGCATGTCACCGATCCCAATTGTGTGGATCGATGCTCATGATATTAATCACTGGATTGTCTGGTCTAGACTCGATTATTTACAAACTGCCATCATATAGCTGGAATATTGCTGAGTGCGGCGTTAAACAACAAACCAAACCAAACCAGCATTGTCAATTCCCAATTGCAAAATCAGCAGTAGCTTCCACAAAGCAGATATCAGTCCCTTTCCAGCATGTCCTTCCTAATTGTTAATGATCCACTTCTCATGACAAAAATATAAATCAGAAATGAACGATCTCTCTCTTGTCAAACTATTCCATCACTAAAAAACTGCCCATGGTAAATATGTCACTAAATATGTCAAATATGGTAACTTGTCTGAATCAGGTACAAAATAACTCGTTAAACAAGGAAATCACACATACGCAGGTAAATTAATATAGTGTTCTTGACAATAACATGCAAATAATGATATTGATTATCATGCATCGGATCTGTATCAGCAACTCATTTGATTGTGTCAGCAGTGCTAGAACTAACAGTTGTGACTCAACCTAAGTACCAGTGCAGGCTAGCCATCTACTCTGACAAGACCTGGGATACCATCACAGTAAACACCTGTAGGTAAACACTGCTCAGCATCAAGGACAACACAGAACAGCTTGGACATATAAGCTGTGTCCAGGACCACGAAGTGTACAGAGTCCCAGCCAAACATGACCCGTGAAGATTCCGGGGTAGAACAGGTCTTCAGCAACCCATGCTTGCCGTGAAAGGCGACTATGTTTGTCGTAAAAGGCGACTAACGGGATCGGGTGGTCAAGCTCGCTGATTTGGTTAATGCATGTCTTCGATCCCGATTGCGTGGATCGATGCTCGTGATGTCAATCACTGGATTGTCTGGACCAGACTCGATTATTTACAGACCGCCGTCATATAGCTGGAGTATTGCTGAGTGCGGCATTAAACAACAAACAAAACAAACAAACCAACCAACCAACCCAGCCAAACATTGTAATTAACCCAAACTTCTCTCTTCCGTAACATACTGTGGACTATTATCCGTTAAGATTAAAAGACCAAATACAATTTAACGAGACTCTTGGACATGTGGCTGTTTTAACGGCGAACTAGGCATAGAAAATGCTTAATATAGCTTGTAATACAAGCCTTGTATAATGATCTATCTGGACGTGCTAGTGACATTTTCTGGCTACTGATTCTGGTCTGCTGGTATAAAAATATCTTAACAAAAATGTTAAGGTAAACGCTGAGAATCTTTTATGTTAATATTTGGGGATAAAAATGTGAATCTATTTTGAAAGGATCTTTTGTTAGACCACATAATGAAAATAATGGTAAAAGACAAGGCACCAGCTACTGTTGTCTTGGGATACAAAGTGACCACGTCCATGCCACGCCTACACAAGTTACCTGATTCACCCTTCAAAAGAGGCTTCACAATACTGATATCTTAATCAAACTCATATTAATGCTGGGGACAACAACAACTGAAAGGAAACTTAGGTGTTCAGACAGGCAAGCAAAGATTCCATCCCACCTTTCCCATCCTATTTCTTTATCTTGTGTTTACAGAAAACAGATGTTCACTAAGATGGCACTCAGATCTTGTTCTTGAACAACAGGATTAACAGAGGAAACAGGTCAAGTATCTTCACAAGATGCTATTGCCTACATTGCACATATTTTGCAGATTTGGAAACATTTTCAAGTCAAAGCAAACAAATCACTTCACAAGTAAGTAAGTAATGTCTCATTATTTCATAAAGCTGTTTGAACGGATCTAAAGACGCAGCTTGATTAATTTACTGAATCCATTAAGTACACTTCAATAACACTTGTGAAATACTTTATGCATTAAGTACAGGTCTATTTTGAAGTAAGAGAGCATACGTGGTCATTCAGCATTACCGTATGAAAATCCTACTTCTACTTCTTGGATAGCCCATTTCTGCTGTCCCCCGCCGTGATATTGCTGGAATATTTCTAAAAGCGGCGTAAAACCATACTTACTGCTTGGATAGCTGGAACAGACAAACTGACTATTCAGAGTTACCTCCCCTTGATAACATCATAAGTATGACCTAGTTTTTTCTCCGAATCAAGCGTTAGTGAATCATAACAGTGTGACTCGATGTAGGCTTCACAAACAGAACTGATGTGACCAGTAAACACCTATGGGCCACAGATAATGTTAGGACTTAGATCGTAAACCTGACGTGATGAATATATGAATATTGATAGTACAATGTACGGGTAAGTATTCATTATTTAAGTACATTGGCAGATTTGGAAAAAAAGCCATCACGCCTTATTTCTTCCTAAAATTTCACATTGTCCCAGTCATCCCTGCATGCTCAGTTACTTCAGAAATGACTGTACATAGAAAACAAACTGGTAGAATCAGTGCATGTAGTACCTCAGTGTTCCTCCTGAAATTAACAACACCTTAAGTAATTAAAATTTAAACAATTGAACTTTCAAGTGTGATCCTTGAATAGACAATTATCCTGATGCAATCTTCACTGAAGATGATAGTCTTCTGCAACCAAATACTGTGCTTCTAATACATCCATTGATGCTAAATTACAGAAAAATTCCTCAAATATACAAAAAGGAAGGAATTTTTTAGATTCATTAGCATAAAACTTTCTAAGCACATCTAAATCCTGCAATACCAGAGAAAAATAGTTCTTGAATGGAACCAAACAAATTATAAGTTCAGTTGATTCATTGAAGACGATATATTTTCAAAGGTATTCCTAATAGGTTAACATCACTCAACCTATCAGACTACTGTCTTCAGTGAAGGAGGCACAGCAAAACAGTTTGAACTTGATACATATGAAAAGGCAATGAGATACATAAACAAAACTTAACAAACACTCGTCTATTCAAATGAATATCTATTCATGACATTGTAGAGCACCCCACATCGGTATGGATCCGGGGGCATCTGGCTCTCCGCCGTGTTGGGTCGGGCCATAAAGTCCCGGTCTTGGTTGACCGTGGGTCCCGCTGAATGAGTCAGTTTGGCTGCCGTCGAGTACTGCCTCTCTTCTAGAAATGGATACGGGGGGTTTTGATGAGGGTAAAGGCTACGATGGGGGTATTCCCTGTCAAACACAGAATGTTGAGTGGGTGTACTATGCGTTAGGAAAGCACTATTAGTATTGTCACCAACATGTTGCGGATGATACACAGGGTCTCTGGGGTACATATATTTGTCTAAATTGAAACTGCTATTTACACCAATTCCACTGAACACATCAGTGGAAGAAGTTTGGGGCAAACCTCGGAAGTCACTCATGGCTGTACCAGCAGTCTGACGATAACGCTCGTCGAAAGTTTTAGTGGCAGTTCCACACGGTGGCCTACTATAGTCTAATGTAGCAGTTCCTGAGTACGGATGACTTCCGAAATAACTCAATTCAAGTGGAAACGTCTCTGGTGCCAGTTCTCTCTGGGGCTGCGGAGATGAGAGACTGGCAAACATATTACGCTCTGTCATTGTCCTAGAGGGGTCAAACATAAAGTCGCGACTGGCGAGGTAGTTGTCTTTGGCAAAGAGCGTTGCAGGTGTGGTGTTCGGCTGTCTATCTATTGTGCGCTGCAAGTATGGAGCCTGTGGCCAGTGAGGGGGCCGGACCTCCTGGCCCGACCATGTGTTGGTGAAGGGGTTCCTCTGCATGGTCTGAGACATGGCAGGCGTAGGAAACATGTCCGTACTTGGCATGGTTGTTGGTCGGCGAAGAAGAGCTGGGTTAGTTGGTCTCAGCGCTGTGTCTGGGAGACGTGAGATGGCAGTTCTGTCATTTTGAGGCAAGAAAGGTGTGGTCATTCTCTGCCTCATGGCCTCACTCTCGCCCAGCCTCATGAAACTACTACCTGTGGTTTGTGCAGAAAAGATATTTTCATTTTGACGCAAGAAATTATTCTCTCTAGATACACTATGAATTGAGTTGAGTGGGTTAAATGTTTCGAATGGGGCAGGGTCTGGCAGTCGTGGAAGCGCAGATGCTGTGTCCCTCTGGAAGTGTTGTTCTTGAGAACGATCACAGGCCAAGATTTCCATGCGTTTATGGGACATGTCATGAAATGGTTGCATACTTGTGTGAGTGATAACATTACTGGCCACAGATGCTGCTCTTGGGATATCTCTACTGTCTTCATGAGGCTTCTCCGCCAGTTCTTCCAGCCTCTGGAGACGGTTGGGCTCATCTGGAACAGCTTCTCTTGGGGTGTTGCCAGGTACATTTAGGTCCTGGAGATATTGCCCCAAGTAATCCTTGTCACATTCAGGTGCCTGATGAGGGAATTGAGCACTTGGTTGAGGAGGTGGTGGTGGTGGTGGTGGTGGCTGAGCATCATCTTTCGGAGGTTCCACGCTAGGCAACGGTTGCTGCTGATCTTGCGACACTTGGGACAAAGGTTGATTGGACAAGGGTTGGTTGGACATAGGTTCAGGATGAGAGAGTGGTTCTTGAATAGGAACAGGAACAGAGACAGAGACAGGCGCAGGGAGAGGAGATTGCACAGGTTGCATCACTTCCTCCACCTCCTCTTCCTCCTCTGATGGGCTCTGAGGTGGAGGAGGAGCAGGTGCTCGTGGTGGAGTCAGGAGAATATCATTGGGGACTTCATCATCAGAGGAGACCCTCTGTTCTTCATCATCTCCTTGTTGTTCTTCAATCTTTTCCTCAGGTTCCTCGACCAATGCTGGTGAGTACTGCCTCACATCTTGTTGTGAGTTCAGATCTTTCAGAGTAGAATCATCAATGATAGGATTCTCCTCAAGTGATCTATCAATTGCCTCTTGTTGAGCTTGTCCAGGAGACATGGCCTCTTCTTTGGGAACTTCAATAACAGGAGGAACTTCAAGTTCCTCGAAGGCTTCCTCCAGATTCTCCTGCTTCTCCTCAATGTGTTCCTCTTCTCGTTCCTCCTGCTCAACAGGAAGAGGCTGAGGCTGACCCTCACTCTCATTGTCACTGAGGAGTGGACTACACACACTGCGGTCACTGTGGGGGCTATGTGGACTTGGTGAGCTGTCATCACTCTCTGGACTTTGTGGTTTATGGAGAGTCTGTGGAGATAGAGGTTGAGGTTCTGGAACAACCTCAGGTTCAACTGGGATTTCTGCTTCAGCTTCAGCTTCAACTTCAGCTTCAGGTTCAGCTACAGGTTGTGGTTCAGCTTCAGGTTCTTTCTCTTGTTCATCACTTGCTTCCTTCTCTTCCACCGCTTCCTCAGGTTTATCTTCTTCAACAGCAGCTGCCTTTTTAGTCTTTGTTTTCTTCACAGATGCTTTACCCTTAGGCTTTGTTTCCTTTTTCTTAGTAGGAGACTTCTTCTTTGCTGCCTTCTTGCTTTGTGGAGAGACTTTCTTCTTTGATACTGGTGTTTTCTTCTTGGCTACTTCTGGACTAACTTTCTTCTTCATTCCCTGAGACTTGGGCGACTTGGGTGACTTTGGAGTTTTCGGAGCTGCTGTTGCTTTAGGAGATTTAGGAGGAGTGGATGACTTGGTTGATTTCAATGCTTTAGTTCCTTTAGGTGACTTCACCTTTTTAACAGATTTTGGAGAAACCTTTTTGCTAGACACGACCTTTTTCTTCTTCTTTTTAGGAGGTGTCTTTACAGGTTCTTTCTCTTTCTCTGCCTCTGCCTCTGCTTTCTCTGTTTCCTCCTTTGGTGCATCTCCATTAGATTTCACCCACTCTGGCAGAGGGTTGGGTTTAGGCTCAAGTTTGGCAGCTTCATGAAGTTGATCAAGAGCTTCTCGTGTGAGGGTATGAACTCTTGGCTTGTCCCTTCGGAATACAACTGGAAGGTCATCACCAGAATCATCATCATTGAAGTCATACAGATCAATTCCCTTTTCATGCTTTCCACTGGTAGACTGTTCACTTGTGGTGGCTGCAGCAGCAGCATCAGCAACAGCAGCACCAGAAGCAGCAGCAGCAGCAGCAGGGGCTGTAGGAGGAGTAGGAGCCACACCATTCACTTTCGGTTCATTGCTGTTTTCACTACTCCCAGAAACGGGGGGCTCGCGTGGCTGTTCAGAATCTTCTCCTGGCTTTTGTGTGTGATGCCTCTTGATATGCCACTGTAAAGAGTTCCTCTGCCGACAGGAGAAGCTGCACATTGTACATTTGATGGGTTTCTCATTGGTATGCTGCCTTTGATGCACCTTCAAGTTGTCCGAGTGCCGGAAGGACTTGCCACATTCCGGCCATGTGCAGTGATAGTTCCTCTCTCCTGTAACACACAAGAGTCAGTGTCAGTCAGTTTTAAAAATATGTACACTTTTCAAATCAGGTAGGGATATTTAGAAAGAAAGGTTTTGGGTTGTCTCATGGCAATGTCTCATGGCTATTGTTTAGGGATGACATTTTGAAAGGAAGTTGTTATAAGTATTTTTTTTCTAAACTTAACTATATAACATGATGGCTTCATGGCAGGACTCAGATATGTACATTTGGTATAGTTTAGGCCATCTGACAAAGGGTGTGTTGTGACCCCCAAAAATCGGGGGGTGAGGGGCTGAGGAATTGTGCCATATCAATGGCAGGGGTTACAATAATTAGATCTCATCTGTGTTGGGAGTTGAACCCATGCCATCAGCATTACATGGAAACAGACATTCCATCAACCTTGCCAAACTCCACGACACCACACAACACCAGTTTGCAGGGACTAGATGAATAGTGTTTTTTAAATATTTAACTTAAATACCCACATGTGTAAAAACTAGTGGGTAACAGAAATTTGAATACCCAGATAGAATTACTGATACCCAATGATTTTAAAATGCATGGGTAAAATACCCACAACGCCAAAAGCTTATCTGGAGCTCTGGAAAGGGACTTCACTCTGAAACCATTTTCACTTTCAGTAAACAAATGGCGACCCATCAGGGTGGTGCAGTGCATTGTTGGCCAAAATATGTTAATTGCACCTACAAACACTTTAGTACTAACTTAAGCAAGCGAATCACATTCTTACATTGGTCTCTACATCCATGATCCTAGTAACAAGATAGAGTGATGGCTGCTTTATGATGAGAACCATTGGTAGATACCAACCAACATTTAATTACACATTCGACTTTCCCGTCTTCAGAAACCCATGCTTGCCATAAAAGGTGACAATGCTTGTCGTAAAAGGCGACTAACGGGATCGGGTGGTCAGGCTCGCTGACTTGGTTGATGCATGTCATCGATCCCAATTGCGTGGATCGATGCTCATGATATCAATCACTGTATTGTCTGGTCCAGACTCGATTATTTACAGACCGCCGTCATATAGCTAGAATATTGCTGACTGCGGCGTTAAACAACAAACCAACCAACCAACCAACCGTATTTAGATGATAATATTGTTTACAATCATAACACAAAACATGGTTTGGCAAAACAAATCAGGGAACAATGTAGTTAACCAAGCTTTAAAGGACTTGAAGCGGTTCTGCATGGTAACGCATGCATGCACATATACATACACATACCATAGAAACATATAGAGAAGTATGTCCATTACGAAGAAATGTTTCCAATGTGTACAAATTAACAATCAGTCAAGTGTTACTACAGAGAGTTTTTATTCTTATCATAATATCCTCCACATGATTACCAAAACTTTACATGCTAATCCTGCACGAGACAAATGACACTTCTCAAGTCTATGACGTCACATGTGATGAATTCATGATCGTCGGTTCACACAACATAACAGTATGTTCGTTTGTGCATCGAACCAATCTAATATCTCTTAAATATGAGTAATACTTCTTATATTAACCAACATGTATGGTATTCATGTTTCGGTGAGTGAATATATTGCGGGCACCTTCAACTATTATGAAATAAACACAGAACTGTAGACACTTAGTCTGCACAAAACGTGAATTTCAATGGACTGGTGAAAATATTCACAGATGCTGACTCCAATGTTGTCATCATCAAAGACTGATGTAAAAACTGTTTATGTGCGACAAACAAATTATTTAACTTTATTAGGAGATGGATTCGCTACATGTGGAAGTCCATCAACAAAGAGAATCTATATAATCCTAGTGTAGTTCACTTTAAGAAAAAGTTTCCAATCCTTGAACCTTTGTGTCTTGCTTTCAAAGGACATAAAACTCAAGCTGTTCCTAAACCATAAAGTACCAGTCCCTGCTGAATTCTACAGCCAAACAAAAATATAAAACGTCTGAAGTAAATTCTGATATATTCTACAACCAATTTTCATGAATTCTGCACACAGCCCTACAACCTCATACAGTAAGTTGGTTTTTTTCCATGAATAAAAGCCTTTTTTGATAAATGTATCCATGTTTTATGAACTAACAGTCAGAGCATGATACAGGAAGACATGCATTTAGCGTAAGTCACAATACAAAAGTTGGATTCACTTGAGATAAACACTTCAATAATGTTAAAATTTTAAACAATCTATAGTAGAATGTTCTTTAATACAAAAACAATTCATTCACATGTTGTTTGTGAAAGCTTATGTAAATTTTACTTATTGAGGACCAGTTTTTAATTTGCATGGAAAATGTGTATTTGACCAATTACGCTTCAGCAAAATGCTACATTCTGCACGAGTTCTGCACAAAAGGTGATTTTCTGCAAGATACATCTCTAGTGTGTACATGGAAGTGGTTAAATGTTCAGAGTGCTGTTGTTTTGTACAGGTAAACTAATAACACATAATAACCAGACCTCAAGGAGCAAGTCAATTCCACTGTTTACATTTGACACAGACTGCCATATCTAGCATCCCTAAGACACACTGCTCCAGCCCAACCTCCCAATAGCAACCTGCACAGAAACAGATGCACCATTCCCATCTGAAGATAATCATATTTAATTTGTACAAGGAATGAAAATCAATCCTAGAACAATAATTCTGAGGTTTTGATGCATTTTGGAGGTCGGAGACCAGGGAAGAATGAAAACACACTCAAATTAATTCCACATTAAGGTACAGATTTTAAACCTTTTGTGCTTAAAACACTATTAGGCAGACCAAATTATTAATCCTCCAGCCAAAAATGACTTATTTTGCAATTTTTGATATCGATTTTCCTTCAGTTACATGTTCAGTTGGCCCATCTTTCTAATGTTGTATACACAGCAAGCTGTGCAGGCACAGCAGCAGAAGGCTTACTTTAGTTGGACCGTTAACAAGACAATGTCGATATTTCACAAACAAATTACTTGAGCTGAAAAACATGCCCAGGACTTGATAGAATTATATCATGTATGTGTTACTCATCAGAAACATATCTTTTTTATTTCCTATATTTTGTTTTCAATTATAAAAATCATAGTCTGATAAAGCTGATCAATGTACAGCCTTCATCCATCACCCACATAGTACCCAACCCCAAACTAGGGCTGGGACGGGTATCTCGGGTACCTGGTTCAGTAGGGTACTGAGTCGGACTCTGGTACCCACAGGACTACCCGGACCCATGGTTAGTCACGTGATGTATTGTTTAATGACAAAAATTAGATATTTTGTATCTCTTGAGACCTACAGTGGGTACCCGGGTAGTGTTGGGTAATAGGAGGGTGGGTACCTGGGTAGTAAATTTGAACTCGTCCCAGCCCTACCCCAAACCCTGTCTGGTATCGACTATTCTTGTGATTAGCCATCAAAAACACTGACTGATTCCCAACCCAATCTGAAGCCTACCATTTCTAGGGTCACCCAACCCAAACTATGTGAAGCCTACCATTTCTAGGATCACCAAACCCCAAACCCTGTCTGAAGCCTACCATTTCTAGGATCACCAAACCCCAAACCCTGTCTGAAGCCTACCATTTCTAGGATCACCCAATCCCAAACCCTGACTTAAGCCTACAATGTCTTGGATCACCCAACCCCAAACCCTGTGTGAAGCCTACCATTTCTAGGATCAACTACCTAATTAGCATCCTAGAGCTAAACCCATCCCCACTCCATCCCACCTCCACCAGTAACCCCCACCCACAGTCCATCCCGTCACCCTGATTCACTTATGACATACAGCCTGGGATTTGTGGGAAGATAGTGGAGAAAAAGCGTTGCTCCATTTGTGAGTGCATCAATTGCCTCTCTCCACCTCCGCCAATAATTAGGACCAAGTAGAACCAGGGAACATGGGCTGCCTTTGACTGTGGCTAGTTGAGCTTTCCTGACTCAATACTCAGCAGTCGGATGCAAATTCTCAACTGTAAGAGAGATGCCAACCAACAATCATTTATTGATTCCAGCAGTATATTGGTGTGTCTGCAGCATGGCCACTCCTGATTCGTCAGCTCACCCCAGGATTAAGCGGTTTATTCCAAGCGTTACAGAAGCAGTCTCTATCACTCCAATTTAATTACTGTGGCTGTGTTTGCCTCATTAAGCTGTCCCACTCCTAACAGTAATCAAACATAATGGGATATGCCATTTCATATCTAGGGGCACCAGCACTCATGCAAATATATCAAGGTCCTCCTCTGTCACGTGGCATGGATTGGTAGAAAGTGGAATATCTCAATACAGCTGATGAAAGAAGAAGCTCTGTGTTTGTCCTGCGAGACAGTGGCTCGAGCCGTAGAAGCTAGGCAGTGATGAGATGTGTTCCATATGGGGAGGGAACCAAGACTTACATAGGCATCAGCAGCCACCCTAACAACTGGGTTGTCTCATGATAAATAATCCTTACATGATGACATCTTCCATAGCATAATAACTACATCACAATCGTCCATGATCTAATCCATACTTGATAACAATCTTCCATGACATCACCCTTCATGATAACAATCTTCTATATCATGCCTACACAATAACCACATTCCATCATATATTCCTTATATAACCCCTACGTGGTAACAGTACTACATTACACAAATTGTATTCCTTACATTATTACCATCTTCCATTACATAATCCACACAAGACAACATCCTCCATTACGTAATGCCTAAACGATAACATCCTCCATTACATAATATATTATATATTCCCTACATGATAACAATATTCCATTATATATTCCCTACATAACAATCTTCCATAATATATTCCCTAAATGATAACCATCTTCCATTACATATTCCCTACATCATACATAACAATCTTCCATAATATATTCCCTAAATGATAACCATCTTCCATTACATATTCCCTACATCATACATAACAATCTTCCATAATATATTCTCTAAATGATAACCATCTTCCATTACATATTCCCTACATAACAATCTTCAATAATATATTCCCTAAATGATAACCATCTTCCATTATATATTCCCTACATAACAATCTTCAATAATATATTCCCTAAATGATAACCATCTTCCATTTCATATTCCCTAGATGATAACAATCTTCCATTATATAGTCCCTCAATGATACCAATCTTCAATTATATATTCCCTAACTGATAACCATCTTCCATAATATATTCCTTACATGTTAACAATCTTCCATAATATATTCCAAACATAACAATGTTTATTTATATATTCCCTAAATGATAACAATCTTCCATAATATATTCCCAACATTACCATCTTCCATTATATATGCCCTGAATGATTACAATCTTTCATTATATATTCCCTACCTGATGACAATCTTCCATTATATATTCCCTACATTATATATTCCCAAACTAACAATCTTCCATTATATATGCCCTGAATGATTACAATCTTTCATTATATATTCCCTACCTGATAACAATCTTCCATTATATATTCCCTACATTATATATTCCCTACATAACAAGCTTCCATTATATACTCCCTACATTATATATTCCCTACATAACAATCTTCCATTATATATGCCCTGAATGACTACAATCTTCCATAATATATTCCCAACATAACAATCTTCCATTATATATGCCCTACATTATATATGCCCTACATTATATATTCCCTACATAACAATCTTCCATTATATATGCCCTGAATGATTACAATCTTCCATAATATATTCCCAACATAACAATTTTCCATTATATATGCCCTACATTATATATTCCCTACATAACAATCTTTCTTTATATATGCCCTGAATGATTACAATCTTCAATAATATATTCCCAACATAACAATCTTCCATTATATATGCCCTACATTATATATTCCCTACATAACAATCTTCCATTATATATGCCCTACATTATATATTCCCTACATAACAATCTTCCATTATATATGCCCTGAATGATTACAATTTTCCATAATATATTCCCAACATAACAATCTTCCATTATATATGCCCTGATTGATTACAATCTTTCATTATATACTTCCTACATTATATATTCCCTACATAACAAGCTTCCATTATAAATTCCCCTTCCTGCGATTACATGATAGTTGGCCCGTGAAGATCGGGGTTAGAATTGGTCTTCAGCATCCCATGCTTGCTGTAAAAGGCGACTATGCTTGTCACAAGAGGCGATTAACGGGATCGGGTGGTCAGGCTTGCTGACTAAGTTGATGGATGTCATTGTATCCCAATTGCGTGGATCGATGCGCTTGCTATGTACCACTGACTTGTCTGGTCCAGACTCGATTATTTACAGACCATCGTAAAATAGCTGGCATATTGCTGAATGTGGCGTTAAACAATAAACAAACAACATGATAACCATCCTCCATTAAATTAACCTCATTACGTGATGCCAACATCACAAACATCTTTCTATAATCCCTATATGATAACAATCTTCAATCATATAATCCCAACATAACAATCTTCCGTTATATAACCCCAACATAAACAACCTTCCGTTTAATAATTACTACATAACAATCTTCCATTATATAACCCCAACATAACAATCTTCCATTACATAATCCCAACATAAACAACCTTCCATTTAATAATTACTACATAACAATCTTCCATTATAGAACCCCAACATAACAATCTTCCGTTTAATAATCACAACATAACAATCTTCCATTATATAATCCCAACATAACAACCTTCCGTTTAATAATTACTACATAACAATATTCCATATTATAACCCCAACTTAACAATCTTCTGTTTAATAATCATTACATAACAATCTTCTATTATATAACCCCAACATAACAATCTTCTGTTTAATAATTACTACAAAACAATCTTCCATTATATACTGTAAACAGCTTTATTTCTGCGCCGTTAAAATATTGCGAATACCACACCAAAGACAATACTGCGACGAGATATTTTTGCGAGTTGCCGTGTTGAGATGACCCCTAGATTACCAAACAATAGACAGATTCTCTCCAAACCGGAAGGGATTGCGACCAATTATCAAATACGATAATTGACTCAACTCAGTGTCATGACTGTGAGTTTGAATACAAACTATATAAGAAGACACTAATTGATCTGTTTACACTGTCATTTGTGATGTATTGTGTGACCATTCTGCATTCATTTGTGTTTTTAACTTATTGAGTAACTTGTGGTTCTGGTTGATGATTTCAACATTTGATGACGTATTGCAATGAATAAAGTATGTATGTATTATTTATTCTTATTTTTGCGTTTTTAATTTTTGCGATTGAGTCTCGTTCGCAAAACTCGCCAAAATAAAACGGTCGCAAAAGATTCCCTCTTTACAGTAATCCCAACATAAACAACCTTCCCTTTAATAATTACTACATAACAATCTTCCATTATATAACCCCAACACAACAACCATCCGTTTAATAATTACTACATAACAATCTTCCATTATAGAACCCCAACATAACAATCTTCTGTTTAATAATTATTACATAACAACCTTCTGTTACATAACCCCAACATAACAATCTTCCGTTTAATAACTACTACATAACAATCTTCCATTATATAATCCGAACATAACAACGTTCTGTTTCATAATTACTACATAACAATCTTCCATTATATAACCCCAACATAACAATCTTCCGTTTAATAATTACTACATAACAATCTTCCATTACATAACCCCAACATAACAACCTTCCGTTTAATAATTACTACATAACAATCTTCCGTTATATAATCCCAACATAAACAACCTTCCGTTTAATAATTACTACATAACAATCTTCCATTATATAACCCCAACATAAAAATCTTCCGTTTAATTATTACTAAATAACAATCTTCCATTATATAACCCCAACATAACAATCTTCCGTTTAATAATTACTACATAACAATCTTCCATTATATAACCCCAACATAACAACCTTCCGTTTAATAATTACTACATAACAATCTTCCATTACATAATCCCAACATAAACAACCTTCCGTTTAATAATTACTACATAACAATCTTCCTTTATATAACCCCAACATAAACAACCTTCCGTTTAATAATTACTACATAACAATATTCCATTATATAACCCCAACATAACAATCTTCCGTTTAATAATTACTACATAACAATCTTCCATTATATATCCCAACATAACAACCTTCCATTTAATAATTACTACATAACAATCTTCCATTACATAACCCCAACATAACAATTTTCTGTTTAATAATTATCACATAACAATCTTCCAGTATATAACCCCAACATAACAAACTTCCGTTTAATAATTACTACATAACAATCTTCCATTATATAACCCCAACATAACAATCTTCTGTTTAATAATTACCACATAACAATCTTCCATTATTTAACCCCAACATAACAACCTTCTGTTTAATAATTACTACATAACAATCATATGTCAATCCCTACATGATAAAACCATCTTCCATTTCACAATCCATACATAACAATCTTCCATTATATAACCCCAACATAACAATCTTCCATTATATATCCCAACATAACAACCTTCCATTTAATAATTACTACATAACAATCTTCCATTACATAACCCCAACATAACAATTTTCTGTTTAATAATTATCACATAACAATCTTCCAGTATATAACCCCAACATAACAAACTTCCGTTTAATAATTACTACATAACAATCTTCCATTATATAACCCCAACATAACAATCTTCTGTTTAATAATTACTACATAACAATCTTCCATTATATAACCCCAACATAACAACCTTCCGTTTAATAATTACTACATAACAATCATATGTCAATCCCTACATGATAAAACCATCTTCCATTTCACAATCCATACATAACAATCTTCCATTATATAACCCCAACATAACAATCTTCTGTTTAATAATTACCACATAAGAATCTTCCATTATTTAACCCCAAAATAACAACCTTCTGTTCAATAATTACTACATAACAATCATGTCAATCCCTACATAATAAAACCAGCTTCCATTTCACAATCCATACATCACAATCCACCTTTATATAATCCCTACATGATAACCATCCTCCATAATCAATGGCCACATCACCTTCCTTTTGACTCCAATTCAAACGACAAGACCACGACATTGATATACCCCCCAAAAAATCCAATTCCACTTCAGATCCACTTGAGAATTCGCTATCTCCATGGACAAATCTGCATCCTAATGAAGTCAGCAAGCCCCCCCTCACCTGCCATCAACCACAAGCTGTGACTGATATCTTCCACAACAAACACATCATTACTGGCACCATGAATCATGCCTGTATTGATCCATGGGTTCAGTGGCTGCAGGTGAGGTCTGGCTGTAATTGCTCCCATGCTTCAGATATACTGTTAATCAAACAATTTCCACTGGTTCCATTCCGTCTTACTAAATGAGTTTTTCTCATTACAGCACTGGCATGCAATTGTTGCATTAGCTACACAAATACTGATTTAACTTATTACCTGGGCAGGTTTGTTGAAATGACTGTGAATGGAGCTAATTCGAAACTCAATTGATTACAGTTTAAAAACAAATTCTTCTCATCATGCTGTGGAAGGAAATCAATAAAAGTTTGGTGGAGACAATGTCATTCATGTAAAAAACAGCATCAATCTGATTGGCTTATTCCCATCAGCAAATCCCAGGCCCAATACCAGGTGGAGTGGAGTGCAGTCAAGTGAGACCTGTCACAAACCAGGTGTGAGGATCCTGAGGTAATCAATATTGCTGACGTGATGGCCCGTGAGATCTTCAACGCCCCAGGCGCGAAGAAACCGTGCTGCCAGACCCCGCGGTCCACTGCTTGCACAATAAGGGTTATGCCAGTTGATACTACAGCAAACCCAGTCAGTGTCAAACACTTTTGATTCTACAAGGCCGAACTTGTATTTTGGCACTATTTTCAGAAGATGTTGGTCTTAGTGCTGTATGGACAAGTAAAAGCTGATCTTACGAGACCAAAAAGAAATTTTACAAAACAGGTGCATGGGATTAGTGGATTAAGTCACAGACTGCAAAACATCCACATATATATTGACTTATTCGGGTAATGTACAGAGATGAGTGAGAGATATCTTTTGAAAGTAAAGTAAAGCACATCGGCTGTCATACAATAGTACACCATGATGAGTGAGTAGACTTGTTGACAGCTCATAGCAACCTCAAACTCAGCCAACGACACTACAAGTGTACTTCACAGATTCAGAATTCAGACATATTTGTTCAGCAAAATGTTCCCGCACAAGTCATTATCATGGTTCACAATATGGGCATCAAACCCAGACTCATGCAGATAGTGAAGGTACCTGCACACCAATACAGGGGCATCAAACCCAGACTCGTGTAGACAGTGAAGGTACCTGCACACCAATACAGGGGCATCAAACCCAGACTCATGTAGACAGTGAAGGTACCTGCACACCAATACAGGGGCATCAAACCCAGAATCATGTTGACAGTGCAGGTACCGGCACACCACTACAGGGGCATCAAACCCAGGCTCATGTGGACAGTGAAGGTACCGGCACACCACTACAGGGGCATCAAACCCAGACTCGTGTAGACAGTGAAGGTACCTGCACATCACAAAAGGGGCATCAAACCCAGAATCATGTAGATTGTGAAGGTACCTGCACACCAATACAGGGGCATTAAACCCAGACTCATGTAGACAGTGAAGGTACCTGCACGACCCTACAGGGGCATCAAACCCAGACTCATGTAGACAGTCAAGGTACCTGCACACCACTACAGGGGCATCAAACCCAGACTCATGTAGACAGTCAAGGTACCTGCACACCACTTCAAGGGCATCAAACCCAGACTAATGTAGATGGTGAAGGTACCTGCACACCACTACAGGGGCATCAAACCCAGACTCATGTAGACAGTGAAGGTACCTGCACACCACTACAAGGGCATCAAACCCAGACTCATGTAGATGGTCAAGGTACCTGCACACCACTACAGGGGCATCAAACCCAGACTCATGTAGACAGTGAAGGTACCTGCACACCACTTCAAGGGCATCAAACCCAGACTAATGTAGATGGTGAAGGTACCTGCACACCACTACAGGGGCATCAAACCCAGACTCATGTAGACAGTGAAGGTACCTGCACACCACTACAAGGGCATCAAACCCAGACTAATGTAGATGGTGAAGGTACCTGCACACCACTACAAGGGCATCAAACCCAGACTCATGTAGACAGTGAAGGTACCTGCACACCACTACAAGGGCATCAAACCCAGGCTCATGTAGACAGTCAAGGTACCTGCACACCACTACAGGGGCATCAAACCCAGACTCATGTAGACAGTGTACAGGTACAACAGCCAGTCAACACTGTCACCCTGGTAACCACAGGCACAACAGCCACAGTCAACACTGTCACCCTGGTAAACACAGGTACAACAGCCACAGCCAACACTGTTACCCTGGTAATTACAGGTACAACAGCTAGTCAACATTGTCACCCTGGTAACGACAGGCACAACAACTAGTCAACACTGTCAACCTGGTTACCACAGGTACAATAGCCTCAGTCAACACTGTCACCCTGGTAACCACAGGTACAACCGCTACTGTCAATACTGTCATCCTGGTAACCACAGGTTTAACAGCTACAGTCAACACTGTCACCCTGGTAACCACAGGTACAATAGCCACAGTCAACATTGTCATCCTGGTAACGACAGGTACAACAGCTACAGTCAACACTGTCACCCTGGTAACCACAGGCACAGCTGCCACAGTCAACACAAACACTATCATCAAGGGAATCAAATTGACTTGAATCCTTCTGACTTGGGGACCTTTTTCGGGCTGTCAGGGGACAATGATCAAGGCGAGGGACTTGTCATCCAAGGTCACCATGTCCACATGAATGTAAAACAACCAACATGACAAACAATATGTTCTGTGTCCCAGCCTATACCAGATGACTCCGGTTCCAGTGACTGCTTGATGCCAGATCAGTTACCTAATATAATGATCCAGTGATCAATTGTAAATGCACCTAATCCATTTTTGTTTAGAATGTTATTTGATATGGATTATTCATGTTGGATGTTCAGTCATTCATAAAATCCTTGAATGATTAAATAGAACAGGCTTCACAACAGGAATTTATTTTACATGACTAATAACATTTTGCTTAATTTGAAATAATCAATGAAGCACAGTAAACAAATTTCAGGAAAATACACAATATAATCATAAACATTTAGAACTGGACGATTACTAGGCAACCGATCCAAAGTGTGAAACTATCCCTGGTAACTATCCCTGATAACTTTCCCTGGTAACTTTCCCTGGTAACTATCCCTGGTAACTATCCCTGATAACTTTCCCTGGTAACTATCCCTGGTAACTATCCCTGGCAACTATCTCTGGAAACTATCTCTGGTAACTATCCCTGGTAACTTTCCCTTGTAACATTCCCTGGTAACTATCCCTGGTAACTATCCCTCCCTCTCACTGACTGGGAAATAACTCACTACGTTGACCAAGGATGAAAACTGACACAAACACACTAGTCCGAGTCAGTTTGTTCATATTTAATATATTATCACTCTCTGATATAGTAGCCTCCCTGGCACATGAGGATAGTGGTATGTTTGTATGCATTACCAGCACCATATCAGGATATATGAGGTGAGGTGAGGTGAAATGAAGTTTCATGTGTTGCACTCATAACCATGATAACAGCGATGTGCATGCATGTGCATGCATGTGTGTGTGTGTGGCTGTTTGTACTAGTCCAGACTAATGCCGATTTATAGTGCTAGCCCACTGAGATACCATGCTGCAGTTTAACATGAATACCCCACTCACACACATTATACTGACTTCAAACCAACCAGTCCTTATTTTGGTCCCTTAATGCCAACTCTCAGGCATGGGTAACAACATGTACTATCATTTAACGTCTTTTGGTACGACGCAGCCGGGGATCAAACCTCTGACCGTCCGCTATCCGAGCAAACACTGTACCACTAGACCACGTAGGATATATCAGAATAGCAGTGTGTCCAAAATGCATTACCTAAACCTTGTCGACCTTGACATGTATAGACCAGTGAGGCCTTGCATACTTTAAAACTAATGTAGTTTTCTACCTAAATAGAAACAAGATTCTACAGTATTTTTTCACCAAGTTAAGAGTGACATTACTCTAAAAACGCATGTCTGTTTGTTATCATTTAACTATCAGGAGGATTTTCTCTTACATCCCTACCAACCTTCCAGGGCCTTATCTTGGTCTGAATATTCAGTTCTGAGGACTCTTGGTACTAAGTTATGAGGCTCCTAGACATAGAACAGAGACCACTGTACCAGCAGTGCATACAGTACCGAGCATGTGGAGATTTCCTTGATTAAATCGAAACCTAGTGATTGAATAAAAAAAGATCTGACATTAACTGTCCAAACTATTGATTGTATTTCTTATCAGAAGAGAAATATCACATAAATCTCAAATACGTTTGAGTTTAATTACAGTTGGTCGCCTTCTCCAAAACAGTGTGCGTTTTACCACGTAAAAACCTAGATGTAACCAGATTGCATTTGACCACTGGGAAAATTTAAGGTGAATAGTTGGCTGTTTATCCAAGGAGGAACAAGATGCAACAGTTGTCATTTTACCCCATTTCTCCCTGGATGACTAACCTGTATGTGTGATTTCATGACGCTTCAGATGACTTTTCTTGAAGAATGAGAAGCTGCATCCCTCGGCCGAGCAGTGATACTTTTTCTCCCCCAGCTGGTGCAACTCCTCAGCGTGGTTTTTTAGGAATTTGGCTGTACGGAAAGTCTTACTGCAGCCATCGATGTCACACTTAAATGGCCGTCCTGTGTTGTGGCTCTCCATGTGACACCTCATTGCGTTCACCGTCTTGAACGCTTTCTCACATTTCTCACACTGGAACGGCCTACTTTCAGCGTGAAGACGCAAGTGGCGTCTCATGTGCTCCTCTTTGTAAAACATCTTATCACATTCCCGACATTTGATTGTCTTCTGCCGCTCCTGGTGAATGTTCTGGATATGTTTGTGTAAGTTCGCCTTGTAATTGGACTGATAGCTACACAGTTCACACGTATAAAGTTTGGGTTGATCGGGGAAATGTGTACTTATGTGAACCTTTAGTCCTGATTCATACTTAAACTCTTTGTTGCACTCCTTACAAACAAGCGGCACTTTACCCTTGCACTCCTCCATGTGTTTCTCCAGAGTGTCCTCGCCCTCAGGGCATCGAATATATCGCGAACACAGGCGGCACAACTTAAGGTCTCCTTTGTTTTTATGCTCCTCTGTGACATGTTCTTCCAGCGCTTCCTGTGTCGTACAGACAAATGGACATTTAAAACACATTATGACATCATGAAGCAGCATGTGTTTCGCAAACACAACCCGTTTGGCAGCATCAAAATCACATCTATCACACTTAAACTTGGGTGGTTTTCTTATGATTTGATGAGCACGTTTCATATGTCTGGTTAATGCTGCCAACCCCCGAGTCTTGTGACCACACATAGAACACTCTCGAGTCTCTAAAATCTTCTTTTCTTTGTAAAGCTTTGAATTTACTAATTTGCTTTCACTTGTACTGGCCGGACTGTCGCCCTCTGCTGCAACACTGTCATCTTTGACTTCGCCGTCTTTATCGTTCTCTCCTCCTAGGTCCTCACCATCATCATCCATATCATCATCCCCCATATCACTTTTCACACCAACACCTATTGTACCATTCTCAGGTACACTCGCCACAAGTTCAGACGAAGCACCAACGCCATTGTTCTCTACATTTTCTTTACCCTCGCCATCTGCTAATGGCTTCTTCACAACTTTTTTCTTCTTTTTCACAACTTTTTTCACTTCACCATCACCATTTGCAACGTTTTTCTTCTTTTTCTTTTGAGGTGAAGGTTCGGCCGTCTGCTCCTTAGAAGCAGATGGCTCACCATCTGTAACATTCTTCTCTGACTTCTCTGCATTCTCACCTTCCCCCGATTTCCTCTTCTTCGCTTTTGCCTTTTTCAGCGGTTTGGTTTTGTCTGACATTTCCTTTTCATCTATGGTGTCTGACTTTGTCAAACCATTCACTTTCTCTTTTCCTTTCTCTTTCGGCTTTTTGGGTTTGGAACTTTTAGCTTTCTTTTTAGCTTCTGGTTTTGCTGCACTTTTGCCCTCAGCTTCTGCCGATTCTGATTTTAATGTCAATTCGGAAATTTCCATTTTCTCCGGCACATCGGATGTGACAGTTTGAACAGTTGTTTGAAGTGCATCCATGGCAGCACCAGATGCTGCTGGTTTGACTGCACTCTCAACCTTCATCTCAGAGTCAGTTCCACCAATACCGCTGTCGCTAGAACACTGAGCATTCTCATGGTTTTCAGGACTTGCCATCTGCTCGCAGGCAGCCTTTGACACAGCCTGCTCTGTTGTCTTGCTGGTAGCATCCTTCTTGGTTTTCTTTGCTGCTTTTTTCTCCTTTGCCTTCTTAACAGGCTCTTTAATGTCTGTTTTGCTTTGTGCATCTTTAGTCTCTTTAGACTCCTTGGCTTTACCCTTCACACCTTTACTTTTTGGAGACTTCTTGGGCTTAGGACTATCTGTCTTTTCTGCTGGAGTATCAGATGGCTTCTCTGTTGCAGAGTTTCCCTTTGACTTTGAACCTTGTGGCTTCTTTGTAACTTTGGGTTTTGAAACTGGCAGTGTTTTCTCATCTTCCTGTTCATCATGAAACTTCCTCTTCTTCGGCGTCCGCTTCGACCGCGACTTGGCCCCTGCCTCACAGGGTTTTGAATCAGTCTGAGCCCCTGCTGAAGGACCGCCATCCTTCAACTGCGCACCAGATGTCTCAGACACACTCTCACTTTTCACATGTCCATTTTCTGAAGTTTTCTTTTCCACATTCTTTTTCACTTTCTCACTATCATCAAAATTAAGTTTTTCCTTCATTTTAACATCATCGTTACGTCTTTTCTTAGGCGGTTTCCTTGGAGGTGTTTTAACAATGATATCACCCCGAGCAACCTCATCAATGATGCTTTCATATGAACACACACTTGCTGCTGGTACCTTTGTCTGGGTTTCAGGAGTCACAGGTTTCTTTGCTGGGCACTCCTGTTCCTCCGCATCCTTCAGTTCAGACTGTTCAGGAATTGGATTTGAGGTTGAAACAATAGGTTCAGGGTTACAGTTGTCACTTTCCACATGGTTTTCTATTGTAGGTACATCTTCACACACCTCCGGCACAGCATTATTGAAATCCAAACATTCTGTTATAGAATTCACAGCTGCTGCTATCTCATCAGGACCCTCGTTGGCGACCTCTACTGCAGCTCCATCCACAACGGGCGTTGGGACATCAGGAGGAGCAGTAGTAGGGTGACAGTTCTGACCATCCCCTGCGGTCTCGACCTTCTTCGACTTCTTTACTTTCTTGACCGTTTTAGGGGGGACAACCTTCTCCACATCCTCCCTGTCCCGCTCAACGATGTCCTTTTTCTTCACGTCCTTATCAATTTTAGTCCTCATTATCCTGGACTTCTCTCTCTCTCATGACCAGCAGATGACCTTCACATTCAGCACAATCACCCTTCACCAATAGAGTCCATCTGCAACAATGGGAGACAGACATTAATCACAATATTCAAAAAGGACCTTCATTAACAGCATGTTTGAGGCAGCACACCCAGTAAAATGAAATGTATTTGTTTGTTTACGCTGCACTCAAGCTAATTCCATCTATAGGACCATTGTCTGTAAATAATCGAGACCAGATAATCCAATAATTGAAATCATGAGCATCAATCTACACGACTAGGTGAGATGATATGTATCAGCCAAGTCAGCGAAGCCTGACCACCTGATCCAGTTAATTGCCTCTCTGAAGACCAATTCTAACACAAATCTTCAAGGGATACTTGTCTTCATTAATAGGGTTACACTGTTGGATATCAATGCACTGTACCCTCTCTAGTGTGATGAAGCTGCATGCCTATTGGGGGTGGGAGTGGGGTTAGATAGGAAAGGAGAAACAAAGGAAGAGTTAGTTTACAGGGGGAGGCTTTTTTCACTGTGAGGCTTTTTTCACTGTGCCCCAAAAATCATAATTAATTTTGTCTGGAACCAACTGAACATGAACACAGTGTCAGCAAGTGGCCCAGCAATAGAAATTGGCACTAGTCCTACAGCCCTTGCCAAATTGCAGAATAGTTAAGATATCATAAGAACTAGTAGAAATGACTAATGAAAAACCTCTAGTTGCAGATGTAAACGTTTGACCTGGGGATGAATATTGGCCACTGAGAACGCCTAGATAAATCCCTGACTTGTCACTCAACCTTTACCCAGCCAAACATCCACTGACCGCAACAAGCTGAATACTAACATAGCGGAACAAGATCAATCACTTTTACTTGCTGCATATGTATTCTTTCTGACTTGTCAAGTCATTCCTTGACATCTTCCTGAAGCAAGGGAGTTAACTGACTGTTTCCACTCTTGCCAAACTAGGCTGGAATTTCTGGGCTCGATTGTAGCAGCACCAGTGGCTATTACGAGTTAGGTCCCTCCTATTGACCAATCAGATTCCACCTCTCATATCACTTGTATTTGCTTCGTATAAAATGGTGGCGCCCAGTCAACAATCGATAATCAAAATCTATATTATGATAAAACTTGATTAGACTATGCATAGATTCGTCAGTTCAGCGGAAATATACCTCCTTCAGTCAAGTCTAGTTTGTCAAGGGAGGATACTGGACTTTTATAGCCAGTTAACTCCCTTGCTTCAGGAAGATGTTCCTTGATCAATATTCGCTCTTTGTTTATCAACCCAACACATATAGAAGTGTTATCAATCAGATGCAAATCATATTGATGAGCCTATATTCTTTCTAAGATTTTATCAAGGATTGAGAAACAAACTTCCAGACTGTGTATAAAAACAATCAATACATGAACACTCCGGGAATTTGGCAAGTATAACATGAAACACATGATAAACATCCCCACTGGAAATCATGTTATATACCGAAAATTAAAAAATGATATTGTGATACATATCATGGAAAGATTTACCCTCAATTTACTGATATATCAGTAATACCCCTCACCACTACCATTAAACCTCACTGATGACATGTCCACATGTAAGACACCAGGACCTCTATGTTGACTGACTGGTTTCCTAGCAACATGCAGACATGGTACATACATCAGCTTGAATTTGTTGACTGTTCATCAGTAACCAGTCTTGCTATGTATACAGTTTCGCTAGCTTTAACTCGTGAATTCCATGATAATTTGTAATATTCATCAAAATTTCAAAAAAATTCACCAAGAAATACATATATTCAAACATGTTCACATGATTCAAAAGGAGAACTCACAAATTACCATATGGATAAAAAATATACAATATGTCCACAATAATTGATGACATTGTCGACGGAGATTGTAAAATGCTATTTTATCTGAGGACTTTGTACACAAATTTTACTATCTTCATATAAAATGGAGGAGATCTTCATGATTAAGCTACTCTTTTGCAGTGTTAGAAAGATTGGACATCACGCCAACGAAGACGTATGCTTTTGTTACCTATGGAAATAACCAAGGAGAGAACAATCCATCTCAGTTGACATGCCAAATTTCTTTGGTAGTCTGCAGCTGAGTGCACCGAGTTTCATGCAAGGTTTGCAGTTTCAGATTGATGAAGTGATATATCAGGCCTGCATTAAATAATTGAAGGTGAGCCTCAGAAGCTAGTGTGACTGCCTGATATATAGTAGCTGCTTAGCATGACCAACATCATAACCATCAAATCAATATTTTGGTCAACTCTTTTGACAAGCATGAGATACATCAGCAGCGTTAACTCCCTTGCCTCGGGAAGATGGGGATATAAGTCGGGGACTGAAAGCAGGTCTTCATGACCAAATGCAACACTTGAAGAACCAGGCTACACAGACAAAGTTGTCGTCTACGCTGCAGGATTAAAGCTCTATCATGGTGCCCGGTGAAGATTCCACTGCAATATTTTGAACTAACATGTCTGCCTGCAGAATTCAGAGCGACTAGTGACATTTCCTTGTGGACTTCCAATTGTACAAGATGGCAACTCTGTAGCAGAGCATTTTTGTGACTTGTGAAATCAAAATTAATTTCTAACCCTGGACCAGTGCTTAACAAAATGAGCAGCGGAGTCATGTTCTCAGATCCTGTGTTGTAGATCGTAACTACCCCGGGGGCTTTTCAGGGTAGAACTGTTCTCAAGTATGACATTTCGTAAGGGCAACTAAAGATCATCTTGTGGTCAGACTCAATTGTCTATCACTGTATCCCAACGGCATTGATCGCTGCTCATGCTTTCAGCCACTGGTTTGCCATTTCACCAGGTATTTTACACTGATAAGATACCTCTCTGCATGAAGATCTTACAAGCCAACCAAGCCCTAACATCATGAATATTGTAGAACACCCAATCTGAATGAAAGATGTGTGTTCGTGGGTGTATCATCTTAATAAAAAGAATTCCCGCTTCATTTCTACTCAGAAATATCAATGTTATCAAAAGAAAGCCATTACAGAAAACAAATATTCCTTCAATGGTACTCCCATTTGGGTGTTGTTGCCATGGCACTCAGACATGACAGGGCATTTAAAATATTTACACCATAATAATGGCCTGACCTTAATTATTTACGTTCGGAACTGTGCGTTAAACTTTGTTTTTTGATTACAGAAAAATATGATGGTGATCAATATGCATCACTCACTTGTACCAAGAATTTAGAAGCCTCAACACTGTTTGGATGATTTGAAAGAAACATACCAATGTGGAGGCGCTGTCAGACCTTCACACACAGAGACATCTTATCCCTTGTTAACAGGTTTGAATATACTCAACAACAAAAGTTCCCATAACACCAATATTTTAGTGTATTTTTCAAACAAGTAAAGTTTGGTTTTCAATATTGTAGTACATGTATGGAATCAAGTCACAAAAACGCAACTGCTACAGAAACGCATGCATTGGATCAAAAGTTGACTTTTATGTAAGCCCCATGCATTTCACTACCCAAGAATGGGTATAAAAACATGTGCGTTAACGGGATTCCATATGCATTGTTTAGCATCGTGCTGACAACCACTCAGTAAAACAACAAAATTACGCAATTATTCAACATTACGAAATGCAACGCCTGTCCGAAAGTGAGTGTCTGCGAGCCATTGGTATGCTTGAAGCAGGATCGAGTCAACGTGATGTTGCAAGACAATTTCACGTCCACAGAAACACTATTTGGTGTTTATGGCAACGTTGGCAACAGACGAATGCAGTCAGAGACCATCCTCGGATTGGCAGGCCACACATAACCAATAATCGACAAGACAACTGGATTCGAACAACACACCTACGAAATCGATTCCAGCCAGCAACAGTGACTGCAAGACATCCCTGGCCTTCGACGAATATCTTCACAAACGGTACATCACCGATGTGCAGGGGTTGTCGCCAGAAGACCCGCCAGATGTCCCATTTTGACAGGAAACCACCGTCAAGCACATCTACAGTGGTGCAGACAGTGTCGAGGTGAATGTTACGTCAATCATTGTGTCATGGAAGAAGATCAGTTCGGGAGTGGCAGTGTTATGGTATGGGGTGGAATTACAGCAAGACAGAGGATCCGTTTGATAGTGGTAGAGGGAAATCTCAATGGACAGCGCTACCGCAACGAGATCATGGGCCCTGTTGTTCTACTGTGTTTGCGTCGTCATGGCCCAGGCATTACCTTTCAACATGACAACGCCCGGCCTCATATTGCTTGAGTTGTTCAGTATTCTCTTCAACAAAACAACGTGAATGTCATCCCCTGGCCGGCTCGCTCCCCTGATCTCTCACCAATAGAGCACATGTGAGATGAGATGGATCGGCGCCTTCGACGTCAACCACGTGTTCCACAAACACTCCAGGAACTTCGAAACATGCTCCAGCAGATATGGCCAGATATCTATACACTGACGAGTCTCGTTTTCACCTCAGCCACAGCGATGGATGGATTCGAGTGTACCAACGTCGAGGTGAACGGTACGTCAATCATTGTGTCATGGAAGATCGGTTCGGCAGGGTTATGGTATGGGGTGGGATTACAGCAAGACAGAGGACCCGGCTCGCCCAACTGATCTCTCACCAATCGAGCACATGTGGGATGAGATGGATCGGCGCCTTCGATGTCAACCACGTGTTCCACAGACACCCCAGGAACTTCGAAACATGCTCCAGCAGATATGGACAGATATCCCACAGGTCTTTGTGCGATGCCTGGTCCATTCAATGAGACGAGTATGTGGAGGTGGATTTGAAAATTGACATTTTGGCATGTTTATGTTTTTTAATGAAATCATGCAATTTCTGAAGTCAGTATGGCAAATCAAACCATTTGAACACTTACAGGAGTCTTTAATCTGCTGCAAACCGAAATTGTTTCAGATTTGGTAAAAGACATAACTTTGCATTAAATCTTATTCAATGTCACTGGAACTTTTGTTGTTCAGTAAATTTACAGGCAGACGTGTCATACCGTATTTGATGTAATAAGCGCCCCGCTCAAATAAGCGCCCACGGCGATATTTGCGAATATATTGGCTTGTGAACAATCCCAATTAGCACCCCTTCCGATTGATCAATGTACACAAGACTTATTTATTCGCGTATAATACGTGTGTTATATGCATCCTTAATTATGGGAAATAAAATTCTTGAAAAATATATCTGTCGTATATAAACATTTCAGGCTGTCAGCATAAACCACGAATTTTACGATCTTTCATCTCTGTTTTTTTTCACCAAAATAATATTCTTATAAGAGCCCCCTTTTTCTAATTTTGAGAGCGCCCAGGGTGCTTATTATGTCGAATACGGTAGCTGGAGTAAACAACAACCAAGCAAAACAAGATCCCAACTGATAGTTTAACATATTCCCCTTGCTTCACAGACACCTGTCGATAAGGAGATCATCACCTGAGCAGTATCAAATGCAAACTTACCATAATTGAAATTAAAATTACAGTTAATCATCAGTCACATAGTTGCTGCTGGTGATGTGGCTTGTACCATGAACACACTACCGCCACTCACGGTGAGCTTGAGCTGAAACAGACAAACACACAGTCAAACACAGACCACCATCATCAAGAAACGCCACTACAGAGTACAAACACACAAAAATGTCAAGGGTGGAACAGCAGTCTGACTTTCAGAATATTGGACCTTTGGTTCTAGTGACTGAAAATGAACTTTTGGGGTCCTGGCTGCGCATCACTTGGTATCTTGCGATATGAATTGTATCACTATTCGGACTGATGATACTACAGGTGTCACAATACTAGGGCTGGGACTGTACACCAACTGTGCGATCTGATAGTATCACGATACCTTGCTCATGATCCAATACGTATCACAATACTTGCATGTGCTCTTATCAGTGGTGCATAAGCCATCTTTTTCATAGACAGGATGGCCAAATACCTGGCACACTGATGATTTACAGTTGGCACTGTCAAGTATGGTGCAATGGATGAAAATATGAACGTTTTCGCATCTAATTTTCACGTGTAATTAGTGTTTGGTGAAACATTTATCAAAGAATACATTAAGGTAAGAATCAATACCTTTTACTTAGTGTGCGAGTGTGATCGATACTTGTTTCGAGAAGTAAGATATCAGTGTATCGTCCCACTACTACACAAAACATCACATCAAATAGTAAGAAATGAAATCACCGATAAACAGCTCCAAAACCAATTGATTCATACATTTATTGTTATCCCAAACACTTTAACAATGAAAACCACAAGAAAAAAGTTTTAATGAAGGGATGGTTTTTAAATGTAACAGTCAGTCGACGTGTCCTCAGTCACCACGTCCTCGTGTTCTGCCATGCTTACAGGTGGTGCTATGCTACTTCTGCCATTATTGGAAGTAACTCTATTAGTTCCTCTTCTATTTTTAGCATATCGTGATCTCGCACACTGACGATTCAAGTATCGTGTTCATGTAAGTATCGATGATATCGTAGGTATCGGTGAATCATTACAGCCCTAGTCTTGGCTGTCATTCCACAAAGTCTAAGTCAAGTATGGGAGTTATGATCATCTTAGTGCTAAGAATGCTTTGTTGAACAGGCCCCTGGTAGTGAGTGAGTGAGTAATGCCACTTTGAACAGTATTTCAGTTACCGTATTCAACGTAATAAGCGCCCAGGCGCTCTCAAAATTAGAACATAATATAAGTGAGAGAAAAAAAGATGGAGTTGAAAGATCGTCAATTTCATGGTTTATGCTGACAGCCTGAAAAGATGCAAAAGAAAAGTCTGTGCGTATTATACACAACAGATATATTTTCCAGAATTTAATTGTATTTACAGTATTTGAATCGTGTGACCATGATCTTTAAATCTTAACAATAGGCCAATGACGAGATCTCATGAATTGTGTGCATAATTTGGAACACAGCATAGCGATGAAGTCATTAGTTCATAACATTAGTCACTTATTACTTAACAATATGTCCACTTGGGTGACATTTTCTATATACTGAATAATAAAGATGTTCATTATTATGTATGTATATAGAGAAAAATACCATCTCATTGTCCAACTATGGTAATCTTAACATAAACAAACTGTGGGAGTGAATAATTAATTAAGCATTGATATTCATATATTTGTGATCTATACATCAACATTAAAAATTTACTGACATAGCATTATCACAACATACAATGACATCTCTAATTCAACATATTATTCATCAAAATGAGCCATTTTACCGATTAATATGAAGAAAGTGATGTGCCTTTGTTTGCTGTGAAGCAAGCTCCATCTACGTGTAGGAACAAGGCATCACTGTGAGAGTTTTGGTGAGACTTAAAGATATGCTAACAAGTGTACCTGGCACGTAAAAGATGCTGATTGATTGGTTCATCACTTCCTTATACACATGGTTATGGCAGGGTAACACACACAGGTACCAAACATCAAGTTGAAATGATTATTGAATCATGAAAATCAAAATCATTAATAGGAGTTGACCATGTGCCAACAAGTTTGTGAAAACTTGTTAACAATGACCCTTTTCCCCTTTTGAAAACGTTCCTACTTTTGCATGTTTTGTGTCCCTGGTGGGTTTCAAGCACACAGGACAGGGATGTCCCAAGCTATTCCCAAGGACCACTAGGTAAACAAATATGATAACTGTGGAGTGTATTGAATTTCAAAAGTTAGTCTGAACTTGCCTATTGGCATCATTTTCAGTGGATTTTATCGTTATTTCTTGGGTGAAACGATACAGCAAGGTCACGATACGATACGTATCACGATACATAGGCCACGATTCTATATGTATTGCGATACACATATTTACAAATTGCATGGAGATTTCTTGACTTTTAAAATTTCAGAGCAAGTTCAAATAGAAAAGCTAGACATGTTCATAGCGGCCATTTTGTTTTGTTAACTTGAAATGCATATTACAACACATTTTGAAATATTTGACTGACAAAAATGCTGGGGGTCATTAAATGGGTAGTAACTAATATATTTTAGCAAGTATATCGTCTTGTATCGATACAGAAAAGAATGTATCATGTATCGTATCATCACATGAAAACTCATGATGCACCGGTGCACTTATGTATTGTTTCAGTCCTCGTTATTTTGTTACTGTTTACTGTTAATATATACCCAACAGTCTGTGCCATAAACTTTTGATTCACCCAGCAGGAACATGGCTCTTAGCATCCCTTTTGGTAATTCTTTGTGTTATGATGTGGACTTTTAAGTTAACTAGACCACACTGAATTTTACTAGACTCTGGCTTCAGACTAGTGGTTGAAGTCGCAGACTGGCACAGGTAGTAAGCTGAATCTCCCAGACAGAAAACTTCCTGGACTAGGGCTTCCGTCTACTGTGAAAGTCACAGACCATCAATTCTCAGTGGTTAATAAAAAATATATACATTTTGGGAGGATACCTTAGTCCTTCCGGACAGTCTGCACTAACACACCTGTGTGACATATGTCTTACCCTGAGTGTGAATGATGTGACAAGCTTGTCATTACTTATCAATCAATATCCAAGTCACAAAACTCACTTGTAGAAAGTAAGTGATTTTTGTCACAAGTCAATTAATTTTAGTAATTAATTTCTACTAGTCCTATTAATACCTCATCGCTATGTATTTTGGCACATGGCAAAGGCTAGTAGGATGTTGAAGGGTGACAAGTTCCATCTCAGATAAAACGATATTATATCATCGGAGGGACAAGAATTTAGGGGATAATTCAGATTTTCTTTTTGACCAACCAGACATTATCAGTGAATTTTAGTTACTGCTATTGTTACAGGTCACCAAAGGGTCAATAAAATATTTTTTAAAAAGCTCAAAATTACTAAACAGCACACATACTGCATATCCGCACTGATACTTGAATAATTGGCCAGATTGTGGACCAAACCACATTTACAAGTTAGAGTAAACCAAGAGAGGAGGTTGCTGTAGACTGTTAGATCTGATGACTGTATTAGCCAGTGTTCCCAAAGAATGCCCATAATTGGCGACTGACTAGATATTGTGTAATGGTGCAATGATCGATAGTAGGTGCCCATAATTATGATAATCAATTGTTGAGGAAAATGTTATTGGTATACACCATTCACAGAAAATGTTTGATGTTCATATCAATATATAATTATTGATAATGAAACTGAACAGGAAACATTTTTCTTTGATAAAAAGAGACACTGTGATATAACTTGAAGAAATTACTATTATTAGTAGCCAGTCATAACCGATGTACAATTGACAAAATGGATCAAACCAGAGATCGCTGATGAAATCCTAACATATTTTCACTACAGAAAACTTCTTATGCTCCAAAGAATTGTGTCCCCAACAGAAAAAACTAATTTTTCTTGGATCAGCTTGAGAATATAGTCTCCTGGTGACTACACAGAAGACGTAAGTTACCTGCTAGATACGACAGTCGATATTTTAGATATGACAGTCAACATGCTAGATATGATAGTCAATATACTATATACAATAGTCGATATGCTGGTCATATTAAATATGTTAGGTACGACAGTCAATATGATATACACAACAGTCAATATGCTAGATAGGATAGACGATATGCTGCTATGACAGTCGATATGATAGACGATATGATAGTCAATATGCTATATACAATAGTCGATATGCTGGACATATTAAATATGTTAGGTACGACAGTCGATATGATATACACAACAGTCAAGATGCTAGATATGATAGCCGATATGCTGCTATGACTGTCGATATGTTAGATATGATAGTCGATATGCAAGATACAATAGACAATATGCTAGATATTATAGTTGATATTCGTGATACGATAGTCAATATGCTAGATACTAGGGCTGGGACGATAAACCTACTGTGCGATTTGATACATATCACAATTTCTTGCTCACAATCTGATATGTATCACGATACTTACAGGTGCTCTTATCTGTGGTGTGTTAGCCATCTTTTTCATAGAAAGGATAGCCAATTACCTGGCACAGTGACGATTTACAGTTGGCAGTGTCAAGTATGGGGCAATGGATCAAAATATTTATATTTATCCATGTTTTCACTTCTGACTTTCACTACGAAATAGTGTTTGGTGTAACAGTTATAGAAGCAAATACTTACAGTAAGTATTGATATTGTTTACTTCGTATCGAGATGCAAAATATCCACCAAGACATCAGTGTATCATCCTACCACTACCAGATACGAAAGTTGATGTTAGACATAAGTCAATATGCTAGATATGATAGTCAAAATGCTAGATATGATAGATACAACAGTCAATATGCTAGATATGACAGTTGATATGCTAGATACAACAGACCTTATGCTAGATATGATAATCGCTGCTTTATATGATAATCGATATTCTAGATACAACAGTCGAGATGCTAGATATAATTGATATGATAGGCAAAATATCCTCGGTATGATAAGTCGATATGCTAGATATGATAGTTGATATGAAAGATACTACAGTTAATATGATAGTCGATATGCTAGATGCGATAGTTTATATGCTAGATGTGATAGTCAATATGCTACATATGATAGTCGATATGCTAGATACAAAAATTGATATGCTAGAGATGATAGCCGATATCAGTCTGTGCTAAACACTTTTGAGCCTACTTGCAGGAACTTGACTCATTTACCACATTTCAGTGTTATATAGACTTTTCTTAGCTAAGTTCACCAGATCGAACTGAGTTTTACAAGAGTTGGTCTTCGGATTAGTGGCTAAAGTCGCAGACTGCGATATGCTAGATAAGCTAGCAGACTTGCTAGATAGGACAGTGAGTGAGTTTGATATTACGCCGCTTTTAGCAATATTTCAGCAATATCACGGCGGGGGACACCAGAAATGGGCTTCACACATTGTACCCATGTCAGGAATCGAAACTGGGTCTTCGGCGTAACGAGCGAACACTTTAACCACTAGGCTACCCGACCGCCCCAGATAGGACAGTCAATATGCTAGATACAATAGTTAGTATATTAGATACACGATACATGTGATAACACAGACAGATATAATGCATTTCAATACATTTCTGTCGCATGAAACTTATCACCATGTTGTTTTGCCATGTGAATTTAATCAGCAGAGTTTTATTTAACTTTATAAGGTTTTTTTAGTTGCAGTAGGTGACTAAATGAATCAGGTGGTCAAGCTTGGTGACTTCGTGGTGGATGTCGCTTATAATATAGTGAGGAGTCACACAACAAACAAACAAACACTTGCCCCAATCCCTCAATCCCCAAGTAAAGCACTAAAAGTCATGACAGTCAGTAAGATGGTTTTTTTGTAAATATTTTCTAAAAAGATCTAAATGAAATACGTGGAGAATCAGCAATCAAGGATACACTATAGAAATCCCTCAAAACTTCTAGTAAATTTGTCAATTTCTGCCCCTGTGTATTGCAATGTTGATGTTTTAGTAGTGACCTTGTTAGGATCATCAGACATGGCATGTACAGAGTAGGGGTATAAAAACTGGAGTGTCATTTTTAAGGAAAAGGTATCAGAGGTACACACTTCACTCACAGAGGGATGACCTACAAATGAATTTTACTTGAAGGTAAATACCTAAAGAAACATTAACATTAATTTTGTACTCACCTAGTTGTGATTCAATGGAGCATATACTGAGGGTCTGTTAAAATCTACGTATTGCCTTCTACTGGCTTATCAGATTGAACAAAACACATTCCAACTGTCACTTTTAACCCAATTATAAAATACTCTCAACTTTCTTTTATGTCTGACTTTCTGTTGTGTGAGGGGAACAACCTATTTCATGCTTGAATGCAGTTCAGCTTCAGTGACTTTATGGGGGTATGACCCCATGTGAAAAATGTTTACCAGCGAAACAATGCAATCCTCATTATGTAACATCTAATTAGGGAATGCATCACGTATATTTACCTAATACAAGCACATGGCGAACCGGTAAATGATTCTATATTTTCATAAATATTACAGACATCCACATGATTAGTGATGTGTAGGATAATCCTTTATTCTAAATAACTAACACTTTTCGATCTGAAATACTTATTTTGTAATTGTAAACCTTTTTAAAAAATATAGGGGTAAGCCATAAACAAAATAAGAATGTAATATATATAATATATCTAGGCTTCATATTATTTCATACCGGAACTGGGATTTTAGGATTTATTTATCATAAACTGGTCATGAACTGAAACTTGTATATGTAAACAGGTTACTGGGTTCGGTTTTGATATGGAGGTCAGACATTTCTCAGACAAAAGGGCCATGTAGATAAGCTGAGTGAGAAAACAAACAAAACCTTCTAAACTCTTCAGTTTGCAGACAGGTTTTCAAGCATGGACTGGGGGGGAATAATATCAAAATGATCTTAAGAAATTAGTGTAAAGACTAACTTATATGTCAGATTGTGAAATGATGTGGAGATCTGCTGGTTCAGGCCACAAACAGGTGTGAATCAATGAATGACAGCACCTTGCCTAGACCCAGTTATCATGGTCTAGTTTATGTTTACAAATGTGTCAATAGCGAGAACGCGGTCTCGGTGGATTATCCGCACAATGAAAACGCACAAGATACATGCTGAATTCATTTTGAAATACACCGTCTGTTAAATAAAATTATATATTTCATCATTTGCTTAATATTGATTATTTACTTCGAATCGATCGGGACAGGAAACCAAATGTCAATTTCATAGCTCAGCCACGCCGTTCCCGTTCTATTTACACTCACAACCTGTCAAATTGGAAACGGATCGCTCAATTCGGAGAGCATCCTTATTTAAATCTGCACTATGATAAATACACATACAGCTAAAATGGTGGCCGATCTATTAAGTCGATGAAAATACGACCTTTTTAGCGGCGGCATGGTATCAAATTTGCTCGTCTTCGACCATGACGGGAAAATAGGCCTTCAAGAGAGACTAGACCTACATTTTGCACACACATAACGTGGCATCAGGGCTGCTTTGGGGGAAGCCGTTGAGCAGGGCAGTTAGCAGTCTTGTTAAAGTTTAGCATGCATTAAAGTTTAAGCAATAGCAAAGACAATAAAGGCCTATTTGTCAGGAAATAAGTACACAAATAGAACACATACCTTCTCCCTGTATCTAATTTTAGTAGCATACAAGACAGCAGTTAATGTGACTTCGTGATTTCATTGGCTGAAGCGCAGAAAAATCGCGCCAATCACTTTTACTTCCGGTTCGGCCATGGCGCCAAGTTGTGAATGGTGATCGATCGGCGATATATTTCGACCACTTTAATTGTGCAACCTTTTAACATATATATGCACATCTAACGTCGTGACATATAGACAAGCGTAAGTATTTCATACAATATACGCTATTGCCAACAGTGTCAGAAGCCTGCCATATTTTCAGCCTCATTTACACTGCTGGAGAAGTCTACCACACTAAAGCCTACAAGTTTGTCAGTTGCAAGTTCAGGTGTCAGGATTTTAGACAAGGAGAATCATGTTGTACCACACTTGACGTTATTGTGTGCCACTATATGTTGATATATGTGACGATGTAGGTGTAATTTATCCAAGGCATGTGTTCAGTTACGGTACAAAATCTAATTTGCATTTGTTTCATGAAGGATCAGATTAGCCAAGTCTGTATTGTTTTCGTTAGCACCCTGATGTCTGGGGCGGAATTCTCAACACCCTACTATGTATAGACAGACTTCAGTGTGGCTCATTTTGCTTCTGCTTAAATTCATCAATTAGGAAACAAATATTTCTCAATATGGTCAAACTCACCTCATGGTAGTCGGTAAGTTATTAAGAAATGACACCACTGTAAGGAAATATATGAGTGGTGTAACATGAGAAGGTTACAAGCACAGGCGCATCTTGTTCAGACAATAAATATGTATCTTTAGAATTCAGTACCACAGCATTTCACAAATTGATTCTTAGGGTATTGTAACATATTTGTAAACTTCACGGTCGACGTTTCCTTAAAAATATGTTTACTTCTATTTTGTAACTAAATTTACCATTGCGTCTCAATAACATGAAAATTGGGACAAATTAGAGTACAAAGTACATTATAGCTTTTCTTATGGATGATTAATGTTTTGCAAATCTTTATCAGCATCATTTTGTAGATAACATTTTCATTGGTTATATTCAAGTGTGACATGAGTTTTGCCAGTCAGCATGGGGAAAACTTACTTTGCATGGCCTTCAAGTTTAATGTTTCTGAGAGAACCTTGGGCATGTTGAAAAGGTTTTGAACTTTGTGATTGCCTTTTGGTCTTGATCTTAACATGGATTAATTAAGCATGTTGAGAGAAATTTAGGATCATGTTTATCCTAGATCTCCATCAAACAGATGATGTGGTGTTCACAATATGTGACTGGATTGATTTTGAGGCATTGGATGTTGCCTCATCAGTCAACCACTGGTAAGTCTGGCCCAGACTTGGTGATGTGATAAAGGTCTTACTACTTTGAAGGGATAAGGGTGGCCCAGTCGTCTAAGGCGCCGCGATTTGCTGTGCAGAGTTGCGTCCCTTGGGCACGCCAGAAACCTATGATTGTGGGTTCGAAACCCGGTTCGCGCCAATTATGTTTCTAGGTTTGTCAGCACCATACCCATGCTCATGGGTTTCACCGAAGTCTTAGAACTGCATCACTTCAGGCTTTCCTCCCACATTAAGCTGACACGCCGTGATATAACTGGAATAATGTTAAAAGCGTCATTTAACCCAACTCACTCACTCACTCACTCACTCACTCACTCACTCACTCACTACCATGTAAAACAACATGCATTCTCTCACCCCATTCGGATTACAGGTTAAAATTGATCCCCAGGCAACTTATTTTATTAAATGGATTGGGTGGTCCAACTTAATGATGTCATCATACCCTTACAGCATGGGACATTGCTCATGATATCAGTCACTTGTATTTTTGGACCAGATTTGGTCTTTTACCGTTTTTGATCACATAGCTGGAATATTACTGAGTTCTGTGTTAAACAACAAACCAAACAAAGAAATATTCACTTTCTCAATAACTGTCTTCACCCGTGAAGATCCGGGTTAAAATAGGTCTTCAGCAGACCATGCTTTTTGTAAGAGGCGACTAACATGATCGGGTGGTCAGGCTTGCTAACTGGGTTGATGCATGTCATCGCATCCCTATTGCGTGAATCAATGCTCATGATGTCAATCACTGGACCGTCTGATCCAGACTCGATTATATTCAGACTGCTGGACTCACAAACATACATACAAAAATGGAAGTCAAGATGACCCCCCATTTTTTTAAGGGTCCTTGCAGGCAATATGACTATGAGGGTGCTGTAAGTAAGGTAGTTAAATAGTGTAGTGTACTGTACGTCTTGATTACTTTAGAGCCTGGAATGAATCAAAGCTCATGTGGACAGTGGTCATGATTGATGGATCACATGACCGACACCTTAAACTGCTCTTGCTGAGCTACCGCCTCCGTGGTCTAGTGGTAGAGCGTCCGCCCGGAGAGCGGAAGGTCCAGGGTTCGATCCCCAGCCGTGTCATACCAAAAGACGTTAAAAGATGGTACTTGTTGTTACCCTGTCTGGCGCTCGGCATTAAGGGGCTGAAACAAGGACTGGTCGGCTCGGAGTCAGTATACTGTGTCTGAGTGGGGTATTCATGTTAAACTGCGGCATGGTATCTCAGTGTGCTAGCACTATAAATCGGCATCAGTCCGGACTAGTACAAGCAGCCACACACATACATGTGCATGCACGTCGCTATATAAGTGCAATAATCTTGGACGCGACGTTAAACCCCATTTCACCTCAACCATATAGCAGGACATACAAACATACATACAAACATGGAAGTCCAGATGACCCCCCATTTTTTTAAGGGTCCTTGCAGGCAGTATTACTATGAGGGTACAGTAAGGTAGTGAAATAGTGTAGTGTACAGTATGTCTTGATTACTTTAGACCCTGGAATGAATCAAAGCTCATGTGTACACTGGTCATGATTGATGGATCACATGACAGGCACCTAAAACTGCTCTTGATGAGCTGTAGGTACAATGAATATTATTGTGCCTCCCTTGGGATGCAGTATATTCTTTTTCTGTGTCCATTCACTACATTTGTGCGTCACGGAAAACCCTGTTAATGCATGCATAGCTTTGATAACATTGCAAACTTCTGGCATGGATCCTTAACTTAGAGAATTAATCTTGAAATCTGATTAGGTTTTAATTGGTGTTTTGACAGAAATATTTTAATTGTTTGCCAGCGTTAGAAATTGGCACTAGTCCTGTAGTCTTACAAACTGCCCAATAGTTAAGGTATCATATAAGGACTAGTAGAAATTGGCCCATTTTAACGGTTTTGCTAAATGTTATCGTTATAAGGACTAGTGGACAAAAACTTTTAGTTTCTAACCCTGTTTGCTCTGGTAAAGTAGTGAAATTGAGGCAAGGCAAACTATTTGATTAATAAATTTATAGTACAGCGTTAGAAATTGGCACTAGTTTAACTAGTATAGTTATAGTCTTTGCCAAAATGCCCAATAGTTAAGGAATCATAAGGACAAGTAGAAATTTGCACTTCTTAAGTGTTTTTCTATGTTATTTTTTATAAAGGACTAGTGGGCCAGAATTGTTAGTTTCTATCGCTGTAGTACTTGTGAAGATGGAAATATGTGGGCAGTGTCACTCACAAACAATGCAAACAACATTACGACGCAAACTCCATCCCATTGCATGACATCTTCATTAACCTCCCAGGTGAGAGTCAACAGAGCTGTATTCATCAGTGTTCACTATGAGGCTTTGTCGTAAAGCTGTGAAGTCAGTGTGGTGATTGTAGTTACCATTGACTTTCATCAACATGGATAAACATCAGATGTCATCCTCACTTATCCAGTGCATTACACCTCCATTCTGTTGTGATCAATACCCTGGACCTATTCATTAACCATCATTCCATTTTGGAAGTGATGTCACCGGTGATGTGTCTCTTCAAGCTCCTCACAGCGATATCCCGTTCGCGGAGCTCTCTATACTGTCGCTGCCACCTGTCAAAACTCCCCACTGTGATACCTGGCTACAACCACGCTTGGAGTTCAACTAGCAGCCGACTGACCATTATGTTTACAAACAAGTGATGACTGCTGTGATGTCAAATTCTCTTACCCCTGCTAAATTATTTTCTTTGTTTGTCAATTTGAATTTGTTTCATTACAACTATCATGTAATTGGTATAGTAAGAATGTAAGGGGGAAGTTGGTTAATTGTCCGTCCGTCTGCAATCTCGAACCAATGTGATCAAACAAACAAAAGGTAAATTCATCTGGGAAATGTGGTCGTTCGTAAACCTTTTCAAAATTCACTGTGATAGCATTCCCTAAGACACAAACAAAAACATAAACATTACTACATTTGGGGTTAGAGGGCAAATTTCAAGATTCCTGTAATGGCCGCGCCCACATTGGTGGCAGCAATGTTACCTAGAGTGTAACGAAGGTGTCACACACCGGGAAGGAACGTGGTCTCTCCTATCACAAACTTAGAAATTAACACAGAATTTCTCTCACTCAGGAACGTGAAGTCAACAACAAAGTAGTTCCGTTTTTTGCAATGGCACACAAAAGTTGACTTGGCTTGTTTAAATCATGGAAGAATATTGTGATATTATTTGACATTTTTTCCATTTTTGGGAGGTCATGTCATTAAAACTCTGAAGAAGAAGTAAAGGTGCAAATGGGTCGAGGCTGTAAGAGTGTTAAGCATGTAAGACAACTTAAATTATTGATATTTGAAAGCAAATTATATGAATGAATATCAATGAGGTGAACATCAAAGAGCAAATCAATGACACATTGGCAGGCATTGTTTCCCCTCCCGCACCCCCCAACATGGCTTCTTCCCCATGTTAGCAACTACTGTATTCGACAAAATAAGTGCCCAGGGCGCTCTCAAAATTAGAAACAGGGGGCTCTTATTTGGGTGAAAGATAGATGTCAGGGTTTATGCTGACAGCCTGAAATGTTTATGTAGTAGAGATATATTTTTCAAGAATGTAATTGCCCTTAATTAAGGGTGCATATAACAAACAAGTGTGTATTATACGTGAATAAATAAGTCTTGTGTACATTGATCAGTTGGAAGGGGTGCTAATTGGGATTGTTCACTAGCCAATATATCAGCAAATATTGCTGTGGGCGCTTATTAGAGTGGGTTGCTTATTATGGTAGTAATACGGTAGTGTGAATACTTGTCCACTCAGATTCATTCTGATACTCCAGTACATGTGCAGTGGCAGCCATGATGTGACTTCAGGGCGAACTCAAGCAAGTATTGATGTATCAACATATGAATCAATATCCAGTACAAATGACTATTGTGAAGGAGCACTGGCCAAATGAAGGCTAGTTGACATAGTATGGCATTTGTGTTTTCTGTATTTCCAAAGACACCTCCGTACTGATGAACTTCCTTATCGACCACATTAGTGGTGTCTCCCTAATTTCCTCAGTTCCAATCTAAATTTCTTTATTTGGAAGCCTTATTGAGAAAAAAAACACCTTTCTTGGCCATTTGTGCACAAACTTTTTTATGTGAAATATGGTGTTGCTTAAATTACTGAACAAGTGTCCAACATATATACAATATTTTATTTAGGGATGAGCGGTATTACCACTATATCAGTAATTTGAGGTAAATTCTTTCCATGGTACTTATCACAATATATCTAAATATTTTTTATGTGCGGTATATCAGGTGATTTCAAGTAGAAATTTTTATGATATACACCGAATACCTTCGAAATATATTTCCTTAATTGAAAAGTTCAAGTTCGCAAAGATAAAGGTTAATTTTCAGTTACCTCCCTTATGTGCATGTGCGATACTGCTACAACTTATATTACAGCAATAACGAGGCCATTAGTCTTCAGTAAGCGATGTCACTCAATGTTTCGAGTTTACTATATTACATCCTGTCGTGTGCACTGTTCATAGTTTCAAGGCAAGATGCCAGTGGTGAAATAGTTTGAGGGTTTTTACTAACAAGTGAAAGATATCAAATACCAGATGGGGACAAACCCGAAAAAAACAGTAATTAAGCGAAAGATAAAAAAAAAATACTGGTTGACCAAGTTTCTGTGGCTGTCATCTGACAAGCAGTAATGAATTGAGATTACTGTTCCATGTTTCCTAGGTTAGTTGTCAGAAGTGAAGTCCTCAATGGCACATCTCATTTTTAAAGAGACTAATGAAACATTCAACAATGTTCAAAAGCACAAAACATTCGTGCAGGGGTATGTTTATAAATGTGAAGTCAAAGCCAATTTCGAAATGATTTTCTGTACATTAGGAAATTTCAAGATTGTCTTTAAAAACTAACAGTTTCTGTTTTGTTCATGATGTATAATAGATTATGTTATTGTTAGATTATATTTTTGAAATTGTAGTATAATAGCTAATTTAAATATGGACGGTTTTTGTCTGTTGCATAAAATATATTTTCTACACTTCCTTTGTCTGTGGTTTGGTTTGGCAAACCTGACCACCTGATCCCGTTAGTCGCCTCTTACGACAAGCATAGTTGCCTTTAACAGCAAGCATGGGTTGATGAAAACCTATTCTACCCTGGATCTTCACGGGTCTTCAATGTCTGTTAGAATCACTATGCTCTATAATATTATCTGTTAAACTTCTGACTGCCATTAACAAAATCATTATTTCCAGCAATAGATCACAATACTATCAAAATGAAGCAACCATGACTCCTTAAATACACATGTTCAAAACTTTTGATAGATTTATCAGTTTCAGTCATATTAACTTAAAAATATTACGAAATCATTCATTTTTTCCTTTTGAATTTCCCTTCAAATTGACAGTCGGAATGTTTACATGTCTGCAACACAGGGGATTGTGGGAACCCTTTCATCCATACAGTGTGAACTACATTGCGAGGCTGGATGATAGTGCCCTTGTACCTCAACTGCATGGATTCCTGGATTGTCTGGTCCAGACTCGATTTTGTAATGGCTGCCTTCATATAGCAGGAACATTGCTGAGGGGGGTGTTAAACAACATAGAAACATACAGTGATCACAGTGTTTGAAATATAGGGGGGCCCCAGGCATCGGTAAAGACAAGGACCTCTTGACCTCCATGTCCAATTTCAATCCTGGTGAGGATGTAGAACATGTATGTGTGTTGCCGTTGGAGATCAAAACAACCTATGTTAGTTAAGGTGGAAGTGTGGGACAATTCATTCATTTCTTTGCAGAGGCTTATCTAGACCTAGTCATGGGCACGGGTGGCCCAGTCGTCTGAGGTGCCGTGATTCGCTGTGCAGAGTTGCGTCCCTTGGGCACATCAGAAACCTATGATTGTGGGTTCGAATCCTGGTTCTCCTCGATTATGTTTCTAGGTTTGTCAGCACCATACCTGTGCTCGTTGGTTTCACCGAAGTGGTAAATGCCTGAGACCTGCATCACTTCAGGCTTTCCTCCCACATTAAGCTGACACGCCGTGATGTAACTGTAATACTGTTAAAAGCGGCGTTAAACCCAAATCACTGACTCTAGACCTAGTCCAAGTCCCACTTTCGGCCCCAAGTCTGCAGCAAATGTCAGAAAAATTTCCAAATTGGAATATAGAGTGTCCTAATTAATATAGAACCGGGCTCCGTGCGTCATGTTTCGTTTATGGAGCATAACTCAGAAACCGTTCAATATTTTTTCAGGAAGCTTTGCAGGTCTGTCAAGTACATGGTGAACTATTGCTTTTTGCTATTTAGAAATTTTAGAAATTTTTATTTTTTACGTTTCCATGGCAACTAGATGGACTTAGGTTCTGTGAGGGTAGGGTTCGTTTCCGGAGCATAACTCATAAACAGTTCAATATTTTTTCATCAAACTTTGCAGGTTTGTCAGGTACATGCTGAACTGGTGCCTTTTGCTATTAAGAAATTTTAGAAATTTTTATTTTTTATGTTTCCATGGCAACAAGATGGATTTAAGTTTTCATATAGGGTGGGTTCACTTATGGAGTATAACAAATAATCTGTAAAATATTTCCTTGTAAAACATTGCATGTCTATATATAAAGGACATACTGAACTGGTGCCATTTGATATTAAGGCGTTTTAGAAATGTTTATTTTAGAATTTCCATTGCAGCTATTTTGACATGGGCTAAGAGAAATGTTGGGACCATTACGTGTTAAAATGGGCAGGGGATATAGATGACTTCATCTTGTTTAGTTATTGTTTCTTGTAATTTGTCATTTGTTTGCATAAAAAAACCACCACAGAAACACACGTTTTACTTTCCATTTCATATGGATGCGACCATGGTGGATCTTTTGTGGGTAAACAATGTATGCTTCTAAAAGAACATTCAACTCTTGACTCATTACATACAGAATTGCACATTTACATTGTTATACAGCTTTGTAGATTTAACTTGTACAGTCATGCCCCGCTTATACGGACTTCAGGTTCCCGGACGATTTTCATTCAAAACGAAATAATTACTATATAAATTTACCCGTATATACGGAAATTCAGTTTCCAGACAGGATGGTCATTATCATACACAAAACACTGAAACGCACACAAAATTGTCTCACTTACCCGGACAATACACTTCCGCTGGTGGTAATCCTTCTGCTGGTGGTAATCCTTTGATTCGTGAGAAGTCAATTAACCAAATGACACTGAGTTACGTTTGAGACGAGCTTGTTTATTGTACATGAAACCCCATTCGATAAATATGGCGTCTGTGGAGGTCAAAGTTGTGACTTCAAACTGTGTGTATGGCCTGTCAACCAGCGAAACGTAAGCGACACGCAGTTACAGCACGCGAAAAAAGGGAAATTTGTCTGTTTAAGGAAAAACACCCGTCAGCAAGTTTGGAAACCATCAGTAAGCATTATGCCACTGAATTTGGAGAAACCATAAGAAAATCGACAATTGGTGACATTTTAAAAGACAAACAGAAGTGGCTAGATCTTCCGGAAAATTATTGAAGGGAAGTAACTCTTCCAGTAAGAAGCTGGTTTCAGTTATACGGAAATTCGTTTATACGGACGAATTGTGAAATGACGCAAGTGTCCGTATAAACGAGGCAAGACTGTTTATCACTGATAACAGTACAAACAAAGAGAATGAGTCTTGAATGATTAGTTTAAGTACTTTTATATTATCAGACTGAATGCAATGTTAAAATACCCCAGTATTTAGGGAGGAAAATAAAGGGTTTTATCCAATTTGCCTGCCCAGGGCACTTAGTTTAAAATCCTAGATAATGCCTGCTCTGATGTTGAGCTCTTGCTAAGAAATGTGCTTGTTTGTTGCAGAGCACGGGTGTAGAACAATGCTGTATGTCCCTGACAGTGTGGATAGCATAGCAGACCCCGGGACCGATTCCACATCTTCCATCACACCAACACAACATGTCTACTACACAGACAACACGCCCAAACGCCAGAGTTTGGAGAGCGAGACGTCCTTCGACAGTGGTTACTTCTCTCCTCCGGCCACCGGACCCTCTAGTTTCCCCCACTTGATGCAACAGCAGCAGCAGCAGCAGCCACCACCACCATTATACACATCCAGCCTTGTGCAGCAGAGTCCATCCAAGATCGCTATGATGGCGTCGGTGATCGATGACCTCACTTCCCCCAGACCCACAAATCATGACCTGCCCCTGCTGGATGACTGGGACAAAAACTTCATTGAAAATTTTGAAGAAAACCTTTTTAGTTTAGATAACGAAGTTGACATTGGTTTGCTTGAAGGTCTTTTCAAGAGTCCTTTAAAGAGTCCGCTGAGGATTCTGAGTCCGGGCAAAAGAGGTCTGACCTCCAGCACCAGTCCCTACAAGATGGCAGTCTCCAGGAGTCCTTACAAGAGCCATTTTATTCCAAGTCCTCGTAAGATGAGTGATGTGCCCCGGAAGAGGGTTGTGTCGGTGGAGAGTAACGGACATGGGTATGACCCTACGAGGAGACAGTTTGATGGGGTCTCATTTGTCCAGTCGGGACTTCATGGAGGTCAGCATCAGGTCATGTCAAAGGTCATGCCAGCGGAAACCATGACAACGAATGTTCTGGGGGCAGGAGTTTTGTCAGCTTCCGAGAACAAACCAAGCAACACGTATGTTGGCATCCCGTTGACAAATATTGGTGGCCCCACTGCACAAAAGCGTATCAGATTGGACTCTAAGTCTTGTACAAATCCAAAGCAGATCCGAAAAACCAAAGAAAACAGTGCTCCTTGCATGTCCCGCCAGAAACTGCAACTAGCCCGTGCCAATTTTAGACTTTCGCTGGAGAAGGCTATGGAGACAGCGGCATCCAGGGGGCTGCATCGCAAGTCTGACCAGTACCCTCAGCTGTCTAAAGCTCTGTCCATGCCCAGCAGTGATACAGCTCCTAGTCCCCCTCTGGGGGTGTCCAGTGATGGGGTGGGGACCTCCAGCCCCACCCCCGGGGTCCCCAGCACTGCCCAAGGCAACCCCTACCTGGAGGAAGATGCAGAAATCCCGAGTTCTTGGCTTGGAGGGAGTTGCACCGAGGTGGGGGCATACGAAGTCGAGCCCCAGTCAGAGTGTAAAGTTGTAATTCGCAAGAGGAGGAGATGATCAGCTTTACTTCGCTTGTGAATATTTTTGCTTTTGTTATGCAATGTCTGACACATGAAAAATATTATATTTTTTACTTCTCTGCAGCATTTCTCACTGTATCTACCCTAATTATTGTTTGCATTTCCAGGCTATTTCCTTTCTTCAAATACACCAAAAAAAATTACTATAACAAGTTTTATTGTGTGAGTGTATGTTTATTGCATCCAAACTGAAACATACATAAGGGTATGTTATAATCTGATTGAATAGCAAACGCACTGTTTTATTTAGGTCTAATTGTGGTTGTGTGTATTATACATAGATCTTGTTTTCATTACAGTCATACCAGTAACCATGGTAGTCCTGATCAAATAATTACATCTTGAAAGCTTATTGCAGGTTCCTGTTAAACACAGAGAAGCGTGTACTGAAGGGTCACAAGCCGTTTCTAGAGGTTATTGCCTTAAAAGAACAATTTTTATGTTAATATAACATAGTCCTTGATTATGAATAATATTGTTTAATGAACGTAGACCAGATCAAATTTTTCTTCTTCTTTTTAAGATGATCCTACACAATTTCCTACAAAATTTTCCATTTTGATTTCTCAGTTTGGGCCTATTGGCCAAAAAAACCTGCAAGTCAAAAATAACAAATTGGTCCGGACTAAGACTGTGAAGCTGAATGCTGGACATCTGATTGGTTCACATCACCAGTGCATGATATGTATCAACAACATAGCTGTATCAATTCACTATATTATGGTTATTTTACAGACATAAATAATAATTGTAGTAATGATAATAATTATCCTGATATGACTCAAGATATGCATGAAGTATATAGGTCCTTGTGATATACATAGCGGTTAAGTGATGGAGATCGTATCATGACAAAAGTTGTCCCCCTTTGACCATTGGGCAGGTTCCAGTGAGAAGCTGATTGACAGTTTTGTTTATAATCTGTAAAGGGTTCACCTTACAAATGTATGTTTTAATAGTATTGTCAAATGCTACATATCAAAATAATAGTGTGTGACTATTTCTAGCAAGAACTTTCTACCCAACTCTCTATCAGCTCCACCCCACCACTTCGTAGGTCTACCCAACCCCCACACAGATCCACCCCACCACTTCATAGGTCTACCCAACCTCTTCTCAACTCCACCCCACCACTTTGTAGGTCTACCCAGCCCCTCTCAACTCCACCCCACCACTTCGTAGATCTACCCAACCCCCTCTCAGCTCCACCCCACCACGTGGTAGATCTACCCAACCCCCTCTCAACTCCACCCCACCACTTTGTAGGTCTACCCAACCCCCTCTCAGCTCCACCCCACCTCATGGTAGATCTACCCAACCCCCTCTCAACTCCACCCCACCACTTTGTAGGTCTACCCAACCCCCTCTCAACTCCACCCCACCACTTTGTAGGTCTACCCAGCCCCTCTCAGCTCCACCCCACCACTTCGTAGGTCTACCCAACCCCCTCTCAGATCCACCCCACCAAACCCTAGGTCTACCCAACCCCCTCTCAGCTCCACCCCACCACTTAGTAGATCTACGCAACCCCCTCTCAGCTCCACCCCACCAAGCGGTAGGTCTACCCAACCCCCTCTCAGCTCCACCCCACCAAGCGGTAGGTCTATCTAACCCCCTCTCAGCTCCACCCCACCCCTTTCACAGGTCTACCCAACCCCCTCTGACTTCCACCACCCTACCCCCTCACCTCAAAACCTCCACCCCAACCTCCTCAAAGCTCTTCAACCACCCAAAGTTTAACCAAAAAATAGGACATCAGCCTGTATAACTGTTCTGGTTAGATACACAAATTAGCATAAGCGCAGTCAATCTAGACTTGTCATCGTTGATTGTTGAGGAACAGGTTTTTATGGGGACTGGTGATGACCAGGCCTGCTATGTGTACTTTGTTGTAAGAAGTGATGTTTGACGAAGATTGTCTTTCAGTCATGTTTGCTGGATGTTGTCTGTGATACGTGTGTTTTTAACGGGTATTTATTGACTTGTGTTGTGATGACATCTGTTTAGTATTGATACATGATACATCAATGTATCGTGTGGGGATAACATCCATATTGTATCGATACAGGGATACCATGCATAGGGTTGACATCTGTTTGGTATTGATACATGATACAGCCATGTATCGTGTGGTGATAACATGCATATTGTGTCGATACAGGGATACCATGCATAGGGTTGACATCTGTTTAGTCCTGATACATGATACAGCCATGTATCGTGTTGTGATAACATCCATATTGTATCTATACAGGGATACCATGCATAGGGTTGACATCTGTTTAGTCCTGATACATGATACAGCAATGTATTGTGTGGGGATAGCATCCATATTGTATCGATACAGGGATACCATGCATAGGGTTGACATCTGTTTGGTATCGATACATGATACAAAAATGTATCAACCATGAGGATAACATTCATTTTGTGTCGATATAGGCATGTACAATTCTTTGGAATAACCACTAATATGTGTATCCGTAGGTTACCTACAGTCTTAATTATACAGTAACCATGGTAATTTTGTAGTGGGAATTTAATCCTGACTGACATGATGGCTTGTGTTTTATCTAGGTTTGCTGGGACTGTTGTGTGTGGTCGCCACATTTAATCAGTCATTTAACTATGGAAATTGAGGTTTCCCTTTTCCGCCTTGCTTCAGGTAAACAAGCTGAGTATTTTTTAGTTCCAGCACCATAAATAAACATTACCGTATATCGCTGTGTATAAGGCGAGTTTTTCGTACCTAAAATGAGGGCGCTAAGAAGACTCTTATACACGGAGTCGAAGATCTCACATTTTTTTCCACTGGCGATGTCAACTGGCGTCCGATAGCCAGCCAAGCATTTGACAATAAAACTTCGCATTTCGATTTTTAGGGCGTGTACAGGGGGGTCGTCTTATACGTGGGGTCGCCTTATACACAGCGATATACGGTAGCTTCATTGGGTTTTTTGGTTTTTTATTAGTTGGTTTACAAAACGATTGGCCTCAAATTCAATGGAATAGTAGGTGGCCGACATTTCACCTTCCAGATTAGTACTGCTAGCAATAAATGAAAAACCAAACATGTTTCAACATGGCAAGCTACTGAAAGATAATTGTTAAGGTTTTTGGGGGGTTTTTTTTATCTTTTTTGTTAGAATAAAGATTGTTGTATTATTCACCATTTCTAACAAACAGCAATCTTGTAGCTTTTTAATTTTATTAGTTGTAAAACAGCGTTGGACAAAACAATAATTGTCAAAAGTCATTTTATTTTAATTTTTCTAATTTCAATGTCTTTTGGTCAGTCGGTCGGTCTCGTAAACCAACTTAATAAAATATAAGGCTTAGCCATAACGTCTAAACCTGTTATATGTATGATGGCTGTCCAGGAAGGTCCATTTCAGAAAAGAAATAGTATGTTGGCAATGAAGTTCTTCCTGGCACAAATTTGAAAGAATTACTCTGAAAAAGTAATGATATTTATGTTTGGACTTTCCGATCTTTTTCTTGTTGTTCAGCCCTGAACTGTATTCAACACAATGCCCATGCACTAGTAGACCTTAGGGTTTTTTAACAATCTCATTAAAATCAGATCTTAGTTCTCGCTGCCGCTAAACAAAGATCTGAGGACATCCCATTACAGGTCACGTCAGACCGACCTTGCGCAACTTTGACTGACCAATGGAATAACCAATCAGAAGGCAGCTTTCTCGTACTTTACGGCACTTATTTCAAATTGGCGTCTACGCTTCGCAACATATTTTGACAAATTCCCGATTACAAATTTGAAACCTAAACAAAAGAACATTCTAGAATGGCTAATAGATGGTCTAGATTTTATGGATTCAGTCTTTAAACCCGGAACTAACATTCGGAATACCCTGTGACGTGACCCCTAATGGGATGTCTTCAGATCTTTGTTTAGTGGACGCGAGAACTAAGGTTTGATTTTAATGAGATTTGGTTTTTAATCACTATTTTTGAACCTAGGTAGGTAGGTTTATAGTTTCAATGAGAATATTTTGAAGCTGAAAAATGCCTGGAAGCTTTTTTCAATATGTCCTACACAGAACTAACCTGTATAAAACTGGCAAGTGATAATGTCCGTTTCTGTTCACTTCTGCATGCTGGGCATGACTTCAAGATGTGTGTATATTTGTTGTCGTTTTGATACTGACATTTATGGCAGGCTTTTGGAGGTGTAGACTGTACAGCATTTTCATTTCATTTTGCCGATTCTGAAGTAGCAACACTTAATTAAGCCCAAGACGATCAGTGGACGACACTCAACTATTTATTTTTTATTTTTTTTATTTATTTATTTAGCCACGAGCCCAGAAATTCAAGCCTGGTTCGGCAAGGGTGGAAACTGGACTATAACAGTCAGTTAACTCCCTTGCCTCAGGAAGATGTCGTCCAAAGTGAGATGTGAACAAGCCTGATAATAAATTTGTAGGCATTTAGAAGATGGTTAAACATGAAGACATCAAACTCTTTATCATATAATGGTTACTGTGATCGATGTGATAAACCAGTCAGATAACATTGGTATCACAATCTGATAAATATGTAAATGAGGTCACTGAGCAGGAACTACTTTATAATGATGTCAGTACATTGATCCGATGTCTGCTTTCTCAAAACCCTTTCTATACGGTTCACCAAATTGTTTAGAAGTTCCCGGATGTGTGAGCACTTAAGTAAATTAACATGGCTGCAAATTATTTGGCACTATGTTATGAATAGGGCAGTTCACTCGTCTTTGTATTCCTACACAATTTCTGTAGTTACATTTGTGAATGTAAATGTCTTAAACTTTGATTATTTCAGGATTGACTTTATGTGGGAAAGGGATAATTACCCTTGTGTACTTCCATATCATAAATAAATATTAAGAATAAAAAGTATGTATTATGCTCGCCAAGGGTTCACATAATACAATTTTTGTTCCTGATATATGATATTTACTATATGCAAAACACATTTGGCAAATAATCTCTGTGTGGATAACAACTCCTTTATTGTTTATATCAACATTTTCGGGCCATTTCCTGCCACTTCACCTGTTGAAGGGGCAACATAGCCCTGAAATGTATTGACAAACAAAAAACGTATCCATGAAAAGTTTCAGGTCTTCATGTTGGATCTTACTCCTTCAGAGTATTGTAAGAAGTTAGAACTTGGGGGGCCCAGTCGTCTAATTCACTGTGCAGAGTTATGCCCCTTAGGCATGCCAGAAACCTATGATCATGGTTTAAATCTCAGATTCTCCCTGGTAAAGTTTCCAGGTTTGTCAGCACCAAACCAATACGCGTGGGCTTCACTGAATTCGTAAACATTCAACTCACATCACTTCAAACTTAACACCCATATTATGTTGACGCGTGATTAAACTGGAAAAGACGTCATGATATAACTGAAATACTGTTCAAAGCCTGTTACCGGTATATCAAACTGACAGGAAGCGAGGACTTGAAGAATTGGCTGATGTTAATGACTGACATATGGTAGTACCTGGCAGGAGGTTGGCCTTGCTTGTTGGGATTGTGTTGGCCTCGACTAGTCTTTTGTTCTTAGGTAGACGGGCCACGGAGAGGGCCGAGTTTTATACTGGATCCAAGGAGATGTGTGTATATATTAGCAGTCCATTTGTAGATATGTATGTGTACAGCTTATTAGGGGATTATTTATTGATCTGTTTGTAAATTTATGATCACATAGATTACTCAAAGTGCTTTTAATTTTTTGAAATTTAGAAATATTTGTGCTTGTGTTTTTGAAAAAAAAACTTTTTTTACAGATTGTGTGCTGTGTACATGTAACATAGATGTTGTCATGTGCTTGTTGGTGTGCAGGAAAGTATAACGAGTTAACTGTTTTGAGAAGGGTATAATTGCCTTATACAAAAACGATATTCATACACCTCGCACCAGAGGTTGTATTTTGACCTAGAAAGATATAGCCACTGCAAATATGCATTCTCAAAATATATTTTCGGTGGCTACTACTGTCGTTCAAGCAACACTTTTGATGAAATTTACAAAGATATTTTGATATGAATTATTATATTATTTCGTGTGCTTCAGTTTGATGCATGGCGAGGTATTTCTACTGTCTGCATGTTGACCATGATTACTACTAGTTTGTATTGCCAACTTTCTCCATGTTCAAACAGTGCTGTATCTATAGCAGTCCTTATTTGCTGCTATGCCACCACTAGCCAGCAAAATAAAAACTGAAAAATACTTCAATAAGTTTTGTTGTGTTTTCATTTGATACTGTAAATCTTTATATTAACGCAAGCGTGAATTAAATGCAAAAAATGCGAGTGGTCTTTGCTCGCATTATTAAACATCTCATTTATATCAACAATAAGACATTTTGGATACCAGAAATACCAACTTAGACATACGCTGAAAACAAACAACTATGTATTCCACATCTGTTTATTGAGCAGCACTTGTTACAAGTATATATACAATGTCATTCAAACACTAATTACATCCTGTGAATTGTCACTGCTGGGGTCAAGACAAGCGTTCTTCTCACTCATGTCATCACTGATCACACCTGCAAGTCCAGACAGATGCCACCCAACACGGTGTCTTTGCTCTTTGTGACTGCATCAAAGGCCGACACGAGCCAGCGCGCACGTATGGTTTTAGCTGAAGTACTCTACTCAGCGTTAATAAGCGGTGCTATTTGGTGAGTGGTTGGATTAAGGTGAGGATTCTCCTGTAAACCTGACAGGACATTTTGTTTAGATATAAATCCACTGATGCTTGAGGGGAGGGGGTGTCACATTCATATTGAGTCTCATTTTTGGCTAGGGGCCAACGGTCGCATTCTTTTAGAGACGCATTAATTGCAAGTTTTACAGTAGTTACTTTGTGCTGGCAACGTCTGTATGTCCAGTACATGTAAGAAATTTCATTGTCCTGGAACTAGACTTCCCACAGGGTGTCAGTTCTGAAGGTCGCTGACCATGTGCTTGTAGGGATAATGTCTGTTGTTAACCGACATCCAGTAATAAGTCAGGACATTTCATTGTCCTGGCACTAGACTTCCCACAGGGTGTCAGTTCTGAAGGTCGCTGACCATGTGCTTGTAGGGATTATGTCTGTTGTTAACCAACATCCAGTAATAAGTCAGGACATTTCATTGTCCTGGAACTAGACTTCCCACAGGGTGTCAGTTCTGAAGGTCGCTGACCATGTGCTTGTAGGGATTATGTCTGTTGTTAACCGACATCCAGTAATAAGTCAGGACATTTCATTGTCCTGGAACTACTGGAACTAGACTTCCCACAGGGTTACAGTTCTGAAGGTCGCTGACCATGTGCTTGTAGGGATAATGTCTGTTGTTAACCGACATCCAGTAATAAGTCAGGACATTTCATTGTCCTGGAACTACTGGAACTAGACTTCCCACAGGGTTACAGTTCTGAAGGGCGCTGACCATGTGCTTGTAGGGATAATGTCTGTTGTTAACCGACATCCAGTAATAAGTCAGGACATTTCATTGTCCTGGCACTACTGGAACTAGACTTCCCACAGGGTTACAGTTCTGAAGGGCGCTGACCATGTGCTTGTAGGGATAATGTCTGTTGTTAACCGACATCCAGTAATAAGTCAGGACATTTCATTGTCCTGGAACTAGACTTCCCGCAGGGTGTCAATTCTGAAGGGCGCTGACCATGTGCTTGTAGGGATTATGTCTGTTGTTAACCGACATCCAGTAATAAGTCAGGACATTTCATTGTCCTGGAACTACTGGAACTAGACTTCCCACAGGGTGTCAGTTCTGAAGGTTGCTGACCATGTGCTTGTAGGGATAATGTCTTGGCAGTGAATTTGGACATGAGCATCACCAGAAGTCTTAACACGATCCAAATGTTGGCAAAATACCAGGTAACTGGAATCCGCAACTGAGTTAAACGGTCAGCACAGTTACCTTTTTTACCGTTAAGTCTATATCAAATGTAAATCCTCAGTAGATGGAAATAATGTCATTTAACGTCCTGGAACTGGTTTACCTTGGCTTTCAACTCATATAGGAAGCTGGGCATCTGTTATTTCATGTTCATCACTGGACATGACTCACAACAAAATTCTTGGGTTTTTAGTTTCAGTTTATTACCAACATTAGTTAAATACAAATATATTGGAAATACTAAAAAGTTCTGGCGTCTTTGATGGGTGTGTCAATGCAGGTCAGCACATGGTCCGGGAATACTGACCAGAGATGGTGTGTCAATGCAGGTCAGCACATGATCCGGGAATACTGACCAGAGATGGTGTGTCAATGCAGGTCAGCACATGATCCGGGAATACTGACCAGAGTGGGTGTGTCAATGCAGGTCAGCACATGGTCCGGGAATACTGACCAGAGATGGTGTGTCAATGCAGGTCAGCACATGATCCAGGAATACTGACCAGAGTGGGTGTGTCACTGCAGGTCAGCACATGATCCCGGAATACTGACCAGAGATTGTGTGTCAATGCAGGTCAGCACATGAACCGAGAATACTGACCAGAGATTGTGTGTCAATGCAGGTCAGCACATGATCCAGGAATACTGACCAGAGTGGGTGTGTTACTGCAGGTCAGCACATGATCCAGGAATACTGACCAGAGTGGGTGTGTCACTGCAGGTCAGCACATGATCCCGGAATACTGACCAGAGATGGTGTGTCAATGCAGGTCAGCACATGAACCGAGAATACTGACCAGAGATTGTGTGTCAATGCAGGTCAGCACATGATCCAGGAATACTGACCAGAGTGGGTGTGTTACTGCAGGTCAGCACATGATCCAGGAATACTGACCAGAGTGGGTGTGTCACTGCAGGTCCGGGAAACCTGACCAGAGTGGGTGTGTCAATGCAGGTCAGCACATGAACCGAGAATACTGACCAGAGATTGTGTGTCAATGCAGGTCAGCACATGATTCAGGAAATGACCAGAGATGGTGTGTCACTGCAGGTCTGGGAATACTGACCAGAGTGGGTGTGTCACTGCAGGTCAGCACATGATCCGGGAATACTGACCAGAGATGGTGTGTCAATGCAGGTCAGCACATGATCCAGGAAATGACCAGAGATGGTGTGTCACTGCAGGTCCGGGAATACTGACCAGAGTGGGTGTGTCACTGCAGGTCAGCACATGATCCGGGAAATGACCAGAGATGGTGTGTCACTGCAGGTCCGGGAATACTGACCAGAGTGGGTGTGTCCCTGCAGGTCTGGGAAACCTGACCAGAGTGGGTGTGTCACTGCAGGTCAGCACATGGTCCGGGATTACTGACCAGAGATGGTGTGTCAATGCAGGTCGGCACAAAGTCAGGCTGACTAGAGTGGGCGTGTCACTGCAGGTCAGCACATGGTCAGGCTGACTAAAGTGGGTGGATCATGACAGGTCAGGCCACCTGGTCAAAGTGGGCATGTCATTGTACTGCACTTGCAAGCTGATACATCAATGAAATGATGCTCCTTACCAGTACCTTCATAACACAACTGTCTGTCATAAATATTTTTGTTGTCTCATCTTAGTCCTACATGATCAGTAGATCTTCTTACATGTGAACACATCTTGTCCTGCCTCCTCGTACAGACATCTGGTGACCTGTACAATCTGTGACCCATGAAGATCCAGGGTAGAATAGGTCTTCAGCAACCCATGCTTGCCGTAAAAGGCGACTATGCTTGTCGCAAGAGGGAACTGACAGGATCGGGTGGTCAGGCTCGCTGACTTGGTTGATGCATGTCATCGATCCTAATTGTGTGGATCGATGCTCATGATGTCAACCACTGGATTGTCTGGTCCAGACTCGATTTTTTACAGACCACCGTCATATAGCCGGAATATTGCTGAGTGTGGCCTAAACAATCAAAAAACAAATCATATGGAAAAAAGCATATATTAAAGCCCAGGGCCGAATAACGGGTTTCATCATGTTTTATGACCAAATATTTCATCCAAAATTAATCCCTGGGCTAATACAAAAAATATACAAGCATGACTAAAGATTCTATTTCATTCAGTTTTAATAAATCAACACTTTTGAAGTACAATAAACACAAATGTAGTATGACTTTCATATAAATAAATGACTGACATAGTTATTTAATTTTACAGTAAACTTGGGTTATAACGAACATGCTTATAGCGAACTGACGGATATAACGAACTTACTTTTTAGTCCCAACTATTTGCTGTAATTATGCTGTGTATATGCGAACTACGGTTATAATGAACTAAAAATAATAGTCCCTTTGAGTTCGTTATAACCGTAGTTTACTGTATTTTTATTTTGACCGACCTTGTGTAGAAAAGCTGGAATATATCTGTGAAACATAAAAGTTACAAAGTGTGGCCTGAGGTAAAAACACAGGTAGAATCTAACATTGACAGGCTGCTTCTGCACATCACTTAAGACCATCAACTGGGAAACATTGGAGAGAGGGCATCCTTGTTTATCGTTTATTGTCCACAACACCAAACATCAGAACAGCCCATTACACGTCACATCAGAACAACATTGGCATTGTACCAATTGTGTTTAGATTTAGTAAATTTATTTTTGAAATTTTGAAACAAGAACACATTACCGGTACTTTTATTGGCCTAAAAAAAATTCTACATGCTGTAAATAAGGGTGTCACATAAGAGAGAGTGAGTTGGGGTGGGTTTAACGCCGCTTTTAACAGTATTCCCGTTATATCGCGGTGTGTCAGATTAATGTGGGAGGAAAGCCCGAAATGATGCAGGTCTCATTTACCACTTAGGTGAAACCAACGAGCACGGATATGGTGCTGATAAACCTAGAAACATAATCGGGGCGAACCGGGATTCGAACCCACAATCACAGGTTTCTGGCATGCCCAAGGGACACAACTCTGCACAGCGAATTGCGGCGCATTAGACGACTGGGCCACCCGTGCACCCAGCTCAGGGATTAACAGCTCATCATAAACATAAACCTTGTCGGTGAAAGAGTGCACACAGGACCACAAACTGAGTTCACCATATCCGTTATTTTGCTATAAGCATGTTCGTCATATCCATCAATTTTATATGATAAGATATACAGCGAATATCCGAGACCGAAAAAGCAGTTTGTTTTATCCGTCAGTTCATTATAAGCATGTTCATCATAAGTGTTGTTTCCTGTATTGAAATATGTGGTTTTCAAGGCAATTCAGTTGAGAAAATGTTTATGTCTTGCCATAGTCACACTATGATGACAATTTGTTTCACAACACTTTTATTTATGGTACATTAGAGGTAAGAATACTTCACCTTAATAACAGACAATACTAACAATATAAATATTTTTCTAAATAAACTCATTGGACCCAAACTAGATTGCTGGGCCCCGTTTCACAAAACGATCATAATGCTACAACCATCGTAAGTAACATACACTTACGACAGTCGTAACAGTACAATCGCTTTGTGAAACAGGGCCATGGTTCATAAAGCAATCGCAACGCTATGACTGTGAAAACTCCCGTATTGTAACAGACTTGATTTGGTCCCAGCAATGAGACTGCTGCGAAACATGGGTCTCTGGACACACACAGATCCGCAATCCCGTCAATAAATTCAATGAAGCTGACTGAAGATGAGGTGATCATCTGAATGGTCATTTCTCAAACACACACACACACACACACACACACACATACTGAACACACATTCTACAAAAACACACACGCACACTATCTTCCCCGGTGTATATGCTGGTTATGAAGTATGTGGGCCTTGTCCTTCAACACCGACAACTCCTCTTGTATCAAGTCTGTCAGTCGTTTACGTATCTCTCGCTGAAAAGAAGAAAACCAAATGTTATCTTCACTACTGTTTCAATTCCAGGGTGCTGTTGTCCAAAGCGATCTTAGCGCTAAGATGATTAAAGCTCCCATACCTGTACATAGGAGGAGTTCATGATCATCTAAACGCTAAGATCGCTTTGTACAACAGCACCATGAAAATTGACTATGCTTGTCGTAAGAAGCGACCAACGGGATCGGGTGGTCAAGCTCGCTGACTTGGTTGATGCATGTCATCTTATCCCAGTTGGGTGGATTGATGCTCATGATGTCAATCACTACATTGTCTGGTCCAGACCGCCGTCATATAGCTGGAATATTATTGCCGAGTGCAGCGTTAAACAACAAACAAACCTGAACATAGACTTACAACTGTTGTAGCGCTAAGGCAGTTTTGTACAACCAGAGCATAACTAGTGATTGTAGTTCATGAAGGTACTGTTGGTGTGACGTCAGCCATCATGTAATTTGACGAAACAGTACAAGATCCTGACGGCAGATTTTTTTTGTTTAATGCCACACCTAGCAACACTAAGATGGCAGCCAAATAATTGAGTACAGACCTGAAAATCCAGTGATCAACGATCCACACAGTCGGCGTCCAATGACACGCAATCAACAAAGAAAGACATCGAGCCTGACCACCCGATTCATTTAGTCACCTCTCACGACCAACATAGGTTGTTGGGGACCAATTCTGATTGGGAATCACCCCTGAGCCCAGACATGAAGCTGACCAGGTCAACAGGAAATAGTCCCCTGCTTGACCATGTTAAGACTAGTAGCTGTCTAAAATTGGTGTCGACCAAAGAACCTGTTTTCCCTCAAGGTTTTCAGTGAAGTAGCACTCAAAACACATAGCCATCTGAGTCAAACTGACTAGACCGACAGAAACTGATCTGTTAGACTTTTGTCACTGGTTTCCATCAGTGTTTACATCACTACAATCATCAGCTTCATCACACTTGTATCCTGTAAGTAGTCGAGTGTTTGACAGTGTAATCGATGCTTCATGTTGTCTGGGAACAGGGACACACAATCAGCTTTGTGACTAGCCGATCCTGGAGCACTGGTAGACTTTTGGTGTTTCTACTCCAGGTAAATGTCCACCCTTACATGCCAACTTTGATCTTATCGTGTAGTAAGGCTGTTTTCATGACATTATTGTACCGGTATATAAGCACAAACTTGCTGTGCTAAATTCCACCCCTAACCAACCAGCATATTGAGGTCATTAGAACGAGTGAGTTTGATTTTACGCCACTTTTAGTAATATTCCAGCAATATCACGGCGGGGGACACCAGAAATGGGCTTCACACATTGTACCCATGTTGGGAATCGAACAAAGGTCTTCGGTGTGATGAGCGAATGCTTTTACCACTAGGCTACCCGACCGCCCCTCCCTGTGTTTGAGGCAAACCATCATAACATTTCTAAAGACATGGCCAAAAGTATGACACGAGACCGAGACAAAGCACCAACATTTCCCTATCATTATATCATTTATCCATTTATTTATCTTCTTTGAACAGCTAAGATGCTTAATTAAACTGAAATAACTCTAAACACCATTTGATAAAATAACTATTTTTGTAAGAAAACAAAGTTTGAATCATTTTAAGTTAAATACAAACTTAGTCAGCTTATAAATGCCTTTAACAAAGTGTGTATGTAAGATTGAGTGAGTGAGTATGGTTTTTCATCGCTTATAGCAATATTCCAGCAATATCACAGGGGTGGACACCAGAAATGGGCTTCTCACATTCTCACATATCTGAAAAATGAAGATAATTTCAATCATCAAAGTGATACTTACAGGCGTTTTCTTTAGCTCACGGAGTTTGGCTAATTCCTCCTGAAAGTCGATGGGTTTACCAATAAGCACTGTGACTTTCTGAAAAACAAACCCAGCAAATCATGTGACTGAAGAAGATCCTGAATAGTTCTGAAGTCAACTACTGTATGGAGGTAGACTTTCAGTGTGCAAAGAATAGAGTTATGTTCCCTTGACCAGCACCAGCAAGGTGTCCACACTGAGATTACCTCCCTTTGACCACAAATTGCTTTCCCTCACCATTTCATCAAACCGTTTTATTCCCCCAGAATACAAGACTTAGAAACTAAATCAACCCAAAGAAAGTACTGTACACCAAGATGTTAAACTCAACAATGCAAATCAACTTTGCAAAACTCCTTCAGATACATCATCACATCATAAACATTACGTAACCTAATCATGTCATACAATCTGAATATTTGACATAAAACAATATTTTGAGAAAAACAAATCTTTACACACAGAACAAGCATGTCATGAAGGTCATACACAAAAAAGACTTTGATTATTACACTGATGATAGTGAAAGAAGAAGTCTTAGATTGGATAGTGCATGTTGACCAATGATGGTCAGTTCGAGGCGACTACTGACCTTCTTAATGAGCGGAATATAGGGCGTCTTGTTGGGCAGCACATCATCCATTCCTACAACAAACTCAACCGTAGATCTGTCCACCAACATGAGAGAGGAACCACTAGAAATGAAATGACTTGCTAGTAAGGTGAGGTGAAATTGGGTTTAACGTCGCGTCCAAGATTATTGCACATATATAGCGACGTGCATGTACGTGTGTGTGTTTGAGTGGCTGCTTGTACTAGTCCGGACTGATGCCGATTTATAGTGCTAGCTCACTGAGATACCATGCCGCAGTTTAACATGAATACCCCACTCAGACACAGTATACTGACTCCGAGCCGACCAGTCCTTGTTTTAGCCCCTTAATGCCGAGCGCCAGACATGGTAACAACAAGTATCATCTTTTAACGTCTTATTGTATGACACGGCCGGGGATCGAACCCCGGACCTTCCGCTCTCTTGGCGGACGCTCTACCACTAGACCACGGAGGCGGTTGCTAGTAAGGGACCGACCATTTCAGTCTTGGATTAACTATCAAAATTAGAAAAAACAGGAAAAACACCTTGCAACAATGTAATTTTTGATGCAGGCAATTTCTTTCTTTTTCCAAAAGTCTGAAACGTAATTATATTTATTAAGAATTTTTCAGTCAGCAATATTCCAGATATATCACGCCAGTCAGCAATATTCCAGCTTTATCGCGACAGTCATCATTATTCAAGCTATATCACAGCATTCAGCAATATTCAAGCAATATCACGACAGTCAGCAATATTCCAACTATATTGCGATAGTCAGCAATATTCCAGCTACATCATGCTGCAGTCAGCAATATTCCAGCTACATCATGCTGCAGTCAGCAATATTCCAGCTACATCATGCTGCAGTCAGCAATATTCCAGCTATATCATGCTGCAGTCAGCAATATTCCAGCTACATCATGCTGCAGTCAGCAATATTCCAGCTATATCATGCTGCAGTCAGCAATATTCCAGCTATATCATGGAGGTCAGCAAGATTCCAGCTACATGACAGAGATGAGCAATATTAACGCTATATCACAGCAGTATGACATTCAATAAACAAAGTCACCTGATGCTCATAATTCAGTCGCCTCTTACAACAGGCATGTTATGGCTACTCTGCCCGGGGATTCCTCTGGGCTGTAAAATAGGGACATATTCACAGCCTTTGAAATTGTTGTTCTTTTTAAACTAGTGCAAAGGACTAGAATTTACATTATTTCCCTAGTCCTCAGAGTTTGCAGCTTGTCCTTCTTGAACAAGACAAAACAGTTTACATTTTTATTCAGTTTCAATTTGTAACCCTATAACATCTTCCCGAAGCAAGGGAGTTAACTGACTTTAAACGTCCAGTTTCCACCCTTGCCGAACCAGGCTGTAATTCCTGGGCTCGATCGTAGCCCCACCAGTGGTTATTACGAGTCATGTCCCTTCTGAGCCTCGCCTATCGACCAATCAGATTCCACCTCTTGTATCACTTGCATTTGAATCAAACAAAATGGCCCCACCCAGTCAAGACGATCTTATCGATAATCAAGTTCTATTGTGTATAAGTTCTAACGGGTCTTACATCGCGAAGTGCATCAAATTGCGTGAGCACCTTGATTAAAAACATGAAAAGATTTGGAAAATATTTGTTGACAACGAGTTGGCGGTGTACATGGTTTGCAAATCCTGCAATCGACCGAAATCTACACGACAGTTTACTGACCGGGTTTCGATTATGTGACCGATTTTGATTGGACTATGCATAGACTCGTTAGTCCAGCCAAAATGTAACTCCATAATACCAGCTGGACTGGACTTTTATAGTCAGTTAACTCTCTTGCCTCGGGAAGATGCCCTATAATTGTAGAACTATAGCACTTAAATGTAACTTGTCAATGTGGACTACCATCATAGGACTTGCAATTATCCTCATCCCAATTTAGTAGTCTCAGGCTGGAGGGAATTTCGAAGGCTGCATTTGGGTCAGAAGTTTGTCTATCTTTTTAAGCAAAAGTAAATGCTTTTACTGGAGGATGTCTTTGTGATGCGACAGACGATGGATTGCATGAGTTATGAGGATACACAATCAGTCAGGTAACCCACAGCCACCAACTGATCCTTCATTTCAATTCGTAAAAGCAGGTGCTGGAGACCTCCGCTGCCCCGGCATCCACACAGAGACAATGAGACGAGGACAAGACAAATGTAACATGGCAGCATCTCAGTGCAACTCACCAAAATGGAACATGGGCAGGACTAACGGTGTGATGTTACTCTCGCTGATGAGACGCCCAACACCTGCAACAACAGACAGGGTATACCTCGCATCACTCATAGTTTTAGTCCACTAGTCCTTATAATGATAACATAGCAAAACGCTTAAAAAGGGCAAATGTCTACTAGTCCTTATGATACCTTTACCATTGGGCAGTTTGGCAAGGACTATAGGACTAGTGCCAATTTCTAACACTGCTCATACGCAAATATTGACAGAAACAGACAGGGTGAACCTCGACTCACTCACACTCAAATACTGACAGAAACAGACAGAAAATACATTCCCCTTACAAAGCAAGGTGGAATAGGTCATTTATACTTTCACAGGATATCTGCTACTCAAAAGAAGTTAAAGAACACCCAACTGTTTAATGCCTCTAGTTAATCTGTCATGGCTGGTGGGTATTGCAACACACAGCCTACCAGCTGTGGGTGTTCTTTAACTTCTTTTGAATAGTATACATCACCAGCAACTTACAGTGGCTTAAAGATCAGGGTACTTCAGAAATTGTTTCAAAAGGGGGAATTTGTAGAATACCAAATCTGAACAGTTTATGCAAGTGCAAATTAACCCAAAACAGTCATAGGATCGTGGAAGAAATATGACAAACAATATTTGTCTTTATACTCATCATGTTTTTATTTAATGGTTCTTTTAATAAACAATATCTGTTTTAGCCATATTTCAAGCGAGGCAACACTTTGAATGAGTCATGAACAAAGTGACTGACAAATGCACTCACCCCACTTCAGCCTCATCTGTTGATGGGTTTCATTAACTTTACCTGTCAAAATAAAACACAATATAACTTAATAATCTAAGTAATATTGAAAAATAATTTCTACCTTAAGTTATGGGAAAAATTATTGCGCAACATGTGTTTTGTTGTGTTTTCTAGTCTGCTGAAGTACCTATGAGTATTAATATACATCTTCCTGGGGCAAGGGAGTTAACTTTCAACCTTGCCAAACTAGGCTGGCATTTCGTTGCTCGATCATAGTGCCCCGGTGGCTATTGCCCCTCCTGTTGACCAATCAGATTCAACCTCTTTTATCGCTTGCATTTGTGTTTTCTAGTCTGCTGAAGTACCTATCAACATACATCTTCCTGAGGCAATGGAGTTAACTTTCAACCTTGCCGAACTAGTCTGGCATTTCGTTGCTCGATCATAGCGCCCCCACCCCGGCTATTGCCCCTCCTACTGACCAATCAGATTCAACCTCTTCTATCGCTTGCATTTACTTCAAACAAAATGGCAGCACCCAGTCAAGAAGATCAGATCAATAATCAAGATCTACATTGTAATAAAACAGGTCTTACCTAGCAAAGTGCATAAAATCACTTGAGCACATTAATTAAAAACATGAAAATGTTTGTAAAAGATCTGTTGACACCCAGTTGAAGGTACGCATGCATTGCAAATCCTGCAATCGACCAAAATCTGCACGGCACTTGCAATGTTATTTACAAACCAGATATCGACCTTGTTACGCAATTTTGACTAGACTATGCATAGACTTGTTACTCAAGCCAAAATATTATTCAGAAATTCAAACCTAGTATGGGAAGGGTGGAAACTGGACTGCTTTGGGCAGTTAACCCCCTTGCCTCGGGAGGAAGATCAATATGTTAACTATCTATCAACCATTCATGGAAGAAATGCTGAAGAAGAAGAAAAAAGAAAAAGAAAGAAAGAAATCTGCATAATACACAAATTGTGGCGATAAAATACATACACACATTGTAGTATGTATGATTTGGGAGAACATACTTCAACTGTTGAAGTATGTTCTCCCAAATCATACATACTACAATGAAGTTCAACACTTTGAAGAAGATAACCCAGCTCAGTAACAATTCCCCGTGAGTGGACAACTGATAGCTGTGGCCATTAAACAGTTATATCTAATTGAGACAGTATCTGGGCATGGCATCATGACCAACCTGGCGATATCATCAGTAAGGGAGAGAGTGAATGTGTCCGTCTTCCCAAGGCATGGGAGTTAACTGACTGTAAATGTTCAGTTTCCAGCCTTGCCGAACTAGTCTGGAATTTCAAGGCTCGATCGTAGCACCACCAGCGGCTTTTACGAGTTATGTCCCTTCTATGTCTCTCCTATTGACCAATCAGATTCCACCTCTCATATCACTTGCATTTGCTTCAAACAAAATGATGGTGCCCAGTCAAGGTGATATGATCGATGATCAAGTTCTATATTGTAATAAAACGGGTCTTACCTTGCAAAATGCATCAAATCACATGAGCACCTTGATTAAAAACATGAAATGATTTGTAAAATATCTGTCGACACCCAGTTGACTGTACACATCCTCTGCAAATCATACAGTCTTCTGAAATTTTGTTTACGAACCGGATGTTGATTTCATTACGCAATTTTGATTTGACTATGCATAGACTTGTTAGTCCAGCCAAACTGTAACTCCATAATACCAGCCTAGTTCGGCAAGGGTGGAAACTGGACTTTTATAGTCAGTTATCTCCCTTGTCTCGGGAAGACGGGGATATATGTGGGGGACTTGAAGAAACAGGCTACACAGACAAAGTTGTCTTTAGGCTGCAGGATTAAAGCTCTATCATGGTGTCTGGTGAAGATTCAAGTCTGAATAAGACTAACCAGTGCAATATTTTGAACTAACATGTCTGCCTGCAGATTTCAGAGAGACTCGTGACATTTCCTTGTGGACTTCCAATTTTACAAGATGGCATCTCTGTAGCAGAGGATTTTTGTGACTCCCTTGCCTCAGGAGGATGAAATGTGTCATGCCAGCCAGCATTATTTAAAATATATCAGACCTTAGAAGATCCGGGGTAGAATAGATCTTCAGTGCCGTGAAACACGACTATGCTTGTTGTAAAAGCCGATGAACGGGATCTGGTGGTCAGGCTCGCTGGCTTGGTTGAAGCATGTCATTTATTCAAATTGCGTGGATCGATGCTCATGATATCGATCACTGGATTGTCTTGTCCAGACTCGATTATTTACAGACCACCGTCATATTGCTTGAATATTGCGGAGCGCAGCGTAAAACAACAAACCAACCAATCAAAAATATCATGACAGCCAAAAGCTTAATCCAGGCCAGGCAAACCATTGGCTGACAGTAAAACAACTGATCCATGTAACTGGCATATAAATCAGGTGACACATTGTAAACATACAACCTTCATTCCAGTCATGAGTTACTGGGGACAAATTCTGCCCTGCAACCTAAACAGGATGGCATCTATCATCTCAGAACAAAGAATCCATTACACCCCAAGCTCTGACTGACAGCACCCACCTTCCGGGAACATGTGTACCCACTCTCCCAGGTGCAACTTTTCCAGCATGTAATCGACACTGCGCTGATACACCCCTGCGCCCCTCACGACCGGCACAGTTTTACCCAGACTGAAGAACAGCGCATGCCAGTACTTGGTGAAGCAAACATCTTCAGCCGCTAATGTCCAGCGTAACGTACTCTGGTCCATCACATACCGAATCTTTAGCATTCCTGAAACAGACACAATGGGTTATTTTGGGGTGTAGTGGCGTGTGTTTTAAGTGAGAATAGTGGGAAATAGCGGCACAGGGGGTAAGTGGGCACAGTGGCATGTGTAAAAAGTAGGCATAATAGCATGTGTAAAAAGTGGGCGTAATGGAATAGTTGATAAGTTGGCCTGGTAGTATGGGTGGTAAGTGGGCATAGTGGAATAGTTGATAAGTTGGCATGGTAATCATGGTAATATGGGTGATAAGTGGGAAAAGTGGAATAGTTGATAAGTTGGCATGGTAATCATGGTAATATTGGTGATAAGTGGGAATAGTGGAATAGTTGATAAGTGGGCAAAGTGGAATAGTTGATAAGTTGGCCTGGTAATATGGGTAATAAGTTGAAATAGTGGAATAGTTGATAAGTTGGCATGGTAATCATGGTAATATGGGTGATAAATGGGAATAGTGGAATAGTTGATAAGTTGGCATGGTAATCATGGTAATATTGGTGATAAGTGGGAATAGTGGAATAGTTGATAAGTGGACAAAGTGGAATAGTTGATAAGTTGGCCTGGTAATATGGGTAATAAGTTGAAATAGTGGAATAGTTGATAAGTGAGCATAGTGGTATGGGGATAAGTGGGAATTGTGGAATAGTTGATAAGTGGGATAGTGTAACAGTTGATAAGTGGGCATAGTGGTATGGGCGATAAGTTGGCATAGTGGAATAGTTGATAAATGGGCAAAGTGGAATAGTTGATAAGATGGCAAAGTGGAATAGTTGATAAGTTGGCCTGGTAACATGGGTGATAAGTGGAAATAGTGGAATAGTTGATAAGTGGGCATAGTGGTATGGGTGATAAGTGGGCATAGTGGTATGGGTGATAAGTGGGCATAGTGGTATGGGTGATAAGTGGGCATAGTGGTATGGGTGATAAGTGGGATAGTGTAATAGTTGATAAGTGGGCATAGTGGTATTGGTGATAAGTAGGCACAGTTGATATTGATGGTGGTATCATACTACGTTGTAAGTGGACTAGGGCTCTGGGGAAACTTACCCCACAGAATAGGGTCGTCCAGACAGCTGTGGTGATTAGTAACTGTAACTAGGCCTTGTTCTTTTGGACGGTTCTCTATGGCATCATACAGTTGTGTCCTGTTGTGCACATTGAGTGTATTCAACCATTCTGTAAGAACACAATGACACAAAGCTAGAACATCTAAAAGAAACAGACAAAGTAAGACTGTCTAATCACACGGTTCTCACTCAATGTGCTTGGTCTAAATAACCAATGTGTAACTGGTCATTAATATCTCAACATTGTAGAAATAAATCATTGTGATGAAATAAGATTTTTTGTTGTGTTTAATTTGCATATATCTGGAAAAATGTATTGCAACACCAGAATATTTCATAACCTCCAAGAATGATTTTGAACTGATAAATGTCCAGAACAATGGACTGATATCACTGGCTTATCTTGCCAACCATACATGCAACTGTAGCCTTTGCAATTCTGGCACATCACTTACTCACAAAAGTACATGTATGTTCAAGTAACCATTTCAGTGAATAAAAGACGAAAATGGGTCCACCCCATGGTTACATAACTCTTCAACATGTTCAAGGAATGCCCATTATCATGATTATGGTGTCCAGAGACAGACATAATTCCTAGGGCACCAATGCCCCCTCAGGCATCTTTGTGTCTACTGTGGCACAGACACAGTGGTTTGAATATGTTGGGGAAAACCTTGAGTGAGTGAGTATGGTTTTACGCCGCTTTTAGCAATATTCCAGCAATATCACAGCGGGTGACACCAGAAATGGGCTTCACACATTGTACCCATGTCGGGAATTGAACCCGGGTTTTTGGCATGACGAGCGAACGCTTTAACCACTAGGCTACCCGGCCGCCCTTGAAGTATGAGAGATAGTTGATATCATCTTGCCATATTTTTCCCAGGTAATAATATCAAAATATGTGACATAATTAAAAATACTATTTCACCAATAACTGATGTTGAATCGCCATCTTGCTTGACAATAATGAAAGAACAATGTTACATTAGATAACAGGGGAGGTAATTTGAACAACTCCATAACTCAAAACGTTTACTTTATCACAGGATATAGTACTGTCGGTACCTTTGATCTTTTACCGAAGCATATAAGAATGCACTATAAGATTGATAATTACTTTAATTACAAGACCTTTATATTTCTTGTCAAGAATTTGGTACAGTGTACCGGTTCTTCATAAAGGGTTCTTTGCACTGATCGAACCAACTATATGCTCAGTATTTAGTACTATATTATTGACAGACAGGATTTAAAACTGATGTCATTATACTTACAAGATTTTTAAATGTCAGAACTTTTTATAAGGTTGGTTGGTTAGTTGGTTAGTTGGTTTGTTGTTTAACGCCGCACTCAGCAATATTCCAGCTATATGATGACGGTCTGTATATAACAGAGTCTGGACCAGACAATACAGTGATTAATATCATGAGCATCGATCCACGCATTTGGGATCGATGACATGCATCAACCAAGTATGCGAGCCTGGTCAATATTTTAACTATTTAGTGTGTTTCAGCCCCAACAAGAGAAAGAAAAGTTAATCTAGAATGCACTGACTTGGGTAGACGTGAAATCATGTACTGCTCTCCTTTAACTATCTGACATCAACAGTTTACTGGTCGCAATGGCACAGCTACGATTCACGCCTTCATAATGTTTTAAGGAAGAATTTGGTGCTCCTGTTTAATGCTGCATAATTTTTTAAGACTAATAATCATATGTGTATACTGAGATACTCTCCTTATTGTAAGCATAATCTTATTAAATGTTAGACCAAAATTGCCTGAACTGATCAAATTTGGAGTTAGCAGTTGAATGTTATAAATAATAAATTGAAATCTTAAAACCAAATTACTGTTAGTTCATCTAATTGGTATCTGAACAGGGATAACTAGTATTTGTCAGTGCCTCACAAGCACAATCAACGAAATCTAGTCAGGTCATGACCATGTCATGTTTACAAAACCAGGACAAGCCTAAACACGTGCAAAAGAGTAAATAGGACTTAGTTTGTTGAGTGATATGACTCATGTGGGGTTAAAACAACTACGTCTTATGTGTTGGTAAGGCACGCCACGTGTCACAATGGTAAAGTGGAGCAATGCCGTACTGTCTTGACAAGTAGAACATGTTCGAAGTCCACACGTGTTTGACATGACACAAGCCAACAGAATTAAAGAAAGTCGTACCCAACCAAAATTTGCTCAACGTTCCAACCATCGCAACTGTAAACCTGCTGGAAACATTCCAAGTAAAAGTGGGTTTACTTGGAAACAACCAACCGTTTCCAAGGGGCATCGTGGTGGACTTTGTAAAACTTAAAACGTGCGTCTATGAAAACATTAACAACCGGAAATAGGGCTTTTCTTCACTTCTGTACACACAAGAGTTACTAAGGGAGTTAACTCAGCGTTGTTCCGGGACAAATCGAATGGAGACCTTCTTGTTGGTTATTTAAAGATGCGTGTTGTGTCGAATAGTCCCATTTATCACAGTGTGACTGAGCATGATTTTAGTATAATACGCCGTTGTCAGGACGGGATATTCTGTGTGGCCCTAAAGTATTGAATCTTAAAATGTTATAGCCTTCAGTCATCAGTTGCACAATACAGCATGTTATTAGCACTCAATCTTGTACCGAACCTTGGACTTTCTGCAATGAATTTTATAGTCATGAGAAAATATTAAACAATACTTTTTAAAGACCCTTACATTTGCAATAACAGCAACATATTAACATGATCTCATTTCGATGGAGATCTCCACATGATTAATTCGTTTTATTAATAATCTGTGTTGCATATATATATGAGGAGCCGTTTTATCATATATTCCTGATTTTATTATATAAATAATAAATATATTGATATCACAAAATAATTTATTGATTTCACGAAATCGAATTTATGATATAAAATAATTATTGATATCACAAATTTGGAATTTTATATATCATATAAATCTGTGATATCTAAAATGTTGGGTTTTTTTATCATTAAATCGAATTTGTCATTTATTCAATTTTAGATATCAGTAAATTGAATGTGATTAATTACCCTTTTCACAATAACTGTTCCCTTTGACTTCAGGTCGATTTTAACGAATATTCACTGCTGCACTGAATTGAGTGTTGAGTTAGATGCATTTGAATAATCGGGATGCTAATCGCTGCTTTCTTAGTATATTTTAGGGAAGATAAATGATGAAACCCAAACTCCGATATTCCGAAAAGTATATATTTTAGTCACTTAAAAAAATATGCGCCTTTTTTACAATTTGCATGCCAATGTTTTGTGAAAGAGAGCCATTCATTTTGTTTGCATTGTTTACCTTTTTCTGTATAATTTATTACCATATTATTATTTAAATAATCTTTTCATAATGCTCCATTTTATCTGTGTGTTTCATTGTTCACTGTATCATACTGTACCTTGTCAAATAATAAATATACGGTAACTTTGATCCAGAGGATCAACACTGCGCAGAGATATTTTGTAACATACCAACCTATTGATGCAAGTATCTGTACTGTCATAAAGCGCAGGGGGCACGGGGGGCCCAGTCGTCTATGGGGTAACAGATATGATAAAACTAGACTGGAACCCTGCCTTTCGCATCCTAGCGGCTGCAGTCGAGGAGCGCAATCGTTCTTGGGCAGGTAAACCAGTCTAGCACAGAGTGCGTGCCCTCTCTTATGATTGTGCCGATTAACACAAACATGTTTAGTGTAATAGTTTATAGTAACCAGATAGGATAGGAATGTTATAAAAAATATTATCATAAATATTTACGTATTTTGTTTGTACGCATATCATTATTCATATGCGAGACATTGTCGTAAGAGGCGACTAACGGGATCGGGTGGTCAGGCTCGCTGACTTGGTTGATGCGTGTCATCGAATCCCAGTTGTGTAGGTCGATGCTTATGATGTCAATCACTGGATTGTCTGGTCCAGACTCGATTATTTACAGACCGCCGTCATATAGCTGGAATATAGCTGAGTGCGGCGTAAAACAACAAACACACAAACAAATATGGAGACAAAGACGCCTTTTCTTTTAAAATTGTGTTTACAACTTTTCAACTCATCCCCATGTACCGTCCTCAAACCAAAAACGAATAAGGCACGGCGTTTGGCGCCCTGCAATATTACATCCATTTAAAATGCGCAAGATTCCATTCACCAAGTGAATACTCAAAATGGGAAACCATTATTAGCTGGCTGTTGAAGCCTCCTATCTCACCTGAATACGTCGTCGCCTTTTTGCTACCTCTGCGCTATAGCTCTACACACACACTTATACACGCGCACGCACACACGCACACACACACCACCCAATCCAACCCCACCACACACACGCACGCTTACAAACAGCCACGCTACCCCCCACCCAACAACACACAGAGGCACACCTACACGCACTCACGCACACACTCTCACACACGCCAAAGCGTTGATCGGTATTCATCAACCGATGCTGAATACGGTGCAAAACATCCATGGGCGGATACAGAGAGAGGGGGGGGGGGGGGGGGGGGTGTCTTTTATTTCGAAAAAAATCTTTATTTCTGCATAAATTACCACCAAAGACAATAAATAGATCTTAATTGTGCACCCCCCTTTTCAAAAAAGCTGTATCCGCCCGTGACATCATTCACTTTCTCACCTTGTAGACTCATCCCACACATACCATTAACAATGTCCAGCCAACATTATTCCTTACATGCACACACAATATGTCAATTCTACATACCATATCAACATTATTACCTGTACAACTTAGACTCGTGGAGGTTAAACCCGTGTCAGGTAGACATTGAGGTACATACAAGTATATCACTGCAACAACAGCCGGCTGGCTGGTCGGATCACTGGGCGTGGCATCACGCTCCACCGTCGAAAACTATCCCCCAGGAACACAGCGCTGGGGTGCCGACACCATCTGAGAACACCCACAGACTCTGTCCCCCTGGGGGTCCCCAGAGATCAGTACCCGACGCTCATAGCACACCCGAAGGCGCGATTGCGAGGCCGCTTTATCGGGCACGTCACCCCAAGGACCGAGCTGAATTCACTTGATCTGTCTACATCGGTAACAGGGTTACCGACCCGCCCTCCGTCCGGTAGGTATGCGGCTCAGCCCCTGGGCCCGAGGCACACGAACGCGCCCCGGGCCCATACTGTTATCTCACGGCTGTGTCGGTCATTGTTGGTAATTCGAAGTAAGCGGCGTCCTGTCACCCTCCCCACGAAGACAACATCAGCTCGCCATGGCGTCCCACCTCGCCGACAGCAAGGACTGGGTCACCTACAAGCTTCTGCGTCTCCCTGGTTCAAAGCGACTGTGACTCAGACGGCGAAGATTTACTTTATATACCCTCATGTTTGTGCCTAATCAGCATAACGAAGTCACGTGAACGGTATCGACGGACAACAGTGTTACGGTACGAGCGAGGCGCCTTAACGTTCTTGGAAACCGTGTTCTAGGCGATCTTTGTTAACTATGTTGGGAAAATTAGGCTTAACGCCTGTTTGAACACATCCAGATGTATTCTGTCACGGAAGAACAGTATGAATTCATTTGGGTGCTCTGTTAGAGTTGTGTCATTTGGACTGGATTCTGAAGACCCCAAACGAAGGTGTGGTGGCGAAGAGGTCCAGATTACTTATCAGAATAGTGAGTGATTATGGTTTTACGCCGCTTTTAGCAATATTCCGGCAATATCACAGCGAGGGACACCAGAAATGGGCTTCACACATTGTACCCATGTCGGGCATCAACACCGGTTCTTCGGTGTGACAAGCGAACGCTTAACCACTAGGCTACCCGACCGCACCTTATCATAATAGAATGGAGATAGAGTACACATGGTACTTCAGAATCATTAAACAGTTCTTTATCACGGCGTCACAGTTTGTGGAGCATGTAAGCCCGAAGTGATGCAGGACTTTGACGTTTACCTCTTTGATGCAACCCAAGCTCAAGTGAATGGTGCTGACAAACCAAGAAACAATATTAGAGCGAATCTGGGATTCGAACCTACGATCATAGGTTCTGTCTGCATAAGTGACGCAACGCTGCACAGCGAACTGGGATGGTTTAGACAACTGCGATAACCATATGGATGATACGTGGAAGCACACCCACACACACACACACACACACTATCACTATCACTATCACTATCACTAGTGTGCCAGAATGTTCCATCATCAGAGGCATTCGTGACCAACTCGTGTTATTCCAGCACAAGCCGAATAGCAGATTACGGAAAGAGGCGAGTGGTGACGAATGCATCTGAGGGCGGTTGTCAATGCAACGTGCTAGTTGCGTTTTGACTACAGTGGAACAGTTCGCGGGTAGAAGCCAGTCGTCAAAACGCAACCCAGATAAGTTAGGCGATTTCCGCGATGTTGTGCAATCCGCTACAATCATGTGATGCAATGTTAAGGAAACGTTGAAACATCTCCATATTAGTCAGTATAGGTACATACGTTGATCACAAAATGTAGTTTTCATATCTAAAAATATATTTTGAGATATCTAAACATGTATTTTATGACATCCCTAGCCTAATTCGATTTTTTCAATTATTATTATTTTTTATGTCATAATATTGGTGATGTTTAAAAATCAATCAATTTAATTTGTGGTATCATTAACTGCTCCCTTGACTTCACGTAGATTTGTACGAACATTCACTGCTGCATTGAAGTGAGTGTTGATGTCGATAATATACATAAATAGGACGCCAATCGCAGCTTTCTTGGTGTATTTTAGACGTGATGAAACCTACTGACGTGCTGTGTGGTCAGATCTGATGTCGGGAGCTATGGTATTAAGCTTGGTGAAGTATACCGGATGTTGGGTACCCATGTGTTAACTGGTCCATTGTATGATATGCAGGGTCAGCTCACTTGCTATATACATCATGGCCACAGTATGGTGGATTTTATGAGCGATTCAACAGCTTTTCTTCACTCACAAGTTTCCGGAATGAATCAAATTATTTTCCACTGAACTGTAATTCAGAATTCATCCATCTATCGATCCATCTATAAGAATACTAACACTGAAGTTAGAAATAATTAAGTGGGAAGAGAGTGAATCGCAGACTTTCATGTATAAATTCCAGTCAATATGTACCAATGTGACTGATATATGTATAGATGCATAGGAACTGATATGAACCAGGCAGCATTATACATCCTTAATCTGAACCAACTAGCTGCAGTCCAGGCAAGAAGACTGTACAAGCAGCCTTCACAAGTTATTGACCAACACCCGCCATGGTGGGACGGGGAGCTTGAAGAAAAAAAGTGTGAAAAGTATAGAACATTAAGTGAGTGAGTGAGGTTTTACGCCGCTTTTAGCAATATTCCAGCAATATCACGGCGGGGGACACCAGAAATGGTTTGCACTATAACACAAGCTTTCGCGAACTTTGATATCTGAACAGGGAATATCACCAGTTCCCCTTTGAGTAGTTTTAATAGTACATATCCCTTTATTGGCTTGTAAAGGTAAACAAAATTGTGTCTTACTTCCAACAAGTTTGGACGTAAATACAAGTACCAAATATCTGCAACAAGAGTCTACCTCCATTTGACGACCATTAAAAACAAAGGACATGAAAAATGTTTAACCCAATTTTCATAAAGAATAATGCTTGATATATATTTGCTACAGGTTGCCTTGCTTTTAAAGTTTTCAAAACAATCTTAGGTCATTTCTCGCCCCAGTTAGTTTAAACCGTTGAGTTTCCTGACGGTTCTTTATTTACAAAAGTGGATTTATGGATCGCAGTTTACAAGTGTATTCTGGACATTTCATAATTATCATTGGATTGGTTCCTGGCTATCGTCCATTAGTTAACAAATAGAGAGTTTCAAGGTATATTTCATTTGGAGCTTCCGGATGCGTGTCACAAAATCAATAGGGAGATGAGCAATATGGCACGTAGGCTTCTGTATTTTTCCGATTATGACACACATGAGTTCCTGGTCAGATCTAACTTTTAACGAATCAAAATGAGGTATTGTGACATGTGACAAGGACAGGCCAGGCTCGAACACTATAAAATGATGCCTTCAACATTAGGAGAGGAGAGCGCGGTTTGCAATCAATCGAGTCGAATTCCGATCGTTCTAAGTTTTCCCCAGTTAGTGACGAGTCTGGCCGGTCTGATCCTGTCCTGTATTGATAGATGGGCTGAGAGTAAGTAAAACTAGGTGAGTATAAACTGGTGTTGTGTTTCTTTATTATGCGTGCGTGAATGATGATGAAGACAACTTGGAGTAAGTGTCGTTAGACCAATCACTCCTTGACGGAGCCGAGCCGCGGCGGACAAGGCGAGTGGCAATGTCATGGCGTAATTGACCACAAGGACCAGGAACCAGTGACTGTATTAGGGTCGCTCTGGACGCCCGAAAGCAGTTACGACAGTACTTCAAAGTCTGTGCCATAGTCTCCAGGCTCTTAATGTTCTGGGGCGGTGGGGTAGCCTGGTGGTTAAAGCGTCCGCTCGTCACGCCGAAGACCCGGGTTCGAATCCCGACATGTGTGTGAAGCCCATTTCTGGTGTCCATTTCTGTTAATTTCTGCGTATTCCCTCTTATCATAAGCCCTTCCGGGCAGGACTCTTAATCCCAGGAAGGGCTTATGATAAGAGGGAATACGCCGAATGTTTGCTGAATATATTAAACAGACAAAGGGCATAGAATTTCGGTGCACTTGGAAACATATTGAACCAGTTAGGTATTTAGATAAATGAAATGTTAAATAAGTATTGAAATGGTTTGCACTATTTTAAATAAAAGTATTGAAATGGTTTGCACTATAACAGTTGTTCTGACGTGACCCGTAATGGGATGTCCTCTGCGGTAGCGAGAACTTGTATCTGATTTTAATGAGATTGAGGTAATCTCAGCATGTGACTAATCCTGTTTTGGTTTTTTAAAGCATTAATTGTTTATTGTTAAGCAAGTTTTTCTCAGCACCCGTTGTAATATGCAGCTACAAGCCGACTCGTCTCGCATCAAAACACGGGCTGTGTACTCGCGGGCAGGTGACCATGGAGTACGCTGATCACTGTGTCGGATTAACGAGACTGATAAATGAGTGATTTCGGTATTTCTTTGCAAATTAGGTGTTTCGGAGTCGGAGTGCGAGACTATCGGATAAACGAGTCTAAATAGCACTGATTTAATCGGTTTCAATCTTTCGTGTCGGATAAAGCCGTTTGTCGGATTAACGAGACTTGACAGTTTATGGTTCTCTAAGAGTGTGGGAGAGTCCCATCACAATATATTTATATACACATTGGTGCAAAATTATTAACCTTAACACGTCACGTGACCGACCTCTTGGGACAGCGAATGGACCGGGACCGCTTCCTACGGGGTCATTGGCGTCATTCCCCAACAGGCACTACAAGCCGAATGGGCTAGAACATTCCCCTACAGGCATCACAGGACGGTTGGGCTATACAATTCCCAACAGGCACTACAAGCCGAATGGGCTAGAACATTCCCCTACAGGCATCACAGGACGGTTGGGCTATACAATTCCCAACAGGCACTACAAGCCGAATGGGCTAGAACATTCCCCTACAGGCATCACAGGACGGTTGGGCTATACAATTCCCAACAGGCACTACAAGCCGAATGGGCTAGAACATTCCCCTACAGGCATCACAGGACGGTTGGGCTATACAATTCCCAACAGGCACTACAAGCCGAATGGGCTAGAACATTCCCCTACATGCATCACAGGACGATTGGGCTATACAATTACCAACAGGCACTACAAGCCGAATGGGCTAGAACATTCCCCTACAGGTACCACAGGACGATTGGGCTATACAATTACCAACAGGCACCACAGGACGATTGGGCTATACAATTACCAACAGGCACCACAGACTGAGTGGGCTGTACAATTACCAACAGGCACCACAGACTGAGTGGGCTATACAATTACCAACAGGCACCACAGACTGAGTGGGCTATACCATTCCTCAGGACATTCACCCACATTGTGAAACCCACGGGTATGGTGCTGACAAACAAACAATCATTATTAGAATTTCCAACTGGAACCAATGAACAGAGAAACCTGGAACGCCTAAGGGACGTAAACGTTTACCCCTGCACAAATAATGGCACTGTCTACAACATTTACAACATTTACTTCTCGCACATTGTATATTTCTTTTCTTCTTTTTTTCAGCTATATGACGGCGGTCTGTGAATAATCAAGCCAGGACCAAACAATCCAGTGATTGACATCATCAGCATCGATCTACGCAATTGGGATACAATGACACATCAACCAAGTCAGCGAGCCTGACCACTCGATCCCGTTGGACGCCTCTTACGACAAGCATCGTCGCCTTTTACTCAGCTCCTTGTAGACTATGGGACAGATATGTCACATTATACATGTACATATATTACTCAATGTCTTACAGTTCATTCGAAATTAATCGTTACATGCACACACAATACGTCATTCTACATACTTTATTAACACTATTTCCCTAGCCGTACATACCCCGAAAGAAATATATCCAATAAAGCCCATGCAAGTCTATAATATTTGGCAAGTGGCAAGCCCATGCAAGTCTATATTATAAAACATACATACATGCATATTATTGATCGGAAACTGTCTCAACAATCGATTTATTGACTTTTAGTGCTTACCAACAGCAATATATCGATATTTCGATTTATCGTGACACCCCAATTACATACATCACTGCAACAACAGCCTGGCTGGCATCACTTGGCATCACTGGGCGTGGCATCACGCTTCACCGTCGAAAACTATCCCCCAGGAACACAGCGCTGGGGTGCCGACACCATCTGACAACACCCACAGACTCTGTCCCCCTGGGGGTCCCCAGAGATCAGTACCCGACGCTCATAGCACACCCGAAGGCGCGATTGCGAGGCCGCTTTATCGGGCACGTCACCCCAAGGACCGAGCTGAATTCACTTGATCTGTCTACATCGGTAACAGGGTTACCGACCCGCCCTCCGTCCGGTAGGTATGCAGCTCAGCCCCTGGGCCCGAGGCACACGAACGCACCCCGGGCCCATACTGTTATCTCACGCTGTGAGCCGTTGTTGGTAATTCGAAGTAAGCGGCGTCCTGTCACCCTCCCCACGAAGACAACATCAGCTCGCCATGGCGTCCCACCTCGCCGACAGCAAGGACTGGGTCACCTACAAGCTTCTGCGTCTCCCTGGTTCAAAGCGACTGTGACTCAGACAGCGAAGATTTACTTTATATACCCTCATGTTTGTGCCTAATCAGCATAACGAAGTCACGTGAACGGTATCGACGGACAACAGTGTTACGGTACGAGCGAGGCGTCTTAAGTTAAAGTTCTTGGAAACCGTGTTCTAGGTGATCGTTGTTAAATGTGTTGGGAGAATTAGGCTTAACGTCTGTTTGAACACATCCTCGATTATCGTGTGGTTCTAGCACAGGACCGTGCACATGTAACCTAATATTCTATACCAACAAACTGGCAGACCAGGTCATGGGACTAATCTGTGATCTGAAAGTGAGTGGTAGTATTTAACATCAGCATTCAAACAATGAAGTGACGACAGCAAGTGTGCCACACTCTAAATCTATGTGTCCTAATACTGAATGTTCTAATTCGGGCAGCTCTCCAAGAACATGTGTTCTGCAGTGTTCTATAATGAACATAAAATGATAAGTAGAACACTATATGTTATACACACAGCTCGTAACTATGTGTAAATAAAAAACGCTCTCTCCATCTGCTTGAAGATTAATAGCTCATCCTCAATAAAAAGTCTTTCGTGAGCAAAGCCAAAATCTTTGACATAGACATGACCATGAGAGACAGTATGCCTGTAACCCTTTTTTTTTATAAATAATCATTTAAAAATCTTCCATTTCAAGAGGCAATAACAGCTGTTGACTGTGATGACCATTAAGCATTACTTGAAAAAAAACCAATATAAACATATAAAAGAATAAAAATAGTTTATTACAATAACCTACAATGACGAGCAAAAGGAATGTTACCCATCAACATTGTTTCTCAAAGGAGAACAGGAAGATACTTGCATGGTTAGAAGACATGAAATAACAACATCATTACAAGATACGCCATCAGAATCAAGTTGGTTTAAAATGTACCTTGTTGCAATTTGAGATGCATCAGTTGTGAGGGCGAAGGGTTTGTTTTGGACGGGATATTCAAGGATGGGAGCCGTTGTTAGGGGTTGCTTTAGCTTTCGATGGCCTGTTGGCAATTGTTGGACCATTCGAAACACGCATTTTATTCAGACGGACGGAAGAGGGGAGGCGATGCCAGAAAAGTTTGCCACAAATTTGGGTTAATACGAGGCCAAACCTAAGAAATGACGCACGTCATGGACATTTTTGGGGCCTTTGATCTGTGTGACTGAATCTATTTTTAAAGGATCGACATGGATGCCATCTTTGCCGAAGACATGCCTCAAGTAGATGACTTGTCGCGATTTTACATTTGCTTGGTTTTTTTAAATGTTCTGAAAATGTTTTAGACAATATTATGATGTCATCTTCATTTATTAATATGTAAAGCCAATTCATTTCTTTTAGTGCCTGGAATGGTTTGCTAAAATGCCATAGGAGCATTTTTGGGGCCGAAAGGGGGGGGGGGGGGGGGGGGGGGGGAGAGGGGGCGATTCCATTCAAAAACACCATCGGGTGTAATGAAGGCCGATTTTTGTTTTGGATCTGGATGGATTGGTTTTTCCCAAAAGCCACTCGCATGGCTGTCGACTATGAATGGAATCAATGACAGGGGGAAAAATATTGGCTTGGTAACTGCATATAGAGGCGTCTATAATCTACCGCAAAGCGATAAGAGCTATCCCGTGTTTTAACCATGACAACGGGAGAGTGCCATTCAGAGGACTGGGCTGAATGATATTGGCTTCTAACATTTCTTGCACCTGTCTGGACCATTCTTTCCTAATGGCTGCGTTTTGCTTATAGAAAGGGAGTCTAATGGGTCTGGCGTCACCTGTTTCTATAATGTGATGTATGTATGTATGATGCGAACGGTTATATCCCATTAGTTAGACGTCCCATTAGTTAGACGTCCCAATTGTTAGACATTTCTATTTAGGCAAAGAGGGAATATACCTACAGGTGTAATGGATCAGTCCTAATTAGATTAAAGTACTGAGTAGGGATAGGGGACTCACAGTTTAGGGAGTATAAATGTTATAATTTCGTTTAATTAACCTAAATTACCTTACTCTCAGCACAGGTTCAATAGGCATGAGATTAACTGTGTAAACTATGGAGTAGCTTAATTGTCTTACTGTATGATCAGTTGAAGGAGTTGAGTTTAGATTATCTACTCGTCAAACAAATAAAAATGATCTTGGGGTACGTATCATTATCAGTATCGATATGGCTGGTTTAAGGAAAGTAGAGTACATCACCTCTCGGCGTGGAAGTGAGCAGTTGATATTAGATGGATATATTTACAACAGAAACCGCGAGAGGCAAACCTTCACACATTGGAGATGTGTCGTCAAGACGTGCAATGGGAAATGTACGACTGTCGGTGACTTTCTTTGCAATCAGCCGGAACATAACCATCCGCCTGGAGATGAAACCAGAGTGAACTTTGTCAGCAATCTTCGTGAAAGAGCGCGAGAAGAAACCACACAGTTGCAGGCATTGTACGAGGAAAGTGTAGTCTATTCTCTCTTGAAACCACAATTTGAATTAGAAAATTATCTGACGTCCCTACCCCTAAATAAAGCTATCCCTTTTCCTTTATTCGTACTTCATGCCACCACCTACCAATTGAAAAAGGAAGATGGAATGGGATACCTATTTGTGAAAGAAAATGTAAACTGTGTTTTATTGATGATATTGGAGATGAATTTCACTATATTTTTAAATGTCCATATTTTACTAAAGAAATAATTTTGTATATCCCACCTACATATTCTAAAAGACCTAATATGATTAGATTTCAAAGACTTTTCACTTGTAAAGAGATATCTGTATTAAAAAACCTTAGTAAATTCTGTAAATATGTAATGCAAATTGTAAAATCTTCCGGCTAACCATATATCCGCTATTATAATGTGTATTTTGCTGTCATTTTGTACCTCCTATGCCGAGGATCTCGGCCTGAGCGTAATAAAGTTCTGTTCTGTTCTAGAGGAGCAAGTCACTCAAGAAGATGAAACCAACATGCCAGCGATGCCATTATTTCACCAAACTGTATACAATTTATCAAATGTAAAGTGTCATTAAATGTTAATTATAATATTAAAGTATCTATTTAAAGCTGCTTTGCTTTGTTTGTCAGATCTTATCTGGACTATTCCATTTTAAAGTCTGAGGTAACAAGCATAAGGATTAGTGTGCGCTCAACCGTTTAAAGTGTTGTTATAAGCTGTCTAACTATTGGGACGTCTAACTAATGGGAGGACACCATGCGAACACCCTGAGCAAGCTGGGTCTTTGTGATTTTTGCATTTTACTGTATACTTCGACTTTCAATATTGTCACTAGTTTTAAAACGCTTTTGAGGACGAAAGCTCCATGACGTTCAGGGGTATTTTTATAGTGCAAACCATCTCAATAGGTTTCTTTATAAACTTCATTTATCCAAAATACCTAATTGTTTCAATGTGTTTTAAAAGTGCACGGAAGTTCTATCTCCTTTTTCTGTTTATTGTATTCAGCAAACATTCAGCGTATCCCCTCCAATCATAAACCCCTCCCGGCAGGACCCTTAATCCCCAGGGTATCTATGAATGTCAATCAACACCGCCTTAGGTCGCTGGATCTCACGTATGGTCTTTTATTACATAAAAAATATTTATTACACTGCTATTTTCATTGTTCTGTTTAAAAATCACCTACATCTTGACAGAGTATAAGGATCTATACCGAAACGTCGCCTTTACAGTAATAAAGAAGTTGTTATCCACACATTGTGTCTACTTTGTACATCTGTACAGTTAGTATGTTTCAGTGAACAGAAAGAAACTTTCAATATTCTCTCCATAGGTTGAATTTGAAATGTGCCGTAAAAAAATCTCAGCTCTCTTTACAGAAGAAAATGCTCAGCCCCTAAAAATGACGAAAGCCAAGTATATGCGTACATTGAGCGAGAGGAGACGCTATAACTGGAACGTGGTTATTAAACAATTCATTCGCTCGGTTCTTGTACGTTTTGAAAATACTGTTCGACTTGTAGCCAAGATCTTGCAACTCCAAAGCGCGGACGTGGCTGATTTTACCCGACCAGACCCACAGAGGAGAGGTGGTGAAATTGGGTTTAACTTTAAAGACTAGTGCACTTGAATAGCGACGGGACCGCCTCCATGGTTTTGTGGGTAGCGCGTCCGCCAGGAAAGCTGAAGTTCGCAGGTTCAGTCCCTGGCCGGGTCATACCAAAAGACATAATAAGTTGTCAACTGGCTCACACACAGGGTACATCACACCCTATGCCCGGAGGAATCGGTTGACAACGTTACATGATAAATAATTACATGGAAAATAAATGCCCGCTACTTAATCAATTTGAAGATAGTGTTTTAATGTAAGGTGAGATAATGTTGTTTATACCCTGCATGGTGCTGGGTATTAAGGAGCTAAAACAAGGACTGGTCAGCTCGGACAGGGACACGACCACACGCACGCAGGCACGCACGCACATGTCACTAGTCACTATATAAGTGCAATAATCTTGAACGTGACAAAACATCATTTCACGCCACCACCATGCACTCACAGTCAATGCGCGTGCGTGTTGTACTTTCACTGCCTGTACTTTGACGGGACTTATGTCATGTTTAAAGTGATAGCCCACTGAGATGCCATGCCACAGTTTAACAACAGACGGGGAAACAACAAGTACCATCTTTTAATGTCTTTTGGTATGACGCGGCCAGGGATCGAAACACCGCCCTGTGGTTAATATGGCTCTGTGGGCCGACACTCCATACACTAAACCAGGGATACCGGAACGCCAGACGACTATGGGATATAGTAACTCATGCAGCCATGTCTGAAACCAGGGAGACTATACAAAGATGTTGACACCCTGCTCAAGCTAATAACCACATGGTCACAAGACACTACTGATGCTTCCTTCATTCTTAAACATCCAGTGTGGGGGCACGGGTGGCCCAGTCGTCTAAGGCACCGCGATTCGCTGTGCAGAGTTGCGTCCCTTGGGCATGGCAGAAACCTATGATTGTGGGTTCGAATCCTGGTTTGCCCCGATTATGTTTCTTGGTTTGTCAGCACCATACCCGTGTTCGTGGGTTTAAACGTCTGAAACCTGCATCACTTCGGGCTTTCCTCCCACATTAAGCTGACACGCCGTGATATAACTGGAATCCTATTAAAAGCGGCGTTAAACCCAACTCACTCACTTAAACATCGAGTGTGTTTCAATTTGACAGAGCTTAGAACAGTGTTTCAGTCATATTACATCTGTGAGCTTATTGTGGGCAGAAATCCCAAAGCAACATCGTTGGTTTAGACTTTAACACTTGAAACCAGGTGAGTACACTGTATTTATATATCATTTTGTGAAGGAAAACAGAAATTGCATATGACTGTTTTTAAATTTGGAAAACCGTCTTTGTGGGTCTCACAAACCATGGGTGGCCCAGTTGTCCAACACTGTGCACATGGTCAATAAATGCATAGTGCAATCTTTAAAAGTAAGCGATTTAACGAGACAGTTATGTCACAGGTACTAGCTTATGGGTGGCAAGTCCAAAACAGAGTTTCTACAGGTTTACCACTTGAAACCCAGAAAGCAACCACCTGGGGTGCTGACAAGCCAAAGATCACAATCATGGGAAAAAACATGATTCTCACACTGCATAGCGACACAGCTCTGCACAGACTTGAGGGCAACTGGTGCCCCTTCATAAACGTAGAGGAGAAAGGGGTATTCCACAGAAACATAAGTACAATGATGTAATTGTTTTAGATGCCACCAAGAACTGGAGCCTTTCCTGGATTGTGTTCGTCACTGATTGAGTTGGATTTGCCGCAGCTTTGAACAGTATTCCAGTAATATCAGGGTGAGTCAGTTTAATGTAGGAGGAAAGCCCAAAGTGATGCAGGTGACAGACTTCAACCACTTTGGTGAAACCCACGAACAAGGGTATTGTGCAGACAAACCTAGAAACATAATCGGAGCGGACAGCGATTTGAACCCACAATCATGTTCCTGGCATGCCCAAGGGATGCAACTCTGCACAGCAAGTTGCAGCAGTTTAGACAACTGGGCCACATGTGGCCATGTTTGTCAATGAACAGTTCAGATAGATAAACTGCGTTTCAATAAATCATATTGACTCTTGAACAACTTACAAGTAAATTTGTGGGAAATAAAAAGTCATTACGGAGACGTTAGCATATTTTATTGTGTTAACATGTTCGGTTTTCAATCATAAAATAATCATGCAAAAACACAAGATATCACTAATTGCGTAACAATATACTTCTTGAAGTCTCATACCAATCTTACAGCTATTCATATATCCTGTGACCAAAGACATAGGTAGTCATCACATTTGCCATATCATACATGCACTATATAAAAACACTGCTGTCAAACATGCAACATATATAAACACTGCAGAGTTGACCCATGATAACACTATCAATAGACAACATTGGTGGATCAAGAGGGTTCCTGGAAATCTGTTAATTCAGGTTAAAATTATACAAGTTGCCATGTTATTTGCACTGCAAGAACCCTTAAACGCAACTGTTATCACTCTTTGAAATCTCTGATATAGATAATACAACAAAGCTATCTAAAATGGTACACCTCACTTGGGTAAATAATAACAAGGGTTGGTAGACTTGCACAGTGCACACAAGAAGCAGGGTTGAGACTGGAGAAGCATACCTGAGACTCAAGAAGTATAGCTGAGACTCGCAAAGCAGGGCTGAGACTCACAAAGCAGGGCTGAGACTCACAAAGCAGGGTTGAGACTCACAAAGCAGGGCTGAGAGGGCATGTTCCTTACACTGTAACCTGACATTACAGTGATGTCCTGGGTGGCCCACATAGGACATACACTACAACAAAAGCTTGTTATCCCCTTCTGAAATGGTGAATCAAGAGCAAAGAAGTTGCGACTGATTTGCAAATAATCCAAATATTTCTACAAAAACTAATGAATTATGACCTCACAGCACAAAGGCCAGAGTACTGTAACGCCAAAGATTTGTCACCCAAACACTGCCTGAATGAAGAATTGATGCTTGAATATTGTCAAAAATTCCAACAATATTTTTTTAATAGTTTTTAGAATTACATAAGTAAAATAGACAAAAAGCAATTCACATTGAATCAGAATTTTGAGCACAAGCAATTTCTTTAGTATTTATAAGAAAAAAGACTTGACAGCTTTTCATTTTACATTGAAACTGTAGTCTGTACATATTTTGTCCTGGCCTAAAAAAGTCGGATTATTACTGAACACAAGTGCTGTTAGCCCATACATAACAACAGCAATAACAGTGGGATGAGTAAGTGAAGGTTGTATAAAGCCAGTCAATAGTATTTCAGCCATATCCTAGCAGCCAGTAAATAACTGAGTCTGACAACAAACTGAGTGTCTTGAAGCATGATCCACTGCATCAGGTTACTATGACAAACAATCAACCAGGCTCAGTTGTTCATAATAAGCATGAGGTACTGGGGCCTGGGTCACACCACAGGTCACCAGACAAACCCATCACTGGCAAGGGCGGATCCGGCATTTCTAAAAGGGAGGGGTCCAATACATCAATTTTATTGCCTACAACATACTACTACATTTGCTTTTCAAAAAGGGATCCACCTATGACTAGTGAGGAATAAAACCAAGATTTATCTTTCTCACTCCATAGGATATAACAATGACTTTAACGCGATACAAGTAATGTCATTGTGTGAAAAAAACGCAAAATGGCATGTTTATTACTTTGAAACCTACATGTACTGTTAAAAAGAAGTGCCAGGCACTGATAATACTGGCATTTGAACACTCAACCTGTGTCTCTGAGCAACGAAGGGAAGACGCAGAACCTCACTCCAATATCAGTGTCAGCTGTTTCCACTTGGCGACAGTGTCATCTAGTAACAGCACGGACTCTTGCAACAAACTACCCACATCGCAACCAGCAGTCTGATGACCCCTCCCAACAAGTCCTACTGAACACTGCATCATACTTTATCACTGTTACATATATACACATGCTAAAATTATAAATGAAAATATAAACAGCAGATTTCACACATGCTAAAATTATAACAGAAAATATAAACAGCAGATTTCACATGTGGTAAAATCTCTAGAATATCAGAAAACAGTAAGATGCTCTTCACTATCTATAATAAACAACATTATAAGAATAAGAACTTTAAATGAGTATAAGATTTGTGAATAGAATTTTTCTGTTCTACACATCAGCAATCATAAACTCTTTTTTTCAAGAGGCAGTTCCTTACCAATACATTTGTTTCAAAAATTAAAAAGAGTATAAAGTCATGTAAAGGCTTAAAAAACATTCAAATTGATGTCAATTTAAATTGACCGACAAAATCAATGAAACACACTTGACCTGACTAAGTTCAACAGGGTCAAGCCTAACAAAGAGGTCAAGGCCATCACAGTTGTATACAAAATTAGCTGCAACAATACAAGGTGATAGAGTTGACTGCACAAAACACACATTGTCTGACCTTGGACAACAAGGTCGATGCCATCATAGATGTTGATATAACATTGACCCGCAAAGACAACATTGCATTCATTTTTGCAACAATTGACCATATACAGTCTTGAATAACAATAACAACATGTGGACTGTGACTTGTATTTCTGACATTCACAACAATCTTGAAGTTTATTCTTCATAATTCATCTTCAAAAAGCTGCAATGACTGAGGCCTTATGAAATGTATTGACCCGGTCAGCACAGAACCTCCAGCAAGACCTGAGAAGGATGTAGGAACGAGTCACCTAATCTCTGATGATGGATGTCAATAATACACCATGTGATGACATAATGGTGATTAACATTTGTGGTTTCTATATCCCAAATGACAGAAATACTGGCACTCCAGGACCAACAATTGATTGTCCCCACCCAAAATCCCAACCCCAACCCCCAACCCCCAACCCCCAACCCCCAACCCCAAGAATATGAAATGGTAGGTCCCTTACATACATCTGCACATACAATTTCAAAATCATTTAACATTTCTGATTCAAGTTACATGTGGTGTTATTAGATCTTCTCGCGATACAGAACCAAACAAAACAGGATGTTCACATCTGAAACATTATATATGCAAAATATATTTTCCCCAAATATGCTACCATTGTTTGAACTTGTGGTTGCGTGGCCAATTTGCCCTGGCAGTGGTAAGTTATGCCTGTAAACTGATCAATGTTGATGCTTCTGACTGGACCCTTGTATTCCTTATGTAGCACAGAAAGGCTTAGAGACACTGACACACCCACTATTGACATGAAAACACTTCTGATTACAGATTACTGATTACTCCTCTGAACCATCATCATTTGTGAAATTATTATTGAAAGTACTACTGGAAGACAAGCCAATAAATATTTGAAAATATAACATCAACCTAATTTCCTGTGTTAAGTATGTGAGCGGGACATTGACACAGTCTAAGACATCACACTTGACTTGAAATACTAGTACCAGTAGCTTCTTGATGATGACAACACGATAACTCATACCATACCAGCCAATATCTGGAAGAAGCATCACTCTAGTATCAATGAAGCTTCTAACATTCTATCAATGCAACATCTAAGTACAGTTATTAATACTCATGCTACAGATCCCTTTATCCAGCAACTATTTGCTTGTTTACAGCACAAACAACTGAGGCTTGCACAGAAACTATAAAATAAGTTAATTCTTTATCATTCATTTCAAGTCAATGACAGATTAACTATAGTAAGGTGAAGGAATCAGGTGGTCCTTCACCTCCTTTGAGTAGAATATGTTTATTTTTATTGTCCCATGCCTTATAGTAATAAACAAGTAAAGTCATCAGTGAAGTTCAGTTTGATCTTCTCTTAGCGGTTCCAATACATATTGCACTAAATCACAAACTGGCATGGTGTATGTCAACCCGCTACATGAACACGTACCCTGTAAAACAATGTCCTGTTGGAGCTGCCCATGCCCAGACACAAGAGCAGCTGCCTTGTCTGTCATAATCTCTCCAGTGGCCTTCACTCTACAAAAGTTTTCTGTCTTGGGGCACCCGATAATGATAAACAATATTTTGTTCTGGTTTCTCCTTAAATAAGAAAAGTCTGTTCTACAATGACCGCACAAGGGCAGTGTTCCACAAGAAGGGTCTCTTCTCAGCCTAGGATTTTGTCCTATGTCACCGCCTCTCTCCTCCCCCCTCACTGCTGGGAGACCGGGAGAGAGCTGACTGAGGTGATGGTGAGGCGTCTCTCCAGGGGGGGTTTGGGCTTGACGTTGTGGCGCTGCATGTATGACAGGAACTGGTCGGGGATCTCCTCCAACACTTCCTTAGCTAGTCTGGCCTGAACAGACTGGGGGTCCTCGCCATTACGACCAAGGAAGTCACGCAGTGGGACAAACTAAAACAAGACACAAACAACCACATGTATATTTGAGATAAAGTTCAAGTTTCAACCATTCAAATTTTTATATTGTTATACTGAAACACACATTGGATATGATAATCCTATTAGCAGAATAAAAAATTAAATTTGCTCCTAAAAGTTGAGTCATGGTATGTTTAGCCAGGAACAAAAAAAAAAATATTACTTCAACTGTTTTATCATTTGATCATGTCTGAGAAGAGAATTATGATGTAAGCTCAGCCACTTTTGGGCCAAGTAAGTTAAAGAAGCTACTACATTTCAGGTGTTACCTGTACAATGTCTCTCTCAGCATACCGTCCTCGTGACGACAGCTGCACATCATCGCCATCCAGCACCTCCATGGCTGCAAGCAAGAAACAATTGTCAATCAGTTGTCCACCTACAGGGACTTCAACGAAATGCATGTGGACGGCAAATCTTTCTGAATGAAACTTTTTACAAGTTATTTCAAGAGTGAATGACGTTCAAAGTGACCATTAAATTTGACACAATTATCACATTGAGTTCATTATTGGGTGTCATAAGTGACTGGAAAATGCTTCAAATGTTCATCAATCAAGCAGAAGTGAGGTGAGGTGAAATGTGGTTTAACGTCGCGTCCAAGATTATTGCACAAGGACAGGTTGGCTCGGAGTGCATGCACGTCGCTATATATAGTGACGTGCATGCACTCCGAGCCAACCTGTCCTTGTTTTAGCCCCTTAATGACATGCACCAGGCAGGGTAACAACAAGTACCATCTTTTAACGTCTTCTGGTATGATGCGGTTGGGGATCGAACCCCAGACCTTCCGCTTTCTGGGCGGACGCTCTACCACTAGACCACGGAGGCCGTCTGAATGAATCAGAAATTTTGTGAAACTTTTACCTTAAACTTATACAGAGGTCACCCACACATTAGAGATCATGCATTCTAAGCTTCATAGGTTCTATTCAAAAATACTTAAGTTTCATCAAATTCCATTCATAAATATTTAAGTTAGCACAAGCTTTTTTGACACCTAGTTCATACTTAGTGACCTTGACCTTCAATCTTATCCAATCATATGTCCCCAATACTCCCTGGGGTTATACAGGATGTATATCGGGTCAAATACAATAACATCTGTCATAAGCGTGTGGTTGAGCAAACCAAACTAAATTGATCTGGTTATCAATGAATCACATGTCATCTTTGCAAAAGTAAACAATAAGTTACATTTAAATAACCTGATTTTTACCAGGTTTTTTTACAAAGACCTTGGTAACTGAGAATGCCTAGATCAGTCCCTAACTAAGTATCTGTCAGTCCTCCTTCATTATCTAGTTCTAGATGTCAAGTAATACTGAACAAACGCATTTCTCACATAATCTATCTCTCTCCAGAAAATCACAAATCGGAGATATAGATTTATTGATAGATATTACTTTACCTTCGAAGTCTGCATCCCCGACACCGATGATGATGATTGACATAGGCAAACTGGCAGCCTGGAAACACACCATCATCAAATAAGTACAGCTTTAATCATTCAAGTATAACTGACAGCAACTGACAAATCCATTTGTATTGCCTTCTGGAGCAATGAACACCTATTCCCTAATCTCAATAGCAGACAGCATTGGCCCGGCATATACTATATTCTATAAGCACTAGCTGATCACCTGATGCATACTGCATAAGAACCATTAGCAATATTCCAACAGTAACATGGTGGGGGACACCCGAAATGGAGGGTAATCAATCCAAGGGTCTTTGGCGTGATGAACAATTGCTTTAACCACCAGTCCACCCCACGGCCTCAGCTGATGTATGTGTCAAGCCCCATAAATTGAGGTGGTATAGGTGAGTGAGTGAGTGAGTGAGTGAGTGAGTGAGTATGGTTTTACGCCGCTTTTAGCAATATTCCAGCAATATCACGGCTGGGGACACCAGGAATGGGCTTCACACAATGTACCCATGATGGGAATCGAAGGTGGTATAGGTAGTTCAAACCTTTCAGCCACTTGGTGAATGCTATCTAATTTTGCTGAGCAATACTACCGGGGTACAGCTATATCAAGACAGTGTGTAGGTACACATCGCTGGACCTGACAAACCAGTTGTTGAAAGCAAGAGCTCCACTCAAAGCTGTTTGGATTCTATGGGACACATCTTGTTACAATAACCCAAGGGTTGTAAAAAAAAGAGGACCCAGGTGGCAATATAAATTGATTTGTCAGTTGCTGTTAATCATAAGTCACAAAGGTTTTTGAAGGAGCAACGATTTTGAATAATCCATAGAAAATTAGTTTTTATTATATTCATGGAATCATTTTGGCAAGGTCCAACTGCTGTTATGCAACAACTTGTTGGCCATGAGTTGAAATCCATGTTGTTTACAAACCAGAATTCTAGTTCGATACACGATTTTGAGTGTACTATGCATAGACTTGTTAGTCCAACAAAAATTTAACTCTGTAATTCCAGCCTAGTTCGGCAAAGGTGGAAACTGGGCTTTTATAGTAAGTTAACGCCCTTGGCTCGGGAAGATGGTCTGGGGCATGTCGGTGATGATTCCAACACTACTCACCTTAATGATGGCCTCGGTGGTCTGGGGCATGTCAGTGATGATTCCAACACTACTCACCTTAACGATGGCCTCGGTGGTCTGGGGCATGTCGGTGATGATTCCAACGCTACTCACCTTAACGATGGCCTCGGTGGTCTGGGGCATGTCGGTGATGATTCCATCACCACTCACCTTAACGATGGCCTCGGTGGTCTGGGGCATGTCGGTGATGATTCCAACGCTACTCACCTTAACGATGGCCTCAGTGGTCTGGGGCATGTCAGTGATGATTCCAACGCTACTCACCTTAATGATGGCCTCGGTGGTCTGGGGCATGTCAGTGATGATTCCAACGCTACTCACCTTAACGATGGCCTCGGTGGTCTGGGGCATGTCGGTGATGATTCCAACGCTACTCACCTTAACGATGGCCTCGGTGGTCTGGGGCATGTCGGTGATGATTCCATCACTACTCACCTTAACGATGGCCTCGGTGGTCTGGGGCATGTCGGTGATGATTCCAACGCTACTCACCTTAACGATGGCCTCGGTGGTCTGGGGCATGTCGGTGATGATTCCAACGCTACTCACCTTAACGATGGCCTCGGTGGTCTGGGGCATGTCGGTGATGATTCCAACGCTACTCACCTTAACGATGGCCTCGGTGGTCTGGGGCATGTCAGTGATGATTCCAACGCTACTCACCTTAACGATGGCCTCGGTGGTCTGGGGCATGTCAGTGATGATTCCAACGCTACTCACCTTAATGATGGCCTCGGTGGTCTGGGGCATGTCGGTGATGATTCCAAGGCTACTCACCTTAACGATGGCCTCGGTGGTCTGGGGCATGTCGGTGATGATTCCATCACTACTCACCTTAACGATGGCCTCGGTGGTCTGGGGCATGTCGGTGATGATTCCAATGCTACTCACCTTAACGATGGCCTCGGTGGTCTGGGGCATGTCGGTGATGATTCCATCACTACTCACCTTAACGATGGCCTCGGTGGTCTGGGGCATGTCGGTGATGATTCCATCACTACTCATCTTAACGATGGCCTCGGTGGTCTGGGGCATGTCGGTGATGACTCCAACACTACTCACCTTAATGATGGCCTCGGTGGTCTGGGGCATGTCGGTGATGACTCCAACACTACTCACCTTAACGATGGCCTCGGTGGTCTGGGGCATGTCGGTGATGATTCCAACGCTACTCACCTTAACGATGGCCTCGGTGGTCTGGGGCATGTCGGTGATGACTCCAACACTACTCACCTTAACGCTTAACGATGGCCTCGGTGGTCTGGGGCATGTCAGTGATGATTCCAACGCTACTCACCTTAACGATGGCCTCGGTGGTCTGGGGCATGTCGGTGATGATTCCAACGCTACTCACCTTAACGATGGCCTCGGTGGTCTGGGGCATGTCAGTGATGATTCCAACGCTACTCACCTTAACGATGGCCTCGGTGGTCTGGGGCATGTCGGTGATGATTCCAACGCTACTCACCTTAACGATGGCCTCGGTGGTCTGGGGCATGTCGGTGATGATTCGAACGCTACTCACCTTAACGATGGCCTCGGTGGTCTGAGGCATCTCGGTGATGACTCCAACACTACTCACCTTAACGATGGCCTCGGTGGTCTGGGGCATGTCGGTGATGACTCCAACACTACTCACCTTAACGATGGCCTCTGTGGTCTGGGGCATGTCTGTGATGATTCCATCACTACTCACCTTAACGATGGCCTCGGTGGTCTGGGGCATGTCGGTGATGATTCCAACGCTACTCACCTTAACGATGGCCTCGGTGGTCTGGGGCATGTCGGTGATGATTCCAACACTACTCACCTTAACGATGGCCTCGGTGGTCTGGGGCATGTCGGTGATGATTCCAACGCTACTCACCTTAACGATGGCCTCGGTGGTCTGGGGCATGTCGGTGATGATTCCATCACTACTCACCTTAACGATGGCCTCGGTGGTCTGGGGCATGTCGGTGATGATTCCAACGCTACTCACCTTAACGATGGCCTCGGTGGTCTGGGGCATGTCAATGATGATTCCAACGCTACTCACCTTAACGATGGCCTCGGTGGTCTGGGGCATGTCAGTGATGATTCCAACGCTACTCACCTTAATGATGGCCTCGGTGGTCTGGGGCATGTCGGTGATGATTCCAACGCTACTCACCTTAACGATGGCCTCGGTGGTCTGGGGCATGTCGGTGATGATTCCATCACTACTCACCTTAACGATGGCCTCGGTGGTCTGGGGCATGTCGGTGATGATTCCAACACTACTCACCTTAACGATGGCCTCGGTGGTCTGGGGCATGTCAATGATGATTCCAACGCTACTCACCTTAACGATGGCCTCGGTGGTCTGGGGCATGTCGGTGATGATTCCATCACTACTCACCTTAACGATGGCCTCGGTGGTCTGGGGCATGTCGGTGATGATTCCATCACTACTCACCTTAATGATGGCCTCGGTGGTCTGGGGCATGTCGGTGATGATTCCATCACTACTCACCTTAACGATGGCCTCGGTGGTCTGGGGCATGTCGGTGATGATTCCAACGCTACTCACCTTAACGATGGCCTCGGTGGTCTGGGGCATGTCAATGATGATTCCAACGCTACTCACCTTAACGATGGCCTCGGTGGTCTGGGGCATGTCAGTGATGATTCCAACGCTACTCACCTTAATGATGGCCTCGGTGGTCTGGGGCATGTCGGTGATGATTCCAACGCTACTCACCTTAACGATGGCCTCGGTGGTCTGGGGCATGTCGGTGATGATTCCATCACTACTCACCTTAACGATGGCCTCGGTGGTCTGGGGCATGTCGGTGATGATTCCAACACTACTCACCTTAACGATGGCCTCGGTGGTCTGGGGCATGTCAATGATGATTCCAACGCTACTCACCTTAACGATGGCCTCGGTGGTCTGGGGCATGTCGGTGATGATTCCATCACTACTCACCTTAACGATGGCCTCGGTGGTCTGGGGCATGTCGGTGATGATTCCATCACTACTCACCTTAATGATGGCCTCGGTGGTCTGGGGCATGTCGGTGATGATTCCATCACTACTCACCTTAACGATGGCCTCGGTGGTCTGGGGCATGTCAGTGATGATTCCAACGCTACTCACCTTAACGATGGCCTCGGTGGTCTGGGGCATGTCGGTGATGATTCCATCACTACTCACCTTAACGATGGCCTCGGTGGTCTGGGGCATGTCGGTGATGATTCCAACACTACTCACCTTAACGATGGCCTCGGTGGTCTGGGGCATGTCAATGATGATTCCAACGCTACTCACCTTAACGATGGCCTCGGTGGTCTGGGGCATGTCGGTGATGATTCCATCACTACTCACCTTAACGATGGCCTCGGTGGTCTGGGGCATGTCGGTGATGATTCCATCAGTTATGATAAGAAGGATGAAGTAGTCGGCCCCTTGCTGTGAGGTCTGTGCAAAGCTGAAATGAACAAGCAAAATAACTCCAGACATCTGCTTGTGAGTGAAAACATAGTTCAGTATCTATGGCAATTTAAATGAGTCTGTTATGTAACAATAAAAGAGATATTTTATTTTTGTTTCCATTTATGAAATCTTGTGACAGATACTTGGTTGGGAACATTCTAATGTATCAGTCCAACTCATATTGTAGACTCTGTGTATTGCTCTTTCACGATTCATCAACATGTAGCAATATCTTGAAGGCATGGAACCCTCCCCCCACCCCAAAAAAACCCACAATCACATGAAGATGTTTTTCAGAAACAACAGGCATATCACGCTAATATTGGGAAGACATTATTCCAGTAAAAATAGGAAGATAGCATATGTTCATGATTTTTGTTGTTTTTGTTATTTATGGTTTCTTGTTTAACATTGCTGCACTCACCAATATTTCAGCTACGTGATGGTGCCCTGTAAATAATTAAGTCTGGACCAGACAATCAAGTGACCGATATCATGAGCAACAATTTACACTTTCAGGGTACAATGACCCGCACTCAACCACAGCACAGGCTGCTGTGGACCAATTGTAAGCCAGAAGCCCCACAGGCGTTATTAACAATACAGATCATCAGCTACAGGAGGCGGGATTACCTGGCCACATGGTTGACGACTGGAGCAAAGTTGGTGGGTCCGTACAGCTGGACAGAGTGGAGAGTCCTGTGGTAGGAGTCCAGCACCCCCTGCACCCCTTCACAGTACGGGTTGTTGGGGTTTCCATTCTGAAATAAACATGTTCAGGTACTACTTCATGGAGTAAGGATATTTCTCTTCTAATTTGGACTAAAATTTAAAGATAAATGAATGGACCATGTGCACATACTATATTAGATATTGCAACTTTATCAGCCTCAAATAAGTGATTATTATGATAAAATATATATCACAAATTTGGTTCTAAATGTGATGATATATTCTTGACTCAATTGTACATATATATCAACTTGTTCTTGAGTCTATATGTCTAAAATATTGCAGAAGCGAAGATAAATTTAACTCACTCACTCACTAGTATGTGAATGACCTTGACCTTTGACAATATCATTATAACAATCACAGCCCTTCCCGAGTAGAAACAGTAGTATTATTAGTATTAGTAGTAGTTGAAGTAGCACCAGGATAAACATTTTCCACATGTTGGCTTATCTGTGCCAAATCAGGGTTATCTCCCTTACACAGAGATAGAAATTGGAACTTGTCCTATAGTCCTTACCAAATCTGACCAGTAGTTAAGGTATCGTAAAGATGAGAAGAAAAATGCCATTTTTAAGGGCTTTGCTATATGTTATCGCTTTGAGGACTTGTGGACTAAAAATGTTGCTATCTATCACTGCTTACACCATACTCTGTACCACCCAATAAGCCTGTGTTATTGGTTCCAACCTCCTTATTCCTTCCTATAAACATGCCACGTCTCAATACATCAAGCATAACAAGCTAAGGGCTAGGTACTTACCAATGCGAACTCGTGAGATACAACGCCATCTGGAGGTAGTCTGGCACCGAATCCAAGCGCAGGGAACAGTTTGTCACTGGAAGAAGGAAGCAGCATATCAACACAAGCCTGGCCTCATTACTGTAACTTATGACAACATGCCTGCAGGCTTTCAAATACAGTCATTTTCTAGAACAATGACTGACCATACAAGTCTTCCAAGATCTTATTCAAACTTAGCAATGACTGAGAAGAATGTCCCATCAAAAATATCAAAATGTCCTGATGCCATTTATCTCTAGCATATCAATGGCCTGGCAGTGTCCAAAACTGAGAAAGAAAGACAAGGGGTCCTCATTTCACCCATGACCAACAGACAGGGGACACAACTCTGTGCTTTAGGCCACCTGTTCACATGGCTACGAAGACTCACGTATCATAATCCTGGATGATGTCGCCGACAGCGCGGACGGCGGTGGCGTATGGGTTTGGTCTGTAGGGGTTCAAGTAGTGCAGAGAGGTAGGGGTTTTCGGGTCGCCATTCGAGGCAGTAAAATCAACAGCAAACGTACAGTGTAGTCGGGTTCTGAAATGTTGTAATAAATATAGAAAACTCAATTACTATATAGTTTAAAAATTAATTCAAATAATACTCAAAACATTTTTAAAAGTTTAGTAGGATAAAAATACATTTACTTCCATAATATTAATTGAACCTCATAATTAATAATAGCTTAGTAGTAATCCCGCCAATCCCGGCAGCATGCAAAAACACAGTCCCCATGAGCCAGGCACTATCAGCACTTGTTAAGGAATCTAGCTAACTGATAGGCTAGTTGCTGTCTTGTGAACACCCATACAAGTCAGCTGGACGGCCAGTACAGATATGACCTGATAATGCTTGACAGTGAAACACTAGCTGGTCACAACTGACTTTGTGGTACCACACTGATAGAACAAGGGAGATTATTTTTGTTTGTGTGTTGTTTAATGCCAAACTCAGCAATATTCAAGCTATATGAAGGCAGTCTGTAAATAATCAAGTCTGGACCAGAAAGTCAAGTGATTGACATCATCAGCATCGATCCACGCAATTGGGATACAATGACATATATCAACCAAGTCAGCCAGCCTGACCACCTGATCCCGTTCATTGCCTCTTACGACAAGCCTATGCGTTGAGAAGACCAATTCTACCCTGGATCTTCACGGGTCACAAGATAAATCTTATTGTCACAGGCATAGAGTTCACCAACAAGAATTCTTTGGAACATGTAAACTAAAAGGACAAATACATTACATGCATCCATAACCCTGTGAACAGGATCTTACAAGCTGAACATTCATGTACACATACATGTACCTTGTAGTGCACAAGCCCATTCAGGTGACTGACTAAATTGGTATTGACCCAAGTAGCTCATAACCCAGTGGTTGATAACATGAGCAAACCCCATCATAAAAGGACGACAAAAAGTCAGTGACATCACACACTGTAATCACCCGGGTAACTCACCCTCCTCTGATGTAATCCAGGAAAGTAAAGACCTTAGCAACCTTGCACGACATCAGCTCCACCTGAAGCAGCAAGAATATTCCATCAACAAAAGCCCAGAACACAAGAATACATCAACCAAAGCCTTACGACATGGCTGAAATATTGCCGATGTGACGTAAAACATAAACTCACAAAAACTCAACCAAAGTCAAGAGCATATAACACTTCAATTCAAAAGACTTCTATTATTTAATCTAGTCTGGACTGTGACATTCCACATACATACTAACTTAAACCAACTGGATCTGATCAGTATTGTCAATCAGGCAGCACAGGAAACAACAGGAAGAGACTTCTAAACTTTAATAACTAACATGTACAGCAATCATAAGTTGAATGGGTCCCTGGACCTGATAAAATGCTGAATGCATTTACAGTGATCCAAGACAAAATGTTAGGCACCCCGGTATTCCTTAGTGTAGTCAGTCCTTACATGCATTGGGTACTGGGGATTTTCCTGTGCTCAAACCTCCATAGGAAGACAGTGTCAAATAGTTTGTTTGGTGGATGATGTAAGGAATTAAATCACTACAAACTTACAACTCCTGAATTCTGATACTTGTTCCCTTTCTTTGCCTTCTTCTTTGGATTTATACACTGTAACATAATGACATTCATGTATTGTACACTGTAACACAATGTCATTCATGTATTGTACATTGTAACATGTCATTCATGTATTGTACATTTAACACAATGTCATTCATATATTGTACACCGCAACACAATGTCATTCATGTATTGTACACTGTAACACAATGTCATACATGTATTGTCCACTGTAACATAACGTCATTCATGTATTGTACATTGTAACATGTCATTCATGTATTGTACACCTCAACACAATGTCATTCATGTATTGTACACCTCAACACAATGTCATTCATGTTTTGTACACTGTAACACAATGTCATTCATGTATTGTACACTGTAACACAATGTCCTTCACATATTGGTACTCTGAAACACATTGTTTCAGACCATTACATAACGTCAACGGTTCCAAGCTAAACTTCCAAGCATTGACTATTCAATAAAACCAGTAAATCTGTACAGGGTACATGGAAATAAAGTAGTGGTATATAGAGGATACTGAGTGAACTACCCTACTCCTCACCTCATATCTATTCTGCTCTATCCTGCCCCTTGACAGCTCCCGAAGTGAGGAGGTGAATTCCCCAATGAAGTCATGTCTGCAACCAACACAGAGGAACACTGATGACATCACATTCAACAAACCTTTGTGTGTATCAATAGATCTAATATTGGGCATTCACTTTGTTTGTTTGTTTTAATGCCTCACTCAGCAATATTTCAGCTCTATGACATCAGTCTGTAAATAACTGAGTACGGACCAGACAATCCAGTGATTGACATCATGAGCATTGATCTATGCAATTTGGATACGATGATATGCATCAACCAAGTCAGCGAGCCAGACCACACGATCCCATAATCCGCCTCTCACGACAAGCATGGGTTACTAAAGGCCTATTTTAACCTGGATCTCCACGGTGGACATTCAGTAGTATTGTTGACTGTGAAACATTACATGTAACTACATCAAACCTGAATGGGGGTCACACACTTACCCTCCATCTGCATCCCAGTCATAGCACTGGATCTTGATAGATCTGGGGACAGAGACAGGTAACATAAGTCCATCTTACAGACACTATTCCTCGCTGGGGTCAAACTACCTAGTGTTGTACAGGGGAAACATTTCCAGCACTTGTAAATTTAACATAAAAAGATTATTTCCTACCCCAAAGAGAGAGAAAGGGATGGTGATGTCGCTTCCAAATGAAGCTTTGACAGTGTGAGGTGAGGTGAAATTGGGTTTAACATCGCGTCCAAGATTATTGAACTTATATAGCGACGTGCATGCACGTGTATGTGTGTGTGTGGCTGCTTGTACTAGTCCGGACTGATGCCGATTTATAGTGCTAGCTCACTGAGATACCATGCCGCAGTTTAACATGAATACCCCACTCAGACACAGTATACTGACTCCGTGACGACCAGTCCTTGTTTTAGCCCCTTAATGCCGAGCGCCAGACAGGGTAACAACAAGTACAATCTTTTAACGTCTTTTTGTATGACGCGGTCGGGGATCGAACCCCGGACCTTCCGCTCTCCGGGCGGACGCTCTACCACAAGACCACGGAGGCGGTCAGCTTTGACGGTGATGAGGTCCATGGTAATGGAGGTAGACAACACTGGATAACTGGTGCAAGTGCACTGTTATTTTATTGTGTATTAAAATATGTTCTTGAGTATAGTGCACACTTTTTTTTTCCAAAAAACACAGCTGGGTAGAAGGGGGTGCGCATTATACACGCCATAATGAGTTTGGATGTTTTTTTCCCCCCAATGCAAAGACACTACCATGAGCACGTAACACTGGAAATATCATGTCAACAAATCCATACTGACGTACACAAATTAATCATGTAATTACGCTGTCAGGTTGTAAAAAGTGTACATTGTATATCTGACTTCAAAATTCAAAATTCCTTTTAATATTGTTTTAATTAATTTCAGCGAAATTGTGTGTGAAGCGATCGGAAGATCGCACAACTCACCATTATTAACAGCAACCATAGTCAGATTACCACTATTGACGCCTTGAAACAAACTTTAGTTGATAGAGAATGGAAACACATATCATAAATGCCATACTTTGACTCGTTAAAAGTCATATTTGTTGTAGTTTGAAAATTCTATGTCAACATGTAGTTCTCGCTATCACGTGCACGGTGACTGGTCAAATTGTTCCATGTAAAATAAATAACCGGCAATAGCGATCAGCTGCATCAAAGTGCTACCCTTAGGGTTACTATTATGTTAAATATATTTAGTAAAAGCTGCAACTGAAATAACAAGATATTGGAATATATTATTCATGATAAAAAAATAGTTTCAGATACAATTTTTCCTGATCCTTGTATCAAAATCCTCTAAAGTTATATCATTGGGTAAGTTTTAACCAAATAACCGGTAGATTCCAAGAAAACATGTGTATAGCTGACTGCTGTTTCCAGCTTAGTTTACGAGAAAATACACAAGGTAATCTTAATCCCTGGATGTAAAACAATGCCTAGCAGAACAAAAAATACAATTTTAAACCTTAAATCAACATGTCTGGTGAATTTTATATCTCAAATTTTAAATTGTATCACTCGTTTGTTTACCAGAATTCGCTGAAGAGGTACGGTGTAATTATTTTCTGCACATAATACTCGATTTTCTTTTTTCAAAATACTGAATCCGCTAGAGGTGGTAGTGCATAATACTTGGGTGCACACTATACTCAAGAAAATATGGTATGTCATTGAGAGGCCTACCTGGTGTTTCTGTGATGATCATTGAGAGGCCTACCTGGTGTTTCTACGAGGTCATTGAGAGGCCTACCTGGTGTTTCTATGATGGTCACTGAGAGGCCTACCTGGGGTTTCTATGATGGTCATTAAGAGGCCTACCTGGTGTTTCTGTGATGATCATTGAGAGGCCTACCTGGTGTTTCTATGATGGTCATTGAGAGGCCTACCTGGTGTTTCTACGAGGTCATTGAGAGGCCTACCTGGTGTTTCTATGATGGTCATTGAGAGGCCTACCTGGTGTTTCTATGATGGTCATTGAGAGGCCTACCTGGTGTTTCAATGATGGTCATTGAGAGGCCTACCTGGTGTTTCTATGATGGTCATTGAGAGGCCTACCTGGTGTTTCTATGATGGTCATTGAGAGGCCTACCTGGTGTTTCTATGATGGTCATTGAGAGGCCTACCTGGTGTTTCTATGATGGTCATTGAGAGGCCTACCTGGTGTTTCAATGATGGTCATTGAGAGGCCTACCTGGTGTTTCTATGATGGTCATTGAGAGGCCTACCTGGTGTTTCTATGATGGTCACTGAGAGGCCTACCTGGTGTTTCTATGATGGTCATTGAGAGGCCTACCTGGTGTTTCTACGAGGTCATTGAGAGGCCTACCTGGTGTTTCTATGATGGTCACTGAGAGGCCTACCTGGTGTTTCTATGATGGTCATTGAGAGGCCTACCTGGTGTTTCTATGATGGTCATTGAGAGGCCTACCTGGTGTTTCTACGAGGTCATTGAGAGGCCTACCTGGTGTTTCTATGATGGTCATTGAGAGGCCTACCTGGTGTTTCTATGATGGTCATTGAGAGGCCTACCTGGTGTTTCTATGAGGTCATTGAGAGGCCTACCTGGTGTTTCAATGATGGTCATTGAGAGGCCTACCTGGTGTTTCTATGATGGTCATTGAGAGGCCTACCTGGTGTTTCTATGATGGTCATTGAGAGGCCTACCTGGTGTTTCTATGAGGTCATTGAGAGGCCTACCTGGTGTTTCAATGATGGTCATTGAGAGGCCTACCTGGTGTTTCTATGATGGTCATTGAGAGGCCTACCTGGTGTTTCTATGATGGTCATTGAGAGGCCTACCTGGTGTTTCTATGATGGTCATTGAGAGCCCTACCTAGGGTTTCTGTGATGGTCATTGAGAGGCCTACCTGGTGTTTCTATGATGGTCATTGAGAGGCCTACCTGGTGTTTCTATGATGGTCATTGAGAGGCCTACCTGTCATTACATAGCGACCGCACAGGGATGACAAATGGCTTCCAGGTGGGGTTCAATGTCTTCTTGATCACCTCCGTTCGGTGTACGATGGTGAAACTGCAACAATGTAGCAAGTAATAAATCAACCAATAGTTCAATCATGCGAGTGACTGAGTGACTGATGTTATATACCCAAAACTCTCGCTTCCCAAATGTTCCTTATATGTCACTCCATTCTATGGATCGTCATAACTTCCTTCATTATCTCATGTCACTAGGAGCTAGGGACTAGTGGTCTGTATCTATCCAAGTCTGTCTATCTTCAGGTCCTGTCACAGTCACTTCAAGTCCAGTCACACATAGGATTCATCATCTTAATACTTAACACTGAATTGTACTCAATCCCAATACAAGTTCATCCAAGCCTTTGATGTGTTTGTTTGTTATTTTATGCCGCACTCAGCAATATGCCAGCTATATGAAGGCGGTCTGTAAATAATCAAGACTGGACCAGACAATCCAGTGATTGACATCATGAGCATTGATATATTCAAATGGGATACGATGACATGCATCAACCAAATCAGCGAGCCTGACCACCCGATCCCGTTAGTTGCCTCTAACAACAAGCACAATCACCTTTTACGGCAAGCATGGGTTGCTGAAGGACTATTCTACACTGGATTTACAGGTCCAAAGTCTTTGAGGAAGATTCCTGGCCATTCCTACCTGCCATCCTCATTGGATCTGCTAAATGTCAGGAATGGATCTGATTTGCCAAAGAAGTCCTTCTTGTCTAGTTTGTGAGCACAGAACTGCATGGTTGCTTGTTCCTAGAGATAGAGAGGCATTTGTTATTCATCATAGAGTTGCCTCCCCTTGGTCAACAACAGCTGGAAGGTTTCAGAAAACAATTACCAACAGACTTTTAAAGACCAGAATTTATTTTTAAACCTACCTTACAGCTGCTTAGCTCCTCAGCAGTAACTGCAATCAAGTAAATTATTATTATTAAACACTGTGACATTTTCTTTATAAGGGATTGTAAAACAATATTGTTTTGTAATATTGTGAGTGACTGTGTTGAGTTGAACACAACTTGGAATACGTTTTCAGTTATATCAGTGTGTCAGCTTAATATTGTAGCAAATACCCAAATGATACAAGTTTTAGTTATTTTAATGGTCTTTACATGCATCATAAGGGTAAATAGAGCTACAGATAAGCAGCGTATTTGTGTAAACCCACGAGCATGGGTATGGCACTGACAAACCTAGAAACATAATCGGGGCGAACCGGGATTCGAACCCACAATCATAGGTTTCTGGCGTACCCAAGAGATGCAACTCTGCACAGCGAATAGCGGCGCCTTAGACGACTGGGCCACCCGTGCCCCCCTATGGAAAATGATCTATGATTGCCAACTTGTCATTTGTCTTTCTTACGTTCAACTGACAACAGGATCAAGTCTAGAGTGGAGTGAAAATACCAACATATGATCATGTCAGAACATAAACCACTACTGTTAATGATGACAAAATATACCACTTTTTATGATGTCATAAAATTGCAGAGTGTTAATTGTATATTTTGGCAATAATTCCACAACAAAATACTGCACTGTTTTTAACAATCCTGCAATAGAAACTCTACCTGTTGTTTATGATCATGGCACAATCAAGAATCATTATTCAGGGTGAATCTGGGGTTTGATCATAGGATTCTTGCATTACAAAGGATGCAACTCTGAACAGCAAATTGCTACCGCTTCAACGACTGGGTCATCTATTACTCCCGTATTCCCTAATCAAGCTAATAGAGGGAAAGACATATCACTTCATTTATTCATTACTAAAGTACTCACTAGCAATTGAGCCACTTTTCTTCTTAGGCCCCCTGTGGAAGGAAAAACACCATGAAAACAGTGTTGGCAATGAAAGGAACTCTGAAGGTTTATTTTACATTTGTTTCTATAATATTTCAATCTAAGGACACCTAAAGCTCTAACTTTTATACCATGGTTATGAAAAGGGTCCCTTGACAATGTGAAAGACAATGGAAGCTTAGAGACACAAAAAGAAATGAGTGAGTGAGAGAGTGAGTGAGTAAAAGCAGTTTCATGTTAGTCAGCATTACTCCAGCTAAAGCACCTTGTAACTAGTAGTGTCGGGGCCTAATGACATAGCCATGTCACAGAGCCAGATCATCGGATTCCAATTGTAGTGATGTCTCCCTATAAGCATGAAGTAATCAGGCCTATTCATACCTACAACCCCACAGGGTCTCCACATATACACCACCCAGCCAAAAGCCACAACACAACACTAGCATTGTGCAGAAGGCTGAAGAGGATCTGACCACCAACAATTCTAGGTGTATATCATATATCTTTTTCAGATATACATAGTATCTTATTCTTAAAAAAACAGATGATGCATGACAAGGGTCTATTTTTACCACTTGAAATTCTGATGAAAATTATGGAAAAATGAGTGAGTGAGTGAGTTGGGTTTAACGCCGCTTTTGACATTATTCAAGTTATATCACGGCGTGTCAGCTTAATGTGGGAGGAAAGCCCAAAGTGATGCAGGTCTCAGACATTTACCACTTCGGTGAAACCCACAAGCACGGGTATGGTGCTGACAAACCTAGAAACATAATCGGGGGGAACCAGGATTCGAACCCACAATCATAGGTTTCTGGCGTGCCCAAGGGACGCAACTCTGCACAGCAAATCGCTGCGTTTTAGACGACTGGGCCATAAGTGCCCCACTATGGAAAATGATCTTTGATTGCCAACTTGTCATTTGTCTTCCTTACACTCACACACGTTCAACTGAAAATACCAACATATGATCATGTCAGAACATAAACCACTACTGTTAATGATTAAAAAATATAACACTTTTTATGATGTCATGATACTTGCAGAGTGTTTATTGTTTATTTTTGCAATAATTCCACAACAAAAAACTGCACTGTTTTTAACAAACCTGCTTATTTATGATCATGGCACAATGGAAACATTACATTGTTGTTTATGATCATGGCACAATGAAACTACTATATTGTTGTTTATGATAATGGAAAGACTACATTATTGTTTATGATCATGGAACAACTACATTGTTGTTTTTGATAATGGCACAATGGAAAGACTACATTGTTGTTTATGATAATGGCACAATGAAAAGACTACATTACAGTTTATGATAATGGAACATCTACATTGTTGTTTTTGATAATGGCACAATGGAAAGACTACAATGGCACAATTGGAACAACAATGTTTCTAAAGTAATGCCACAATGAAATTGTCAACACTTTACTGTTGTTGCAAGTGACTGAAGCAGGAATGGTGGTTGTGATGAGTCATAAATGTCAGCAACTTTATCCACTAGCCTGAAACTCGAGTCTAGCAAAATTATGGTTCGTCTAGTAAGCTCACATAAGAATAACCTTATATTAACCAAATTTATTTCATAATATTGTTTTCTCACAGCACATATTACACTGAAGTATACTGTTCAAATGAACTTTTTATGTCAAGTAATCCCCTTCAATGAAGAAAACAACGCCTTAATCAACATTCTAGTGATCGTTTATGCTTTTAATCATGCAACAAATCATTATTATGACCAGCTAACTATCACGAGTCATGACTGTCAAGATGTTAACATGCAAAACAGTGTGTGGCTACAGCCCTAGTCTTAACACAGCTGTACCCAGAGGGAAGCGGAAGTGTGTTCGGTGTATGTACACTTGGGAGTGAGTGAGTGAGTGAGTGGGTAAGGGAGTGAGTGAGGGAGTGAGTGAGTGCAGGATTCAAAATTCCCTGTACTGTACTGTATTGCAAATGGCATGGTTAAAACAAATTCCTGATTGCCAGAAACGGCACATGTAGAAATCATTTTATTTGACCAAACATGTTTATTATATGAAACCAGTGATAAATGTACTTTCACAAAAGTTTGTTGTTTGTTGTTTAACGCTGCACTCAGCAATATTCAAGCTATATGACGGCGGTCTGTGAATAATCAAGTCTGGACCAGCCAATCCAGTGATTTACATCATGAGCATTCATCCATGCAATTGGGATCGATGACATGTATCAACCAAGTCAGCGAGCATGACCACTTGATCCCGTTAGTCGCCTTTTACGACAAGCATAGTCGCCTAATACGGCCAGCATGGGTTGCTGAAGACCTATTCCACCCCGGAGCAGTCATGGACAATGAACATTCTTAATGGACAGTATGATTTACAAACTAATCCTGGGAATTCAGAAACTAAGAAGGGTATTCTTATTTTCAATGAAAGGAAAGGTCAAACTAGCTCATGGTAAAATGACATTTACAGACAGATCAAAGTGTTGCTCTTGTTCATATCATCAGCACATGTCAATACCAAGGGTCACATCTGAACATCTTTATGAAAGAAAACACAATGTTGATATTATATCGTCTGCGACAGGTTGGTTTGTGTAGGTGGATGTGAAGAAAAAGAAGAATAAAGAAGTGAAGTGTCAACTGTGGTTGGTTTGGTTATTTAGACTGACAAATTTGTTGTCTCGCATCAAATGAGTGATTTCGGTAATTTGTTGTCTCGCATCAAAACACGGGCTGTTTACTCGCGGGCAGGTGACCACGGAGTATGTTGATCACTGTGTCGGATTAACAAGACTGATTAATGAGTGATTTCGGTAATTTGTTGTCTCACATCAAAACACGGGCTGTTTACTCGCGGGCAGGTGACCACGGAGTATGTTGATCACTGTGTCGGATTAACAAGACTAATTTCGGTAATCCGTTGCAAATTAGTTTGTTGGAGTCGGAATGAAAGACTGTCGGATTGAAGGGTCTAAATAGCACTGATTTAATTGGTTCCCCTCATTTGTGTCGAATAAAGCCAATTGTCAGATTAACGAGACTTGACTGTATATTGGGAAAGGTCAATCAGGAGGAGGGAGAAGAAATGTTCGGACAATTAATAGTTGATGCAGATCATCTCCATCACTGTCTCTCTAGCAAACTAACTATTCTTTCAATAGAGTTTGACACAACATTCAGGTAATATAGATTAGGGAAAATCTAATATCAATATGATGTAGGACAGAAAGAGTTTAGTACAATATTGGTAAATCTAAACTATTCTGTTTTCTAAGGAGTTAAGCAAGAGATTTGACAATATGACTTAGTATAAGGTACTAGAAAGTAGTCAGAGACTTCTACAATGCAGAAAGCATCCCTATAACTATGTTTCATGTACACATTTCATTCACATTTAATGATGAAACCAACAGTATGGAGGATACGGAGGTGGACAAACACACTCACCCTTCTGCATAAATGCCTGGGTCTCTACAGGGTTAAAATGCAACAAAAGAATATTTAGTTTACTTTTCAGTATTTAAAAACTCCAGTAAGGGTACAATATGGTTCTAATACAAGGCTGATTTTATTAAACAAAATACTTGTTACGAAGGAGATCCTGGATGCACCTGCAGGCAGTGACAGATCAGCTAATGAGGGATGAGTAGTGCCAGTTCAAGTGATATTGTGATGCCGTATTTGACGTAATAAGCGTCTGGGGCACTCTCAAAATTAGAAATAGGGGGCTCTTATTAGAATATAATTTTGGTGAGAAAAAACCCCAAAGAAAGATTGTAAATTTCGTAGTTTATGCTGACAGCCTGAAATGATACAAAAGAAAAGTATGTGCCTATCATACAAGACAGATATATTTTCCAGAATTTAATTGCCCTTAATTAAGGGTGCATATAACACATGAGTGCGTATTATAAACTAATAAGTAAGTCTTCTGTACATTGATCAATCGAAAGGGGTGCTTTTTGGCGAACCTTTTCCAAGCCAATATATTAGCAAATATCGCTGTGGGCAGTTATTAGAGCGAAGCTTATTACATTGAACACAGTATATTGTGCTGCAGTAGGCTTTGTGTTATATATGTTGGAATATATTCTGTTAGGTTATTCTAATAACATGAATGAATATAGATAAAATACGTCATTGTTACTGATATTACCAGGAAATGCATCTAGTATGGCTATTTTATTGTTTTGTGATATTGTTGAATTGTACGGAAATTATTGACATATCGATCCATCTTTATTACTGTGAGGTGAGGTAAAATGGGGTTTAACGTCACATCCAAAATTATTGCACTCATATTGCGACGTGCATGCCACCAAACCTTCCACTCTCTGGGCAGACGCTCTATAAACTAGACCACAGAGGCGGTTCTTTATCAATTAGACTTTGGAATAGAAAGACCATATGTCATCACTCTGGGGTTATCAAATGTCAGTTGAATTTCAACCGCCTCTGTGGTCTAGTGGTAGAGCTTCCGCCCATAAAGCAAAAGATTCGGGGTTCGATCCCCGGCCATGTCATACCAAAAGACGTTAAAAGATGGTACTTGTTGTTACCTTGCCTGGCACTCGACAGTGAGGGGCTGAAACAAGGACTGGTCGGCTCGGAGTCTGTGTACTGTGTCTGAGTTGGGTATTCATGTTGAAATTATATAAGTGCAATAATCTTGGACGCAAAGTTAAACCCCATTTCACCTCACCTCAGTTGAGTTTCAACTGTCTCCAGATACTTACATGAGATTCTTGACGAGACGGTTGGAAGAGACAATCTCCCCAAGACTACATTCAAATCTGCCCAGAAAGTCCTGTCAACAACAATAGAACTTAAACTCAACTTTGTGCTGCAAATTATGTTATTTGAGTAACCAATCAGAAAGTAGCATGAGAACAGTAGTCCAGCCATGATCAAGTTGAAATTACAACTACACTTTTAATCCATATATCTATCATCCTAGGGACTTCTGACAAATTGAATCTGCCTCAGTCACAAAAAACCTACGGTCGATCTTTGAAAATACTTAATTATGACCAATTTGTACAGCTATCTGTGACAAGCAGAGCTAGAAACAGGTAATACATTTCAAAACCCATCCAATACTGGCAACCAAATTGTTCACAAGACATGTCACAAGATTCAAGAAACTTATCAAAATTCAAATCATTTCTACAAGGTCAAACATCAAATGAAATGCAAAAAAAACCACATTTCTTTAGATGCATTACAGTGAAACTAAGGCACCATTCCACAAAGAGATCTTTGTGCTAAGCCAATCCTATCTCCCATACTTTAACACAGACTTACGACAATCAACTACGAAGATTACTTTGAGGAACAATGCCCTGGTTGGTTCAGACACCCAAGCAATTCCAGACAACAACTGTCAGGGACATCATCACAGCCACCCATCTATCCCAACACGAGGGAGGGAGGGAGTTGGGTTCAAAGCTGCTCTGTAACGCAGTTGGTTGGTTTGTTTGTTTGTTATTTAACGCCACACTCAGCAATATTCCTGCTATATGACGGCGGTCTGTAAATAATCGAGTCTGGACCAGACAATCCAGTGATTGATATCATGAGCATCGATTCACGCAATTGGGATACGGCGACATGCATCACAACCAGGTCAGAAAGCCTGACCACCCGATCCTGTTAGTCACCAATTACGACAAGCATGGGTTGCTGAACACCCCGGATGTTCACGGGTCTGTAATGCTGTAATATGATGAAGTCACTTTAGTGAATTCAGTGGGATTGGTACTGACGAGCCGACCAGTGAGCCTACTGGGCCATGAGTAAGTGAGTGAGTATGGTTTTACACCGCTTTTTAGCAATATTCCACCAAAAACACGGCGGGGGACCCCAGAAATGGGCCCACACATTGTACCCATGTGAGTAATCAAACACATGTCTTAGGCGTGATGAGCGAACACTTTAACCACTAGGCTACCCTACCGCCCCGGGTGTGATATGACCCATGATAACACAGATATATTACAAATTTATAGGAATAGCAGATGTACATACATGCTTCTTGAGATCTGCACTGGCCGAGTCCACATCATAGCTGAAGAAAACACAAACATGGCATTAAAGCATTGTACCGGTGACTTTATCACCATGGTTATTGCAGGATGTTAATGTAGGCTCAAATAGGGAAAATAGAACAGTGCAGGGTTTTTCAAATAAGAGAAAGTTCACATGTTCAAATACAGTGAATTTCAAAACATCCTGACAAGGAGCAATCCATTTTGAAGAAAGAACAGTTTAATTTCTACACTGTATCATGAATATTTTACCAAATCCTGTCACAGAATTAGATATACAAACAAACCGTGATGTTCTAAATTTCTCAAATCTAACAGTTCTGTTATATAAATACAGTATCCCTGTTTCATGACATTATTTTGCAAAAGCTCAAAAATAGGAATCTTAAACCCAAATATGATCTTGTTTAAAATAACACTTTCTTCTTTGGCAAACTCATACCAACACCAGCTAGATACCAAGTTTCATGAAAGTTCTCACATTTCAAACTTGAGTTTCTGTGACTGCTCAAAGTAATACTGCATGACAAACTTGTGGACGAAGTCTGGGTTCAGGTTATTCCACACAATTTCTGTTCGTCCAAACTGAAACACAATTATGTCTCTGTTACATAAACAGAGGAGGAGGAGGATACACCACAGGCATATTTGTAGAGGACATCTTTTGTGGGTTTTGTGACCACAAATTTTAAGTGTTGAGCTCCACATATGCCATAGAAATTTCTTGTCATAGCTAATATATTATGGCAAAGAACATTTTCTTTATTTGTTGTACAATGCCCATACTCAACAATATTCCAACAGCAGGGATATGACGGCACCCTGTACATAATCAATTTTGGACCAGACAATTAAGTGATTGATATTGTGAGCATCGTCCCACTTAAAAATGTTGATCTGATACTTCTAGCATGGACATAGATAACGAGGAGCTGAAGATGCTGGACATAGATAACGAGGAGCTGAAGATGCTGCTTCATCACTTCCACATTGTAGGTTACTGATGACTCCAGGACGAGTGAGACTGACTGTAGGCCACAGCTGTCGGTCAATGACCATATGACAATGTGGGTGGGGGTGGGTACACATACTGTACAGTTAGCAATGGTTAGGCAGCAGATTGACAAACAGGGTGGGGACGGGCAGGTGCACTATGAACTGTACAGTGAGGGAGCAGATCCACCAACAGGGTACAGATGGCAGGTGCAATATAAACTGTACAGTGAGGGAACAGATCCACCAACAGGGTACAGATGGCAGGTGCAATATAAACTGTACAGTGAGGGAGCAGATCCACCAACAGGGTACAGATGGCAGGTGCAATATAAACTGTACAGTGAGGGAGCAGATCAACAAACGGTACAGATGGTAGGTGCACGATTAACTGTAGAGTGAGGGAGCAGATCCACCAACAGGGTACAGATGGCAGGTGCAATATAAACTGTACAGTGAGGGAACAGATCCACCATCAGGGTACAGATGGCAGGTGCACTATAAACTGTACAGTGAGGGAGCAGATCCACCAACAGGGTACAGATGGCAGGTGCAATATAAACTGTACAGTGAGGGAGCAGATCAACCAAAAGGGTACAGATGGCAGGTGCACTATAAACTGTACAGTGAGGGAGCAGATCCACCAACAGGGTACAGATGGCAGGTGCACTACAAACTGTACAGTGAGGGAGCAGATCCACCAACAGGGTACAGATGGGCAGGTGCACTATAAACTGTACAGTGAGGGAGCAGATCCACCAACAGGGTACAGATGGCAGGTGCACTACAAACTGTACAGTGAGGGAGCAGATCGACAAACAGGGTGGGGTTAGGCAGGTGCAATATAAACTGTACAGTGAGGGTGTAGATCAACAAACAGAGTGGGGACGGGCAGGTGCAATATAAACTGTACAGTGAGGGAGCAGATCCACCAACAGGGTACAGATGGGCAGGTGCACTACAAACTGTACAGTGAGGTAGCAGATCGACCAACAGGGTACAGATGGCAGGTGCACTACAAACTGTACAGTGAGGGAGCAGATCAACAAACAGGGTGGGGTTAGGCAGGTGCACTACAAACTGTACAGTGAGGGAACAGATCCACCAACAGGGTACAGATGGACAGGTGCACTATAAACTGTACAGTGAGGGAACAGATCCACCATCAGGGTACAGATGGCAGGTGCACTACAAACTGTACAGTGAGGGAACAGATCCACCAACATGGTACAGATGGCAGGTGCACTACAAACTGTACAGTGAGGGAACAGATCCACCAACAGGGTACAGATGGCAGGTGCACTACAAACTGTACAGTGAGGGAGTAGATCCACCAACAGGGTACAGATGGCAGGTGTACTACAAACTGTACAGGGAGGGAGCAGATCAACAAACAGCACACAGTGAGGCGGCAGCACCACTGTACAGAAGTTGCAAGTTTGAAACAAGCACCATAAAGCTCAATAAAGCTGCTTTCTGATTTGCAAATGATGAATTCTCGTTCCGACATGCGCCGTAATGGGATGTCCTCAGATCTTTGCTTAGCGTTAGTGAGAACTGAGATGCGACTTTAACAAGATTGCACAAACTGCGTACAGTTAGTCAGCTGTACAAGGACAGGGTACAAACAGCATGATGTTGGGCACACTCACCTCTTTCCAGGCCTTCCTTCCATCTTGAATGAACAACACACACACTGAAACACAGTAACACACAACAGTTACACAGTTGTTCCATTCTCCGGTATATACTATATAGATATATCTAGCAGCCTGTGCAGCGTTTGCAGTGTATGTACATTACCAGCACAAACTGAAAGAAAAAAACATGCAGAAGTAGTATTTAAAGCACTACTGACCAAGCTCACTGCTAAATATAACCATTAGCAGTCACCTGACTGCCGAATCAAAGCTCAGTGGTGGATAGTTCTTGAGAAGCAAAATGGATAGAACGTGAAATGTGCACTTTGCTATTTTTGTGATTACTGTCAGTAATATTCCTTATTGGTGGAATGGCTTGTTTTCACTTCATATGTATAACACATGCAGCTATCTTCATTGATTAAACAAGGAGTTTAGTCCCAAAATCATCGTCAAAAGTCGTGATCGCCATTGCCTTGTCTGTAAACGTTCGCTGCACTCGAGTGACGTCCCTTGTTTTGGAACACCTGCTGGTTTGTACTTTTGCAGGATTTCCATGAATGAACAGCCATGTTTAGGCGTACTTTAATTCTTTCAGGTCAGCATTAAACTAAAAGAGTAAATTAAACTTCGAAACCTATTCACAAAATATGTATTAATATGACCATTTTACTCTTCCCTGTCATCATAACACGGGCACCAAACTTCTGAATGATGATGGACTGTTATGACAGGTGTACAGTACATCACGTGGACCCAATGTCGGATGTTTGCACTGTCAAGACGGCAGCTTTGAAGAGATCACACGTCTTGTTACAATGCGACAAATCACTATCAATATGGCTGTTCAAAACACAGGTGTACATAGTCTTAGATCTATTTTTAGAGATCATACTGATACTTAAAATGTAGCAGGGTGATCGCTTGTATCTGTGTCCATATTACACAATAGATCACAGCCATGTCTATCGCTTTAATAGTTAGATTAGAGATTACACATAAATGCTAATGATAGACAGTTTTTGTTGAAAGACTGGAATAGGTGCGTCTTTAGCTTACTTCTGCAAATAGCAAGTGTTGAAGCTGTTTTCAGATGCAATGGTAGAGCGTTCCGTTTGGAAGCAGCAGATATTTTGAAGGATCGATAACTATACATGCTATAGGTTTTCAGCTTCCATTTGGGGACATCTAGCAGGTTTTCATGGCTTGATCGAGATTTCTTGAGGGACAATTAGGCTTGAAAAGTTTGATCAGATAGGATGGGGCTATTTTTTTACTGCAATGGTAGGCAAGACACAAGACACAAGACACTGAATTCCACTCATGCACTTACTGAGAGTCAGTGAAGGCACTGTAGTGCAGGTGTGATGCTGTCAAACTTCAGTGTTTTGGTGCCAATGCAGGCAGCTTTGTTCTGGATGGGCTGGAGTCGTTGGATCTATTCCCTATGAGATGATGTTCAGAAGCTGTTGCAATAGGTCCAGTCGCGATAGTATGAGTGCTCTCTTAAATGCTGCTGATGTGTCTTCAGTCAGTTTGTTCCGATGTTCCGAAGATTATTATAGCATGATTAGCGAACTTCAGCGACTTGCCTTATTCCTTGACAGGTCTGACAGTAAGTACATACCGAGATTCTTGACTGAAGGTGGAAAACGGACATGTTCCCCCTCAAGTGACATCACTTCGTAGTCAGCTTTGCCAATGTGAGGCTGGCCCAACAAGTATTACCAACAAGCATGACCAACAAGCATGACCAACAAGCATTACCAACAAGCATTACCAACACGCATTACCAACAATCATTATGAACACGCATTACCAACAAGGATTACCAACACGCATTACCAACACGCATTACCAACAAGGATTACCAACAAGCATAACCAACACGCATTACCAACAACCATTACCAACAAGATTACCAACACGCATTACCAACAAGGATTACCAACAAGCATTACCAACACGCATTACCAACATGCATTACCAACAAGATTACCAACACGCATTACCAACAAGATTACCAACAAGGATTACCAACAAGCATTACCAACACGCATTACCAACACGCATTACCAACAAGATTACCAACAAGGATTACCAACATGCATTACCAACACGCATTACCAACACGCATTACCAACACGCATTACCAACAAGATTACAAACACGCATTACCAACACGCATTACAAACACGCATTACCAACACACATTACCAACAAGATTACCAACATGCATTACCAACAACCATTACCAACAACCATTACCAACAACCATTACCAACAACCATTACCAACAACCATTACATTCAGCTGCAGCATGTTTCTGTTCATCTAGGCTTTGAGGTCTTTAATGAAATGCTCAAGTTTGTTCAGAGCGGTTGCCTTGTTGCTGTCTGGACAGAAGATGTCTATAAACTGGGTGTCGCCAGCGTTCAAATGGTGTAGCGCCCTGCATGCCTGAACAACTTCTTCGAGCTGTTTGGTGTAGAGAGTAAACAGTATAGGCCCGAGCACTGATCCTTGTGGAACTCTGTAATCCAGATTGATCTGACCAGAATTGGAACCTCTGATGATGACCGATATAATAATTGCTTTTCTTCCATCGTCCACAGCAGTCTGAAGATTGTTGAGGACAGGAAGTAAAGCGGTTTCCGTGCCGTGTGCCGATAAAAACTCAGTGAGGAGCTAGTGATTTTTAAGATATTGTTTGCTGACCACTTTTATAGTAGTATGGATAAAAATATAAATTTGAAACTGGTCTATAATTTTTGAGTAAATCTCAGTCCAAGGTCGTTTTTTTCAACAGAGACGTAGTAACTGGTTTGAATTGCTGTAGCTTTGATCCACTGAATCTGTCAGAATTAGGCGACTCATCAGTGCATGGCATAAAGTTGGTGGTCTTGTCCATAAAAAAGTTCTTGAAAGATGTTGCTAGACTAGGTCACATTTTGTCTTGGGAAGAACATAATCGAGTAGCGTGAACATTTGCGACCACAATGCCTTGGGGTTCATCTAGATTCGCATGGATTCTTTTATGTGGTTAGCTTTCTTTGTCTTTTGTATAAGTCTGACAACATCATTTCTGGCTTGTATATTTCTCTATGAACAGTCAGTAAGGTTTTCCGCCACATTCATTCAGATGCATGTCGTTTCGGTTTAGCAGTGCAAATCTCATCTGAGTACCACTGTCGTTGGACTTGACCTGCACGGTTTTCAATGCCAAAGGTGCACGTTTGTCAAGAGGTCTAACAGAGTATGAGTTGTAGAGTTGTGGCCAAAAATGACATTTTCAATATGGCCGCTACAGTCTCAGAGGAGACGTCGACAGACGAACAAACAAATGGACATATGGACAATGTGCCACAACAGAAGTTCACTTGACTTTCAGTCTGGTGGGCTAAAACGGAAAGGTTCACTTAGCATATAGATTTTTCCCCTAAAAAATATTTCTTTGTTAACATTTCTTGCCACAGAAAGAACGAAAAGACGGAGGACAAAGCGTGACAACGTCCACTCCATTAAACATAAAAGTGTTAGCATTAACATACTGAAAAAATAATATGAAGTCGTAATGGGCCATATACTCCATAGATAGAGGTTACAACATTAGACCTGAGCAATACAGGTCCCTAGTTGGCTTGCCACGTATATATGGCACAGTATACAGGGATTACAGCAGTGATGACAGGAGTTGTGTCACTGTGACCTGACACACTGACTGAAATAACAAAACATGTAACTTGAGGCCCTGTGATCTAACATTCCCCACCTCTAGTAAGGCCAACAGTAAAGAAGGGAGTTTTTTTTGGAGCAAAAATCATTTCAGACAGTGTCATGATTTTCCCTTGGGCATGTTGGGGAAGACTGATAGTTGTGTACCGGTATGCATTGTAGGGGCTATGGTGTACCTCAGCAGTATTTGCTTGTCACGCTGAAGGTGAGATGAGGTGACATGGGGCTTTATGTCATGCTAAAGATTATTGCACTTATATAGCGATGTGCATATACGTTTGTATGTTTGGCTGCTTGAAAGACCCCGGACTAGCCCACTGAGAACCCCTTGCCACAATTCTTTTAGATGGATACCCCATGCCAGTACATTATCACACTGCTATAACCGATCTATTTCCGTGACTCTTTTCATGACATTTTGGTGAAATGACAGAACAGTCCTCACAGCATTGCATCACATAATCCCAAATTAAATGACTGTCATCAAATGATAGTGCCAGTGTCCCTATACGAACACATCGCCTGTCACTCATAGGCTGTAAGGCTGTCCAAAACTGGTCACGTCAGATCACTTTCATGTGTACTACGAAATTGTATTTATTCAAGTCCAAACTGCTGTAATTCACTGGTGTTGACACCGACATTAGATTCTTGAAACATAATATACCCCGGGTAATGCACGCTGCTTGGAACCTGTCCAAAATCCACCTTAACAGTTTTGGTAGTCATAATTCTGTTTTAGTTTCACTGTTTGTTTGTTTGTTTGTTTAACGCCACACTCTGCAATATTCCAGCTATATGACGGCGGTCTGTAAATAATCAAGTCTTGACCAGACAATCCAGTGATTGACATCACGAGCATCAATCCACACAATTGGGATACAATGACATGCATTAACCAAGTCAGCGAGTCTGATCACCCGATCCGTTTAGTGGCCTCATACAACAAGCACAGTCACCTTTTATGGCAAACATGGGTTTGCTGAAGGACTAACACAATAACAGTAAGCCTACTAAGGGCAATGTATTTCTTATATATCATCCTCAAGTGTTTATGTATTGTATGGTCAAACAGGATTATTTGCAGTTCTGTGTTTTGTTTATTTGCAATTACATTATTTACAAGCCTATGTGCTCATCAGCCTCGTACGTAAGTGAGAAGATATACAGTAGAACACGGATATAACGAACTACTAGGGACCAGAGAAATCAGTTCGTTATATCAGTTGTTCGTTATACACGTTTTCGCTCGGAAACGTCCGCCATCTTGGATAAGACAAAACAAAATACACACGTAACTGCAGGATTGATTTGTATTAGCAGTGATCATTCAACTGATATCAATTTACAACATTCATGTAATAACATTAAATTCATAACATTTTCTGAAGATTGTTATCAAATACATGTACAAAATTTAAACATATTTATCATTTTTCGATTTACATACGAAATGTGTAGTCTGTGATTTTACTTTGCCCTCGTTTCGCTGACTGCATTCTTGAAACGGCATCGTTCAGATCCGCCAAACTGTCAAAAACTGTTTGTTTTACAGACAAGATTACATGTACAGGTAAGATTAACACAATGCAAATTTAACAAGGTTGATCCGTCACCACTGATTGTATTGATTCACCGCCATTGTTTTGATTCGCCGCTGATTGCATACAGCCAATTGTCAGTAACACTTGACACTGAGTGAGATTTCTCAGTTCGCTATACACGTCGCTAATAAGTGATAAATGGGCTTGTCGGTGATCAGGTATCAGTTCGCTGTATCCGTTAGTTCGCTATAGAGAGTTTGTTATATACGTAAATTTTATATGATATTATATAGGAGATAAATCGGGGATTTTTTAACACTTCGTTGTATCCGTTTGTTCGCTATATCCGTGTTCGTTATATCCGTGTTCTACTGTACTGTGTATAAGAGGTGATGGCAAAGGGGTTCGCCTCTCTAACAGTTGACAAACACTATTTGGGTAATAATAAAAATAACCTACTGGACAGTGGACACTAGTAATTTCAAGTAACATATAATCTGTAACCTTGAGTACCTCGTCAGTTTTTCTCTAAACAAGCATGAAATATTCATATCCCCCGCCAATGTGACATGTTTAGTTGTGTGCAAGGCAAGAAACACTGTATGGTTTTCGAGACTAGCTCTGGAATGGAGCACTACTGCTATTTTCCGTCTTAGTCAAAGTTGTTGCCATGGAAATAGATTTTTTTTAAATCCCAAACTATCAAAGGCACCAGTTCACCACTTGACCTATCTATGTGCAAAGTTTGGTTAAGATATCTCTCGTGGTTTTTGAGTTCTGGTCTGGAAACGAAACGTAACGGATGGATGGATGGACGGGCAGCACCCATTCCTATATCCCCCTTCCACTTTGTGGCAGGGGATAATAATGGTAATAATCAGTTAAACTTACTTGGATCTGACTTCGAAAATACATCAGCATCTATCAGTTTCCTGAAAACAAAATAAGGCATGATTAGATATTTGTTCAGAAACTAGAGTGATCCTAAATTGGATGATAAGGTATTTGTTCAGAAACTCGAGTGCCCCAAACTGTTCCCCCGATCCTGACCCCTGCTCAGCCAAAGTTATGACTTGATTGGTCAAAGACTGACATGTAAACCTTGCTAGATGATGCAGTATTGTCAGCGGAATATGCATGATTCTGGATAGAAGTATCTTCTGGGTAATTAGCAGGGACACAAGACTTCTTAATAACCAACCACATGATGCAGACTTCATAGTACCCCTGAATTTGATGATTTAACAGACTGACTCAACAGGCAGAAGAAATATGAATGGTTTCAAATTAGCACCAGAAACATAATCAACATGTCCACCTTACAGAAAAAGAGCCAAGAGGCTCTGAGGCTGACCTATATTTTACTCGTATTTACATTGTGTTAGGTGACAGTGTTCCCGTTTACCGGTATTTACCAGTTTTTTACCGGTAAATTTAGGCTTGGCCTGGTAATTCAGGTGACTGCCAGTCCCTCTGGGCCGGCAAATAAAGATCCTTATAAATCTTTGTTATTGAACAAAACATCAGTGATATTCATAGAAATATATTTTTTTAAAGAAGTCAGCTTGTCTGTTACCATCAGGTCATCCCCTTGTCTTTTTTAGCGCAAGGAAATAACATTTCACTTTGCTTCGAGGTTAAATATCCATTTGTAGTGACTTTGTCTCGAAATATTAAAAAAAGAGAGAGAAAATTGTGACTGAAGTTTGTATGAATGACACATTGATCTAAGTTATTTCAGAGATGACTCATTGCACTGAACATGATGTTGAGAGAATTAAAACCAGCTAATTTTCATACATTTTATATTTGTTGAAAGTTGGGAATCAGTGGGGACTGGTAATTTTTAGAGTTGCCAGTCCACCATGACTGGCAGTTTCAAAAGCCAGTGGGAACACTGGGTGACAATTATCATGTGATTATAACAGAATTGGGTTGGGGATAACAATGGGGATCATGTGAGTGAGTGAGTATGGTTTTACGCCGCTTTTAGCAATATTCCAGCAATATCACGGCGGGGGACACCAGAAATGGGCTTCACACATTGTACCCATGTCGGGAATCGAACCCGGGTCTTCGGCGTGACGAGCTAACGCTTAAACCACTAGGCTACCCGACCGCCCCGGGGATCATGTGTGGTTACAGATGTCACAAGAGTTCCGGGATGTAAATGAATTGAAGGGTATGTCAGGGAACTGTGTGTGGGAAGGGGAATTTATCAGTTGGAATTTGAAAAGCATGCGCCAAAAATAAACCATTTTGTTAAACAATAAAACATAGCATAGTCAGTTGATAGTATTTCAAATACTCATCTGGAAAAATGTTAAGCACCATCTTTTTCTTATTTTCTATTATCAGTCATTAAAACAAAAGTTGCATCCACACAAGTTTTGGGGAACCACGGAGGACAGTGGTTAGACCCAATCCAATCCTGTCATCATGTCATCGCTATAGACATTATCTGAATTTTAGATAGTAGACATTTTAGTCGCAACTTTGAGACCTGACCACGGAGGATATTAGTAAGACCCAATCCAATCCTCTGTCAGCCTAGACATTATCTGAATTGTCATCCACAGAAAACACTACTTCATCAGATGTCCCACTGTCATTCCTTTTAAATTCTTTCTCCCTTTTCTTTGTTTCTTGTTCAGGTTTCTTTGACAATTTTGTCTCTTCATTCTGTTTCCTCTCTTTCTTTTTCAGTTCCCGATCGTTCTTTTGCTTTGCTTCTGCTTCGAAGACAACAAAAAAAGAAAAGTTTTCTCCTGAATTCCAGTTTTTAAAAATGGCATGTGACCTGGCTTTCTTCTTCCTTTGTAACCACATCCTTGTGTACATGGTCTTGATTTCAAACAGTGAGTGAAAAGTAAGAGTGAGTATTAAATTACAAGGAAAGTGTTGAAAGTATTTCTATGAACTTGAAAACAACCAAGCTGTAATAGTTTTGTACATAGTGTACCGACCCATGAAGACCCGAGTTAGAATACGTCTTCAGCAACTCATGCTTGTCATAAGAGGTGACTAACGGGATCGAGTGGTCAGGCTAGCAGACTTGGTAGATGCATGTCATTGTATCCCATTTGCGTAGATGATGGCTCATAATACCAATTACTTGATTGTCTGGTCCAGACTTGATAATTTACAGACTGCTGACCTGTAGCTGGAATATTGCTGAGTGCACCATTAAACAACAAACAAACAAACAACACAAAACATAGTGTATCATGGCAGAGAGCCTTAAAGACTCAACACGGCCCAATACAAAAGTGTGCTATTTAAAACTCGGGGAAATACTAATCATTCTGTGTAATCATTCTTCCAAAATGAGTTCCATTCATTGGTGTGAATGAATACAACATGGTGGTCACACAGTAAAGGAAGTACAACATGAATTGAAGACTAAAATTTAAAGTGCGGGAAATTGGGAATGGCTGAATTCAAAACCGGGAAAAAAACAACAACTAGATCCGCAGGTTTAAAATGACTCGCAAGATGATGAGAAACATTAGACCCCTGTGCCACCCAGGAAAAAGAAACAAAAGGAACTGTTGACACCGGCTGGGTACCAGTAGCTGATGCAGCAGGGTCACCAGTGGCTTCATTTGTGAGGACCGGGAGGTGAGGACCAGGAGGTGAGGACCGGGAGGTGAGGACCAGGAGGTGAGGTCCAGGAGGTAAGCACCAGGAGGTGAGGACCAGGAGGTGAGGTCCAGGAGGTAAGCACCAGGAGGTGAGGACCAGGAGGTGAGGACCGGGAGGTGAGGACCGGGAGGTAAGCACCAGGAGGTGAGGACCGGGAGGTGAGGACAAGGAGGTGAGGTCCAGGAGGTAAGCACCAGGAGGTGAGGACTGGGAGGTGAGGACAAGGAGGTGAGGACCAGGAGGTGGGGACCGGTCATAGATTGCTTTATCACGTAATCACCAACAGGTTCTTTTTGAAAGTTTCGCACAAACTGCTGCCATGTTCCCTTTAATGGTCACAAATTTAGAGGCTGTATCTGATGCGAATCATGCTCTTGTGAGCAATAGCCTCCAGTTTCCCTACAAATTTCAGAAGTTGTCATGGTCACATGAGTAGAATGCCTATCAACTAATGGACTGTCTAGGTCATCTTCTGTTAATCACTGTTAATTAGGGCTGGGACGAGTCCAAATTTACTACCCGGGTACCCACCCCCCTATTACCTGGCACTACCCGGGTACCCACTGTAGGTCTCAGGAGATGTCTCAAAATGTCTGAGTAGGAACATTTCTAGCACAGCTCATATCACGTGACTAACCACGAGTCCGGGTAGTCCTGTGGGTACCCGGGTCCTACTCAGTACCCACCCGACCTGGATACCCGAGTTACCCGTCCCAGCCCTACTGTTAATATTTTCTGAACTGTGGTAAGTAGTTTCTGTTTAGGTTATCCCAAACCAATTTTCACCATGACAATAATAACTTGTTTTCTTTCCTCGTCTAACATGCGAACAGGTTTTTTCCCCCGAATACTTGTAATATTTACCTCCATATTGATCATTAACTGTTTGTGTACGGAATGCCACAAGATTTAAATCCTTTAGGAACTGAAATAGATCAACCTTTTATCATAGAAACTGTTCCTGTACCATTTATCATTCTTTTATCATTCTTGTTTGGTGATCCTATTAGACGACACAGGTTTTCCTGAAATATGCATAGCATTTGAACAAATTATATTATAAACGTTTAGTCCGCAGGTATTTACAATTTTCTAAGGTAGAGAAAATGTAAAAGTAAAATTGTAAATTTTACAACAAATTGTGCATTTATATCCTTATCCTGAATCGGCTACTCATATCCTTATATATTTTGAGAGAACCCGAAAAATAATAAACTCGAAGAATCATGCCAAGGTTAACTGTGTCTAGAGATACAAGGAACTGGATCGGGTAAACATGTCACCCAACCTGCACATTGTCCTGGAGATTTGCTGTGCCAGTACCAATGGCCCAAAATGATGCGGGCCTTTGACGTCAGTCACAGAGATGTCTCAGAGGTAGTGGGACGTGAAAACCATCTCAGATTTCCAGAAACATTCTTCCATAATTGCAGCCGAAGTGCAATGATTGTGTAAAGCCATATTAGAGGAGACAGTGCGAATTTCATGAGGGTTGGAAGCAACTAGAGCAGGAAGGTCAGCAAAAGCATAGATATTATTATTAACCAAATGAATCCCAAACAAAATCATGGCACGGGAAACTTCCATAACAACTCACGGGAACTCGAAGAGATTTTTCTGCATCAAGATATATCAGAAGCGTGCATAGGGGACACAGGATTCAAGATGGACTTCTCAGGCGGGATATTAAATAACTGATCAGGTTGACCGGGAAATTGATTTTTGGCAATGAAATCTGATCGCAAGCCCATGCAGAGTACATTCGAAGCAAACTCTGTTGACGTCTAATGCATGAATCTCAATCACTGGAGCAGCTGTCACAAGAGCCAGAAGAAAGACAGCTTTAAGTGTCGGCAAGTGGTTCGCAATCAGTAGAAGTTAGATGACGCAGTATGACGTTAAGATACCAGGGTTGTGGTCAGAGCCGAGATGACTTGTAAGACTAAATTAAGGATTGTAGTTCATTACCCACAGAGACCTTGCACCTGTTGTAGTAGCGACAACAGAATTGAACTCAGCAAGATACGTAGCTAAGGTAGAATCCTTAAGCTAACGTGACAACCGGAGATGATGACGGTATTCAGCAATTTGTTGTGAAGAAGCAGGTGAGTGTGCTATCACACGCGTGTAAGTAGATCTCAAAAGCCTTCCACATATGGCCGTACAAGGACTTTGTTGACGATCTATGATCCTCTGAAATGGTCTTGACTACCCTTCTGGAGTAACCCTTGGCAACAAAGGATTTCTGTAATGCACCAGAAGCACAAATTGTGGGTTAAGGTCACGGGTGGTGCAGCTGGGTGTGATGTTAAAGAAGAACGTCGACCCTTAGTGGTAGACCATGAAATCGTCTGTCTGCAAGTTGGATGATCATGGCGAACCAACTCCGAGTTGGCCAATAGGGCAAGACCAAAAGCAGTGTGACGTGACTGGTAGACGTTATCTTCTGCCAGACCCGAGGTAGGACACCGGTTAATGGGTTACTCAATGAAAATGCAAATATCCAATTAGATCAAGAACAAGGAGTATATACCTTAAAAAATTATCTGTAGCACTGACCAATACCTGCTGATATGTTGGGACAAGAACATTGTCTTTGCTGTTTAACACCGTACTCAGCCATATGACGGCAGTCTGTAAATAATCAAGAGTGGACCAGACAATCTGGTGATTGACATCATAGGCATCGATCTACTCAATTTGAATACGCTGAGTCAATGACATACATCAACCAAGTCAGCAAGCCTGACCAAACAACACCATTAGTCACCTGTTACGACAAGAATAGTCGCCTCTTACAACAAGCATGGGTAGCTGAAGACCAATTCTACCCGGATCTTCACAGGTCAACAAGAACACTGCCCTGGATGGTTGCAAGAACAGAGTAATGTGATGCAAGGCAGCAGATGAAACAAAGTACACAAATAACTACTGGGATAGAACAGTTGCAAAACATGTCCAAAGAACAATTAACTTTATTTCGGTTTCTATATTTCAATTTGTGAAGTTAATTTTGTAAATAAGAGATTTCATCAGGAAACTAATACAGGGTTAGGTTTGAAATGGTTATTGTGATGACTTTGGCAGCTACAACAAACACTCGGCTTTCCAGGGAAAGGTTGTATTCTCTCATTACATGTCAATACACTCAGTCAAGTGTAGTCGGCAGCCATGTGGTCTGCTAGCGCACAACACACACACTTCCGGCGCTGTTACACGTGCGCACTCATTTATATAGAGACATCGTATGGATAAAGCGAGTGACTGGTTATATGATACTAAAACGCTACAGTTATTCAATAAGGAACTTTACAGTAAGCAGTGCTTTATCAGGTATGTACTTGCATCACCATGACTACATGTATTTATCAGTTGCATCATCACAAAACCAGAGTTGTCAAGACTGTATATCAAATGTTACCATTTTTCAACATAATAATTATGACAAGAACCCCTCAACTTACATTCCCAGCGCTTTACAAATATTGAGTAAGTCCAAGCAGCTGATTCAACAAATAATAGCTGTCATTATTAAAACACATCCCAATTGCAGCATTAGTTTAAAGGGCTTTAAAGTGCCTCATATACCTCGTAAATACAGGTGAGGTGAGATGAAATGGGGTTTAACGTCGCGTCCAAGATTACTGCACTTATATAGCGACGTGCATGTACGTGTGTGTGTGTTTGTGTGGCTGCTTGTACTAGTCCGGACTGATGCCGATTTAAAGTGCTAGCTCACTGAGATACCATGTTGCAGTTTAATATGAATAACCTACTCAGACACAGTATACTGACTCCGAGCCGACCAGTCTTTGTTTTAGCCCCTTAATGCCGAGTGCCAGACAGGGTAACAACAAGTACCATCTTTTAACGTCTTTTGGTATGATACGGCCGGGGATCGAATCCCGGACCTTCAGCTCTCTGGGCAGATGTTCTACCACTAGACCACGGAGGCGGTCTCGTAAATACAGAATCAGAAACAGTTTTAAATACTTTATTGAATGTGATCCCTGTTTCTTCCTGAAGGAGGTATGTAATGATGTGAGTGAATCAGGAAGGGTCACAACAAAATATGACAGTCTCTAGGAGAGGGCTAAAAAAACTCATAAACATATTTGGGGAGGAAATGAAAAAATGGACCGTACAGAATAAAATAGAACATGCTTTTGCAATTTGACATTTCATGGAGGGTCGTGAAAATAATTTACAAGCACTTGGGAAGGGTCATCCAAAAATATGACAAGCATTGGAAAAGGTAATTATTTGCAGTACTTTTGTGCATCAAAAACCTCTGACAACCCCAACCCCTACTATAATAAATGACCAGTCTCTCATGGTTAGATACATGTTCCATCCTTGAAGCTGTACAAAACAATACCATTGACATAACATCCACATCTGTGCTTATATCAACAACAACAAAATCAATCTGAGAGTAATGAGCTTCCCAGAAGGAATAAAGTACAGCTTCACTATGTACAAACATGATTTCTGACTGACATGTAGACGAAAAAGGACCGTGACAGGTTGAAATCTGACATAACCACATGATATTCTGAATTGCATGGCACAGGTGTGCTGCCGTCACTATATAGTAGCTAGTTTGTTAGTGTTGGGTCATTTCTCTGTATTAGTGTGCTTACTTCTTGGCACACACTATATGCCATTGCATCACAACGAACCAGCTTCAAGAGTGTTTCACAACAATAACACGGAAGTGCATTGCGAAATTAGGTGACGTGATCAAATGGAAATTTTCTTTGGAGTCTGACATTAGCAACCTATTTGGAAACTTCTGTAACTACGTCTTAAAACAAATAGAATTAATAACTACATTTGGGCTGTCAAAACCTGACCTCTTATGGCACATAATTTGAAATGCAACTAGATATCTAGGCTCAGTCAGTCAGTGTCAATAATTTTGTAAACAAATCCTCAAGCAGACGAATTTTCTGACTTTCGATCGTCAAATGTGAAGTGCAGGTGGATGTCTTCCACTTGTACCTCGGTGTTATCGACTTGACGTGAAACAGAACATACATACCGACATGCCACTGATAATTCCACAAGGGTAGCTGGTGCAGCACCAGTCCCAGGTTGAAATGTTGCCGCCTCCGCCATGTTTCACGTTGTCTGACGGGATTGCTGTAATAGCACTGTGTCACGTGATCAAGCAGCATTTCTCGGACCCGGACATTTGTGGAGACTATTTTCAACACAACTATCTACAACTTACAATGACAGCTGAAGAGACCAAACTGATGTGTCATCGTTGTAATTATAAGATGCCTTTCTTTGCGATGAACAGTGAATGGTGAGCAATGTCTTTTATAAATGCATTTTGTCTAGTCTTCCGGGTCAAAAGTAATAAAACATAAAGCTGCTTCGAATCCAACTCACCCACTGGCTACCATATTTATACATGCAATAAAAAGGTTTTGTGCTCGCGAAAACGAAATGTCCTTGATGCAACACCTGGTCTCCACTTTACGACTGTTTATACATTTAAAAACAATGTTTAATTTAAAAAATGTTTGACGCCGATAAGCACTCTTCCGTTTAAATCCGTTAAAACAACCAAGTGTGGAGTCGATGGATCACAAAATCTTAGTGTTGATAGAAGGGAGAATAGGTCCCCAGTACACGTGAAATTAATCTTCCATGGCAACTAAAATGAGGATCAGCGGGAGTGTAACCTGTTTGATCAGGTCACATGTAACCAGACGGTCGGAATCGTTGTTCATAATATCAACCACTCGCGAGGTTCGACAGTTTACAAGCCTTCGCCATCATATATCTGGATTACTGCTGATTGCAGGGTGAAAACGTTCATTCACTCATCGGAATGTAACAGGGCTCTTCCAAAAAAGTTCAAACTATAAAAAAAAAATAGTTTCGCTGTCGGGCAGAGGCTGTGTGAAAACGCGCAGTAATGTAGTAATATAGTAATGATAACATACCGATAAGGCTTTAAAACCGATCTTCTTCATATGAACAACTATATGTATCAAAAACAAGGTCACATCTCACATCTCGTCGTATGTGTGTACGTGTGTGTATAAATAAGCACTATAATGTCCTGTTAAAATCTGCCAAATTCATCATGCTTGTACCCTGCCACACAAGGGTATCTATTCTATTCGATTCAATGCATTTGCTGAAGAAAGTTCACATTTACACTTAACCTGAACCACGTTCATAGTTGCATTTGCTGAAGTACGTTTAAATTTACACCTAACCTGAACCACGTTCATAGTTACATTTGCTGAAGAAGGTTAACATTTACACCTAACCTGAACTATGTTCGTAGTTGCATTTGCTGAAGAATGTTTAAATTTACGCCTGATTGACCTTCTTATATTTACATATGCTGAAGTACGTTTACATTAAAACCTAACCCGAACGACGTTCATAGTTACATTTGCTGAAGAAAGTTTACATTTACACCTGCTGGAAGCCGTTCCTAGTTACATCTGTTTTTTAACGTTCACGTGTAAGAATGGGCACAACGTGTTAAGTCCATTCTGGATGATATTGCTTGAATAATTGCATGAAACCGACCCGTGAAGATCCGGGGTAGCATAGGTCTTCAGCAACCCATGCCTGCCGTAAAAGGCGACTATATGCTTGTCGTAAGAGGAGACTAACGGGATTGTGTGGTCAGGCTCGCTGACTTGGTTGATGCATGTCATCGTATCCCAATTGCGTGGATCGATGCTCATGATGTCAATCACTGGATTGTCTGGTCCAGACTCTATTATTTACAGACCGACGTCATATAGCTGGAATATTGCTGAGTGCGGCGTTAAACAATAAACGAACGAACGAATTATGAAACCCCTTTAACTCTCATTTTGCAGCAACCTATATAGTGCTGTGTGTTAGATTCCATCAGGTGATCAGGTGGTAACTTGGTTGATGCATGTCATCGTATGCCAACTGCGTGGATCGATGCTGATGATGTCCATCACTGGATTGTCTAGTCCAGAATCGATTATTTTGCAGACCACCGTCATATTGCTGGAATATTGCTGAGTGTGGAGTTAAACAAGAAACGAACGAACGAATTATGAAACCCCTTTAACTTGGTTGATGCATGTCATCGTACCCGACGCCGTGGTTCGTTGTTCACAGTATTATAACAATAGGCTATTTATATTGCGCATATTTCCACACCACTCAGGAACTTGACTAACATATAGTCTCTGAAATGAACATATCATACAGAAAAAATTGAATTGACTGGTCCAGACTCGATAATTTACAGGCCGACGTCTGTATGGAATATTGTTGAGTGCGGCGTTAAACAACACACAAACAAACAACTGTAGCCGGACAATCACATATCTGATTATAGAATTCATAGTGAGTGATTATCAACGCCCCATCAATCTTTCAGCTATTTGCGGCGACTGGTAAGAGTACTAAAACTAGACGTGTTCAACATGCTTGTTTGTATACAATCACGTGACCACCCCATGAGGCCAAATAGTCAAAACCCCAAAGTAATAGCGGATTAGAATTGGTCCACAAACACAAGCTTATTTGACGGTTGATTTGTTCGGGTGTTCAGGGTTGTTGACCTGATTGACTGGTATCATCTTGTCCCGACTATACCTTGGACATTGCTCACAATATCAATCACTTGTTTCCTTGGCGATTATTTACAGTCTCATTCAGCCGGCGTTAAACAACAAACAAATAGATAACCACATTAGTCGATTGTTCTTGAAATAAAGATTATATTAAAAATTAAATGTTCTCCATGAGTGCATTTTCCCGAGTCAATGGAGTTAACTGACTTTAAAAGTCCAGTTTCCACCCTTGCCGAACTAATTCCTGGGATCGATTGTAGCGCCACCAGTGGCTGTTACGAGTTATGTCCCTTATATGCCTCTCCTATGGACCAATCAGATTCAACCTCTCGTATCACTTGCATTTGTTTCAAACAAAAAGGCGGCGCCCAGACAAGACGATCTGATCGACAATCAAAATCAACATTGTGATAAAACGGGTCTTAGATCGCGAAGTGCATCAAATCATGTGAGCACCTTGATGAAAAACGTGAAAAGATTTAGAAAATATCTGTTGACAACGAGTTGGCAGTTCAATGTGGGAGAAAAGTCCACATTGCTAGCGTGCAGGTCGAAGATGTTCTTGTGAAAAATCTCACGAGGATGGGTATTGTGGGAGAGTGAGTGAGTGTACGCTGCTTTGAACGGTATTCCAGTTTTATTACGGAGAGTCAGCTTAATGTTTTGTTTGTTTGTTGTTTAACGCCGCACTCAGCAATATTCCAGCTATATGACGGCGGTCTGTAAAATATTCGAGTTTGGACCAGACAATCCATTGACTGACATCATGCGCATCTATCCACACAATTGGGATACGATGACATGCATCAACCAAGTCAGCCAGATTAATGTGGGAGGAAAGCCCGAAGTGATGCAGATCACAGACGTTAATCACTTTGGTGAAATCCACGAGCACCCGTATGGTGCCGACAAACCTAGAAACATAACTGGGTCGAAACGGGATTCGAACCCATGACCTCAGGTTTCTGGCGTGCCCAGGGACGCAACTCTGCACAGCAAATTGCGGTATATTAGACGGCTGGGCCACGTGTGTCCCCCACGGGTATATATGCTGGAACCGGGCCGGGGCGTATCTGTGACTCCCGAGCAACTGAGAGATGAAACGTTGTCTGTCATGCGGACCCTGAAACAGGTATATAAAATATATACAGCCCATGCAAGTCTAGATTTCTACAATTTTTTAAATGAAGACAGTCTGAAGTCTCTTTTTTATTATATTTTATAAAGTGAGTGAGTGAGTTGTGTTTAACGCCGCTTTTAACTGTATTCCAGATATAAATCACGGCGTGGCAGCGTAATGTGGGAGAAAAGCCTGCAGTGATGCAGGTCTCATACGTTTACCACTCCGGTGAAACCCACGGGTATGGTGCTGACAAACCTAGAAACATAATCGGGGCGAATCGGGATTCGAACCCACAACCATAGGTTTCTTGCGTGCCCAAGGGACGCAACTCTGCACAGCGAATTACGGCGCCTTAGACGACTGGGTCACCCGTGCCCCCCAAATATTTTATAAAGATAATGCAAGAATCGTTTTTCTGTGAAATATTTTCATTTCGGAGACTATAGATGTTAGTCTAGGAAGAAACGCTGCTCAGTGAATTCCGGCACCTCAGACCATTGGCTTTCCATGCACCCTTCCTTCGTGACCCTCCAGAAAGTTGTGAACCGTAACCCTGGCAACATTAATAAGCAGAGGTCAATGCGGGTAGCAAAGTAGAGACAGCAATAATCGTCATGTCGAAAACCCGAGTTCGATTCCCTTCATGGCTTTAACTTCGAACGCCGTAATATTGCTGTAAAATTGCCCCAGCATGCTAACGAGGGGATTGCCGGTGTATTCTAATGACACGTGCGTCGGTGTGTGTCACCACCATGGTGTTGTGGTTCTGCATTCTGATAACAAACTGATGGATAATCGATTCCTTCGTGTGGAGAGAGGAGGAACACTGTCGCGTTTTAACTCAACACACTTCTCACTAACTCCGGCGTCGTCAGGATGGTGATAATGTACAATTGATTAGAGGGTGTAATTGTTTCCAACAGTTATTTCTGCAAAGCAAACATTATGTTTATTTTTCAGACAACAGACGACTATTTGCACGTTCGTGTTTGCGAGTTGTCTTATGGAAAACTGTAGCGCATTAGTTAGCTGAACTATGGGATGCAATCCGGGCACCGTCACGTGACCTGCCAAGTATCTTGGCTGCGATCGACAGGCTGAGCACATGGCGGATTGTAGGTAGAATTTGTCTATTTTAGCTTCTTTATAATCGGAATTCTTGTGGACTGTCCACTTTCCTCTACTGCCATCTTATTATGTAATCCCTTGTTCACACGCTGCAATACAAAATGGGCATTAAGGATTTCCAGGAATTTTTAGAATCAGAGTGTTCCAGTGCCTGTGTCTCGGTCGACTTGCTAAAGATATCGAGAGGGTTCGTACCGAAAAGGCGTGGTCCCCGTTATGGCGGCTCAGGACGATTTTGTTTAGTCGTTGATGCTGAAAGTTGTTTGGACAGATTATACGGTGGCTTCTTCTCTGATTGGGTATGTGGGGGTCAGTGGAACCGGATGACAGCATTTCTCACAAGCTTGATTCAAGCATGTCACAACGCCAACATGGAGTTAGTCGTCTTCTTCGATGGTTGTCTTGAAAGTCAGAAACTACCCGAATGGTTGACACAACAACTTGCACAAAAGGAAAAGGTTCGCCTGGTCTTGCGGCACATTAACAACAAAGGCACGCCCCCTCCTAAAGTATGGTGGTCGCAGCCCGTCTTCCTCAGGGGTGCTTTGAAGATGGCCCTTCGCCATCTAGGAGTCGCTGTCGCGTGTTCTATGGACGATCATCACCAAGAGGTCATAGGCTTCTGCAGAGAACACAATCTTCAGGGCATCGTTGCTCAGGAGTCAGTGTACACCATCTTCGACCCACCACGCTACTTTTCTTCAAACAACCTCAAGCTCACGTACAAGGGCTCCCTGGAGACCAAAGAATACATCATGGACGAGATTGCAAAGTGTCTCAACCTCAACCCGAACCGATTCTGCATATTCGCTGCACTGCTGGGTAAGCTAAACTAATGTCGGCTACTAATATTTACCTCTGACCTTTTGTATTAATGCTATATGCACTGTGCCTGATTAACATGCTCTCCAGATTAATGTCATGACTGTCAAAGCTGGAAGTAGGAAATGGGTGATTGCGAACAGGCGCCCACGGTAAATGACACACATGCATCTTGTTCATTCCTCCAGCATCATTGATGTTTGCATTGCTCTGGGTTAGAATTGTGTCCTTGAGATTGCTGCATGCTGCATTCCAACTTTGAAAAACCCAAAGTGGTATGACAGAAAGAGAGCTGATGTTATCTTTTACACACTAGACATGAAGTTTCTCATTACTACCACTTTTGTGCTTCAAGAATATACTTACACACCGTTTTTGGACATAAAACTGAATTATTCCTATGAATTCTCTCTGACCACTGATTCTTGCTTATAGAGATGGGACACTGATAGTGTGAATGATGCACCCTGTAGAGAGATACTTGTAGGTAATACATGAATAGGTGATCACCTTATGAACTAAACTCATCAGATACATAACCCATCTGAAGTATCTTTCAGACTGTCCAAAAGACTTACTTGGCTGAAACTGTCTCTAAGCTTTGAGAGTTTTAGTGTCAATAATAAACATATATGAAATATTGTGAGCTAAGCTTATCTAAGATATTTTACAGGACTCGGCCTTTGGACTGGTGCCTAAAATCACAGGCTGTGTCCAGCGTCAAAGCCTGTAGTCTATGATCACATGTGTGAACAGTGACAATTACTTTTTGACATAGCTGTCAAAATTATAGGGCCCATGTCATAAAATAGACTCATACTTAAACGATGCAAGTACAGCCCAGAAACTTTAAATCAAGGCATTCCCTCCCTAAATCTAAGGTGTTTGAAACTATTAGAATTGTGACAGGCACCCAAGGTCATCCTCATTGTGGAGCTCTGATTAATTGACCCCCACAGAACACTGATTAATTGGCCCCCACAGAACACTGATTAATTTGCGTGGCCATTTCGTCATTGTTTGTTTTTCCTGCTCCAGTGGCTGTATGTCATGTGTGTCTGTGATTAATATTAAAAGGGTGATTGTGGTTGCCCGAAATCTGAAGAACTTAAATATATGCTACAGGAACATTTTGCAACTTTAGCCACTAGTCAAAGCCAAAGCCTATAGTAAAATTCTGTTTCCTTGTCATAACCCTAATGTTAAACAGAATGTAGGGGATCCATAGCTACATATGCGATTTAAGTCTGATTATCCAACTTGGCCCAGTGGAGATTACAGGGTAGAATTGCTCTGTCCTAATTAAGGTCAGCTAAAATGGATCATTTGTCCAGCCTCGGTGACCTGACCAATTACCTATCATTATACTCCAGTGATGTGGATCGATGCTCATGCTTTCAGTCACTGGTTTGCCAGGTCCAGTCATTATAATTTACGGGCAGCAGTGGCATACAGGTAGAATATTGCTGCTGATATGGTTATACAGTTAGTAGTAACTATGTAATCAGTATTGTAGTAACTATGTAATCAGTATTGTGGCTGTACAGCATTTTCAGTGATTGGCTTAATGAATGACACTGGACCCAAATAATTCTTGTTGACCAGACATGAGAATTTTCCTCGGATTCTGCTGAAGACGCCGGGGTTTTGATTCCCGATTCCCGACATGAGTACAATGTGTGAAGCCAATTTCTAGTGTCCCCTGCCGTGATATTGCTGGAATATTGCTAAAAGCGGCTTAAAACCATACTCACTCACTCACTCACTCACTCACTCACTCAGCGTCAACCGCTGAAGCACCTGGGTTATGATCCTTTGACTGAAGACTTTCAATAAACTTGAATATTGTGTGGTAAACGTCTACATCTTGCATCACTTATGGTTTTCCTCCCATGACATACTACTCAAAAGAAGTTAAGGACCACCCTATTCTTTCATATTACAATAGTTAATGTCATGCCATCACTATTGTAATATGAAAGAATTGAGTGGTCCATGTGTAGTATATTACAATTGCAAAACTGATCACATGTAACACGCTCATTCTGGAATCTCTATCATCGAGTGTTGAGGATCTAATTATTAACACTATATCAGTCGATGTCCTGATATGCACTACATTGATGGCAGATGGAGCTTATGATAACTGATATTGATTATGAGCTGGGCTACATCTATAGATAGTTTCCATCCCAGTAGAGCGACATGATTGCAGAGGACATCCTAAGTACATTGCCATACGTGAAGGAAGCCAAGACAAGCATCGTTAGTGCTTGTACAATGTGATCTGGGGATGTACACGTATTAGATATAATATGTCTTGAGGTCGTTGTTGAGGTTTGTTCAAATTATGTAACTTGAAGATTGCCGGGGCCACCAGACTTCAACAGAACAAACCTGAAAATGCTACTCACTTCAGTGTTTGAAATTGGGCACATAAGGACAGAAGTCTTTATAATATCAGTAATGTAATAAGTTACAATTTGAGGGGTCTCTAGATCCATGACGAAATCTGTAGGTGATGAGAACTCGAGTGTCGATAAAAATAGGACTGACTAATGGGTTTCACCATTTTGTTGAATCTTATGAAGCCATGTTTTAGTGAATGTGCTAATGTCTCTTTCAAGCAAGTAAACAGATGGATTATGTAATCAAATTGATATGTTTACTTTTATTTATCATGTTTATGAGTCTATTTCAGACTAGCCCTGTGACAATTCCTAATAGAATTGGTGCCCAGCAACTCATGCTTGTTGTAAGGCGGCTCACTGGATTGGGTAGTCATTAGGGCGGGCTATCGATATAAATCTTAGAGATCAATCATTGTGAACTAAATAACGATAATTATCGATAAATATCAGAAGTATCACCAAATATGTAAAAAGCTCAGACAAAAAAACATATTTCACGTCACAGGTATGTGGTGACACATTTATGCATGGATTACTTTGGTGGCATTTAAGATATAAATCAGTTGCTTGCCGTCTTTCGGCAATTGTCAAAAACATGTCTGCTTCGGTAAAAAACTTTTTTTTTTATTTCATCACAATAGTTTGTGTAAGATATTATCGATGACACAATTTTCATATCAATAATTGTTAATATTTCTTCCTATTGACGATAATTCTGATTATCAATCGTTTTAGCCATCCCTAGTAGTCATGACAGGTAACTTGGATCATTGTAAGGGGCGGTCAGGTAGCCTAGTAGTTAAAAGCGTTCGCTAGTCACGCCGAAAACCCGGGTTCGATTCCCGACATTAGTAAAATGTAGAAGCCCATTTCCGGTGTCCCCCGCTGTGATATTGCTGGAATATTGCTAAATATTACAGTGCATGAACTAGTATTCTATAAAAGTGCGATGCCTACTGTGTGTGTATGGAGCTCTGGGTAATGTTGCCAAATGGCGACGCCCTAGCAATGGGCATATGTTCTATATCGTTGGGTTATCAGCTGTTCTGTAGTTATGGATCTGAGTTTTCAGAAATGGATGAATCAGACTTAGAACTTGATGAATAAAATTTTCAATGAGTTAAAGTAACTAAGTTGACAATCCACCAGTTTATTTTCTGAGAACTAACATTAAACGGTACTATTCTTACGTTTACCCTTTTGTAACTTGTGTTCGTTTGTCTAGAAACTTCTAGATTGGCAACATTTGGCAACTTTGCAAAGTTGTCAGTCCGGTTGACTGACTGAAATTTGGGGGAATTTTATGCACTGATATTATTCTTGTACTATCGGCATGACTATCATCTACATTTACAAGCTGCATCCATGGGCCGTCCTCCCACAACATGCCGTGATATATAGGAAATCCAATCTGATTACATCACTGTTTCCGTCGCTTCGGTAACGATGGGATTACGCTGCTGTGAGCTAGAGAACCAAGTCTCTTGCTGACCAGACTCATCTGTGTATGATAATACATGTTTATTTACATCGATACAGACGAGAATGATCAAATTGATATTGCAGTAATGAAGGCCTCACTGGTAACTGTGTTGCAATGCTCCCGATTGCCATGGGCCTTGTTGCAATGCTTCTGATTGCCATGGGGGCCTTGTCGTGGCCACTCTGTGTGACGCAATACTTCTGATGTGACGTTATGTCCTAAACCAGCAAGTGTCTGTTAGGGATTTATGTAGAATTCCAAACCAAATGCCTCTTGCAAGCAGAGCAGGGAAAACACAATTATTTTTCTTATATTCAGAAGTAGTCTATGATTGTATTCAATCAAATAATGTAAGCTTTGTATAAAAGCCATTTCCCATTTATTGATTCTGTAATTGGCAAAATACAAGTCCCTTATGCAAAGCTATTAGATTATTTATTAGGAATTGACACTAGCCAGCTAGTCCAAGTTTATTTTCTATAATGTTAAGGGTATCCTGGGGGGGATCCTGGTTCGCCCCGATGATGTTTCTAAGTTTGTTGGCACCATACCCATGCTTGTGGGTTTCACCAAAGTGGTAAACATCTGAGACCTGCATCACTTCAGGCTTTCCTCCTACATTAAGCTGACATGCCATGATATAACTGGAATAATGTTGAAGTGGTGTTAAGCCTAACTCACTCGCTCAACTTTTAAGTAGCAGGGTTTTACGCGACGCACATATGTGCGTCCAGTTCTCACAAATGTAGAGAATGGCAGAAAAAAAATACTGCGCCCCGAAGGATGCACAGTAATAGTCATTGTACCTACTGTTCATCAAAACAGTGATGGGTGTCTGTTATTTCATCCAATAACCTCTGTCCACATTGATTCATTCCAGGATCTAAAGTAATTTAAATTATCAATATTTACAGTATATTACACCCTGTCATTACTTTACAGGACTACCAAACTGCCTGCAACATGTGCAAAGACCCCTAAAATTAAATATTGGTTTTTGGGGATCAGTTGGTCAGGCTCGCTGACTTAGTTGATGCATGTCATTGTATGTCCCAATTGCGTGAATCGATGCTCATGATGTCAATCACTGGATTGTCTGGTTCGGACTTGATTATTGACAGACCGTCGTCATGTAGCTGGAATATTGCTAAGTGAGGTGTTAAATGACAAACAAACAAAAAATATTGGTTTTGTAAGTCAAGGTACAACCTGAAGTAGTATATTTATCAGAGCTCCAGATAAGCTGCGTATCTGCGTAAAATACGCTGCAGAAATATGCAGTAAAATAAAATCCAAGCGTATCAAATATTACAGAACATTACAGATTCGCTACAAAAATAAAACTTGTGCGTATCATCAAAATATTGTGAAGTAACCCTGTGTATTCGATTAGCAAATCAGCAACTTATTTTGAAATTAAAACCGGACATTCAGTCAACCTTGCCAAACTCCACGATGACAGTTACATCATGATCATTTGCCATCACACTTTCTTGTGGAAGTATCGTGGTATTTTTGAGTCCTATAAAGCTCTCGAACCCACACAACACCAGTTTGCAGGGACTAGATGAATAGTGTTTTTAAATATTTAACTTAAATACCCACATGTGTAAAAACTAGTGGGTAACAGAAATTTGAATACCCAGATAGAATTACTGATACCCAATGATTTCAAAATGCAAGGGTAAAATACCTACAACCCAAAAGCTTATCTGGAGCTCTGTTTATATAGTCTGCAAATGTTGTGTATTTGTGATATATACAATTACAAAAACAGTGTGGTAGGCACATAGTCTCATTAGCTATCGTATCACTAGATTGGTTTCAGTTTTGTTAGGAAACAAGTTGAGCCTTTAGATACACATGTACGTAGGTCCTGGTAGCTATCTTTGTATGGATCTGTTTGAGATCAGATACTTTTGACTGTGACCAACCCGATTGAAAACTGAAAATAAGGGCACAATAAAATAATTAGATTTTCATCCAAATTTTTTTTAAATTGAGGCGAGAGGGCATTTTTATTTTTATATACTCTCAAACGCCAGTGTTTTGAACTTGGAGCGGCCAAATCCCCGGTTATGTCGAACTATGTCTGGTCCTGGCAAACTTTTACTGTATGCAACCTAAGTAGATGTGTCAAATTCCTGGTTGTCTCCATCTCAATTTATCATGTTTATAGCCCCAAGAGCTGTATATAAGTTTTAACTTATCCTGATAAGTCAAACTCAATTTTTCAAAAAGCACAACTCTGCAAAAATTAGAGTTTGTTTCATATGAATAAAATGCATATGGATGCATAAAGGAAGATATGACATGCTTCTGTTATTATTTCTTTGTACATGTTATGTAAATAACATTTATATAATATGTGGTACCTGTTTGGTGCGTAGCTCAGGTGGTAATAAGGTTGAGTCAGATTAGTCGAACCCTGGATAGGTCAGACTCTTTTGTGAAACCAACTATTCAAGGCATCTGGACATTTAATGTTGCTTGGTGAGATTTACATGATGGGTAGGACTAGTTTAAGGTGTGGTTCATGAAGTTAACATGGTGTAGTGGGGAACAGTGCGAATTGTCTTGCCTGTAGGTACTTGGAGATTACAAGTCTATGTTGGGTAAGAAACCTAAAGATCCGGGTAGAGAATAGGTCTTCAGCAACCCATGCTTGTCATAAGAGGCGCTATGCTTGTCAGAAGAGGTGTCCTACGGGTCTTGTGCCACAAACACATCTTAGCGCTAAGTCAGTCGTAACTACCTTTCTTAACACTGACTTGCGACTGTTGTAGTGCTGAAATCGTTTTGTGGAATGGAACCCTTGTCTAGAGATTTTGTCAGGCAGGTATATATCTTGTTTGATAGGCATTACTTAGAAGTTGGCAGATGACAAGATAGACACAATTTTATGGATAACAACTTCTTTAATATAGGTATATATCTGTGTTGTGTTTAACAATAAGCAAGTAAAAGCTTATCACAGAAACAGATTGGGTAGTTAAGATGACATGTTTGACGTGGTGGTCATTGTGGATCGTTTGTTCATGCTCTTGTCCAAGGTTTGTTTATGCTCGGGTCCAAGGTTTGTTTGGCCAAGACTGGAAACCTTTTGGTTGCCACGATGTGGCCAGAATAGTGATGGCTGATGTTACAATATTCACTCACTAACACACTCCAAATAAGCATGATAAGCCCCATAGCCCTAGCCCTCACTACCCCTTCCATGAAGCCCAGTACAGGCATGTATCCTGTGTGTACATCCTATGTACATCCTATGTATTTCTACAGATATATCCTGTATGTACATCCTATGTATTTCTACAGATATATCCTGAATGTACATCCTATGTACATCCTATGTATTTCTACAGATATATCCTGTGTGTACATCCTATGTATTTCTACAGATATATCCTGTATGTACATCCTATGTACATCCTATGTATTTCTACAGATATATCCTGTATGTACATCCTATGTATTTCTACAGGAATGTATCCTGTATGTACATCCTATGTATTTCTACAGATATATCCTGTATGTACATCCGATGTATTTCTACAGATATATCCTGTATGTACATCCTATGTATTTCTACAGATATATCCTGTATGTACATCCTATGTATTTCTACAGATATATCCTGTATGTACATCCTATGTATTTCTACAGATATATCCTGAATGTACATCCTATGTATTTCTACAGATATATCCTGAATGTACATCCTATGTATTTCTACAGATATATCCTGTATGTACATCCGATGTATTTCTACAGATATATCCTGTGTGTACATCCTATGTATTTCTACAGATATGTCCTGTGTGTACATCCTATGTATTTCTACAGATATGTCCTGTGTGTACATTCGATGTATTTCTACAGATATAGGGGGCGGTCGGGTAGCCTAGTGGTTAAAGCGTTCGCTCGTCACGCAGAAGACCCGGGTTCGATTCCCGACATGGGTACAATGTGTGAAGCCCATTTCTGGTGTCCCCCGCCATGATATTGCTGGAATATTGCTAAAAGCGGCGTAAAACCATACTCACTCACTCACTCTACAGATATAGCCTCTATGTATGGGACCGCCTCTGTGGTCTAATGGCAGAGCATCTGCCCGAAGAGCGGAAGGTCCGGGGTTCGATCCCCGGCTGCGTCATACCAAAAGACGTTAAAAGATGTTACTTGTTGTCACCCTGTCTGGCGCTGGGCATTGAGGGGCTAAAACAAGGACTGGTCGTCACGGAGTCAGTATACTGTGTCTGAGTGGGGTATTCATGTTAAACTGCGGCATGGTATCTCAGTGAGCTAGCACTATAATCGGCATCAGTCGGGACTAGTACAAGCAGCCACACGCACGTCGCTATATAAGTGCAATAATCTTGGACGCGACGTTAAACCCAATTACACCTTACCTCTATGCATGTCGTGTATTTCTACAGATATATCCTGTATGTACATCATGTGTATAACTTGATGTGATAGTAGTTTGTTTGGACCAGTCTTCTACGGCGCCACAATTCGCTGTGTAGAACTGCTTACTTTGGGCATACCAGAAACCTATAAGTGTGGCTTTGAATTCCGATTTGCCCCTGATTTTGTTTGTCAGCACAATACCCGTGCTCGTGGGTTTCACCAAAGTGGTAAACATCTGGGACCTGCATCACTTTGGGCTTTCCTCCCACTTTAAACTGACATGCGGTGATATAACTGGAATGCTGTTAAAAGCGGTATGAGGCTCACCTCTCAAAACCTCATTCACTACAGTGGTTTGTAGAGACTTCGTACCTTGTGGATTTTTGTATATTACAATTTCGAAACCATATCATGAACTAATGTTATGATCCCTGAAACATTTATGAGACAGAAAAGTCCTAACATATGAGGACACCCCTTGAAAAGCCTGAAATTCTACTCGTCCTTGGGACATCTTTAACAATGTTAAGTTAAGCATGAAAGTCAGGGTCCTTGACTGGTGTTATATTGAATCCCTGTATTTTTGTGATCATATTAAATGTAATATGGACCCGTGAAGATCCGGGGTAGAATAGATCTTCAGCAACCCATGCTTGCCATAAGAGGCGACTAATGGAATCTGGTGGTCAGGCTCGCTGACTTGGTTGATGCATGTCATTGTATCTCAATTGCGTGGATCGATGCTCATGATGTAAATCGCTGGATTGTCTGGTCCAGACCGCCGTCATAGCTGGAATATTGCTGAGTGTGGCGTTAAACATCAAACAAACAATCTGATATGCCAGTGAGATCATAGTCAAATGTGTCAAAATGTAAATGTAACTTCTTTAATTTGTTTTTTCTGTTGAAACAAATATGAAAAATGGCCACTAACGATGAATTCTTGGTAGACAAAAAAACCCACTTTGATGCATAAAATTATGGAAAATCTATCCACCAGCTTTCGTTTCATATGCAGATGAAATGATGGAATTGTTTTGCGTGTTCAGGTTGAGAAAGGAAGTGTAGAACAACATATCAGGTACTGGTAACATCTTGTGTATGTTTGTGATGACGGTAACCGAAAGTAACAGTACAAACACAATGCGAACTCCAGGCTTCTCCGTGACATCGCCAGCCTCGGAACAGCTTCGGCACGTGGTTGTACCAACTAATTTATCTCAGATTCCAGGTTGCGTAACATGATAAATTCTCAGGGTTATTGCTTCCAAACTGAAGATTTTCCGAATGAAAAGTGTTTCTACTTTGCTTTCCCCTGGGTTCATCTTTGTCTGAAAGACAGTTTTAACATGTGTTTAACTTAAATGTACACAGCAAGGTCCTAAACCCAAATACCAAAGGTGAAGGTTACGATGCATTGACCTAGTGCTCATTACTGGCGAGCCTACCCTTGCAATGCTCACACTGTATCTGCAACAATGAAAGCTGGGAGAGCAGGGGAGCTGCAGCATTCCTGTCTGGGCCGTCTGGCAACTGTAGCTGAGACAAACACTGCAGGATCGGGTAGATGGAGATCTGTGGTTAGGTAGAGAGCCGCAACACTCTATTGAGCTTAGGAGCCACACCCCAGGGATGAGGAGCCATACTACAGGGATGGGGAGCCACAATATAGGGATGGGGAGCCACAATATAGGGATGGGGAGCCACAATATAGGGATGGGGAGCCACAACATAGGGATGGGGAGCCACACTACAGGGATTGGCAGCCACACTACAGGGATGGGCAGCCACACTACAGGGATTGGCAGCCACACTTTAGGGATGGGCAGCCACACTACAGGGATGGGCAGCCACACTACAGGGATGGGAAGCCACACTACAGGGATGTTGAGCCACACTGAAGGGATGTTGAGCCTCACTAAAGGGATGGGAAGCCACAACATAGGGATGGGGAGCCACACTACAGGGATTGGCAGCCACACTACAGGGATGGGCAGCCACACTACAGGGATTGGCAGCCACACTTTAGGGATGGGCAGCCACACTACAGGGATGGGCAGCCACACTACAGGGATGGGAAGCCACACTACAGGGATGGGGAGCCACACTACAGGGATGGGGAGCCACACTACAGGGATGGGAAGCCACAATATAGGGATGGGAAGCCACACTATAGGGATGGGCAGCCACACTACAGGGATGGGCAGCCACACTACAGGGATGGGAAGCCACAATATAGGGATGGGAAGCCACACTATAGGGATGGGCAGCCACACTACAGGGATGGGCAGCCACACTGAAGGGATGTTGAGCCACACTGAAGGGATGTTGAGCCACACTAAAGGGATGGGGAACCACACTACAGGGATGGGAAGCCACACCACAGGGATGGGGAGCCATACTATAGGGATGGGGAGCCATACTATAGGGATGGGGAGCCACACTATAGGGATGGGGAGCCACAACATAGGGATGGGCAGCCACACTACAGGGATGGGGAGCCACTATAAAGGGATGGGCAGCCACACTACAGGGATGGGGAGCCACACTACAGGGATGGGCAGCCACACTACAGGGATGGGGAGCCACACTACAGGGATGGGGAGCCACACTACAGGGATGGGGAGCCACACTACAGGGATGGGCAGCCACACTACAGGGATGGGCAGCCACACTACAGGGATGGGAAGCCACAATATAGGGATGGGCAGCCACACTATAGGGATGGGGAGCCACACTACAGGGATGGGCAGCCACACTACAGGGATGGGGAGCCACACTACAGGGATGGGGAGCCACACTACAGGGATGGGCAGCCACACTACAGGGATGGGGAGCCACAATATTGGCATTGGGAGCCACACTACAGGGATGGGGAGCCACACTACAGGGATGGGCAGCCACACTACAGGGATGGGGAGCCACACTACAGGGATGGGGAGCCACACTACAGGGATGGGGAGCCACAATATTGGCATTGGGAGCCACACTACAGGGATGGGGAGCCACACTACAGGGATGGGCAGCCACACTTCAGGGATGGGCAGCCACACTACAGGGATGGGGAGCCACACTACAGGGATGGGGAGCCACACTACAGGGATGGGGAGCCACACTACAGGGATGGGGAGCCACAATATTGGCATTGGGAGCCACACTACAGGGATGGGGAGCCACACTACAGGGATGGGCAGCCACACTACAGGGATGGGCAGCCACACTACAGGGATGGGGAGCCACAATATTGGCATTGGGAGCCACACTACAGGGATGGGCAGCCACACTATAAGGATGGGGAGTCCTTTGCAGGATTAGGTATTACTATTAGAAATCTAGTGATATGGTCGGGATCTCAATGATTGAGAGATCAAAGGTGGGAGAGATAATGCAGTAGCAGTGTGGAGCCACGCTGGAAGAGTGGGAGGCAGTGAGATCACACTGAGGGGAAATGTAGTGTTGCAGTCTTACAGATAAAGAGATTGCACTAATGGAGGTGACAAGATTGAGTTGATGGCAGATTTCATTGATAGGAGTTAGTGGTGAAGGAGCAGCATTCCCACAGATTGTCCTTCATTTGGCAGAGGCAGAAGAAATGGTTCACTGGTGATGCAATACTAGTGGGTGCTGTATGTATGTGCAGCGTGTGTGCGCTGGCAGGTAATGCTCTGCCTGACACAGGACTGTCCTGGGAGGTGAGCAGCTACTTGCTGGAGAATGTGTAACCTGATCCTGTCACTTCAGGTTGGAGATAGATGTGCCCCAACTACCTTACCTCTCTGGGCCTCAGGAGGCTAGCTTTGTGTCCCTCCCCACCCACAACACACTAGACTGGATCTATGCTGACAACACTGCAAGTCTCTTGATTGATTAGAAGTTGTGGCTGAAATAGCTGAAATTCCTTGATACTACTGGGGAGGTAATCTGTCTTTTCATAGTACAAGGTAGACTAAAATCTAGTCTCTGAAATGAACATATCGTACATAAAAAAAACAGTTGTTCAGTTATCTTAATAAAAATATAATAAAAAGGAGCCCAGTGACTCTCTTCATTTTCAGATACTGCATTGATCTAGACTTGCCAAACATTATAGACTTGCATGGGCTGTATTTGATATATATTTGTATCAGGGTCTGTAAGACAGACTAAGTACAAGGGTACATGTCCTTTACACATGTTTGGTGATTCAACCTCACACAATGGGTGGAAGTCAACAGTACATGGGTCCCTCTACCATCCACTACGCCAGCGTGCACCGTCCATCACGCCGGCGTGCACCGTCCACCACACCATCACACCAGTGTGCAACATCCACTACACCAGTGTGCACCGTCCACGCCAGCGTGCACCATCCACCACGCCAGCGTGCACCGTCCACCACACCATCACACCAGTGTGCAACATCCACTACACCAGTGTGCAACATCCACCATCCACCACACCAGTGTGCAACATCCACCATCCACCACACCAGTTTGCAACATACATCACCCCAGCATGCACCATCGACCACACCAGTGTGCACTGTCCATTAGCCATCATGCACCATCCACCACGCCAGTGTGTACCATTCACCACACCACCACACCACCACACCAACATGCAACATCCATCACACCAGCATGCACCGTCCACCACACCACCACACCAGTGCGTACCATCCACCACACCAGTGTGTACCATCCATCACAGCAGTGGGCAGCTTCAGGGATTTACCTTGAACCGCTCAGAGGCCAATATTCTGCCACTAGTCTGGCTTGTAGTTGTAGTTATGGTCAAAGATTTCACGCAATTGGATACAGTATTTGACAAAGTAACACTGTTATCAATTGTCCAGTATGGCTGCCATACTACAGCACCAGCAGTCATGACCCTACTGTCAAATGTATACTACTCAAAAGAAGTTAAAGAACACCCAAATAAGTTATCAAAATCACTCAAAAAATAAATCGTGGCCACAGGAACAACACTGATTGGGAAAGATAAGTATTTAATCATGACATTTCATTGACGAAAGAAACGCTGGCATACAGCTGACCAGAGCAAATCAATATGCATTGCATGTACCCTATAAATCAAAAGTCACACACTACAGTTCAGGATAATCCTGTTCCTTCAATATCGGGTAGGCCCACCCCTGGAAGCAATACAGTTCTGACATCTTCTACGCATAGATCGAACAAGCTGCCGCAGTGTTGTCTGTGGAATTGCTTGCTATTCCTGATGAAGAAATCCTAACAGTTGCTGGAGATTAACAGGAGTTGGGTGGTTAGCTTGAACGGCTCTTCCCAAGGCATCCCAAAGATGTTCAATGGGCGCCAGATCTGGCGAATAAGCAGGCCATTGCATAACGGTAATCTGCCTTTGTCTGTGATAGTCAGTGATAATCCGAGCGCGATGGGGTCTTGCATTGTCGTCCTGAAGGATAGCACCTTGACCAATCTGACGAAGTGTGGGCAATACCAGGGGTTCAAGAATCTCATCACGGTACCTGGCAGCATTCAGATTCCCGACAATATGGTACAGAGGAGTCCTATGATTCCAACTGAATCCTTCCCATACCATCACTGATCCCCCACCAAAAGCGACACGTTCACGTACTGTGGCATCAGTGAATCTCTCTCCAGTACGACGCCACACCCGTATTCTTCCATCATTGAGCTGCAAACAGAATCGCGACTCGTCTGTAAACAGTACACGAGACCATTGCTGTCTGTTCCAACGCACATGTTGTCGACACCAAGCCAGACGTGCTGTTCTGTGAACTGGACGTAAAGGTGGTCTCACTGCTTGTCGTCGACTTCTCAAGTGCGCAGCTCGTAAACGGTTTCGCACCGACTGATCACTAACGACAGTGTTATTGACAGCCCTTAACTGTAACCTGAGGTTGTTTGCTGTTGATGTACGCTGCCTGAGTGCTTGGAGAACCAGGTATCGGTCATCACGTTGTGAGGTACACCTTGGCCGTCCAGAACGATGTCGCTCTTGCACTCCGCCAGTGGCAGCAAAACGATGCCAAAGGTGTGAATGACAGAGGGAGACACCTGCAATCTTCTGCCCACTTCAGGTAAAGAAAGGCAATCCTGGAGCCAACCAATAGCTCGTCCTCTATCAACATCAGTCAGATGTCGTCTCTGTGGCATGGTTTTGGAAAGTGTGATAACACGATCATCATCATCGCCTTCTTAAAGGGAAAGCATGCACGTGCACCATGAACATCACCACTTTCATATGCTGAGCATGAAAATTGTGTTGGTTGTTGCTAAGGACAGGTGCAGCGTTGTGTTTGGGCGACAATATTCCTGTGTTTTGCTCATGTTTTCAATTCATTTGCATGACTACCAGAAGTGTTTCCAGAAAGTGTCAGGAGGATAAGCAATACCCCAGACGTGGTGCAACATGTTGCCAAACATTAGATGATAGTAATGTTATAACACATAATGCCATGACCAATTTGCTAAATCGTGTATTATATATCTGGTGTTCTTTAACTTCTTTTGAGTAGTATATATAATTTTGGCTGTGCCCAAGTGGAACACCTCCAGGACCCTAGTATGCAGGGTTAGACATGGCCACTGGTCCGTTAATCTGAGACTATTGCAAATACAGAGGGAATGATTGTTTTCTACTTTGCATATACCACATGTCCAAAATGAGTTCTGGACAAGTTGGATATGACCAATAGTGTCTACCCTTGAGTGTGTACTGTTTGGAGAACCCCAGATATCCTTTGAACATCCTTATCCGATTTCTGTACACTTTTTTTTAGAGTAAATGTTCAGTTGCAGGAACTGGCAGGAATACTTACTAAACATTCATTTGATTTACATAATTTGCAGCATCATTGGTCAGTCTATTGCCAAGTATAATCTGTGGTCACTGTAGGGTAATTTGTTCTGTCCCCATTCCTATGAAATGTTCCATTGTGTTCATCAGCATATGGTGGGACATTTGGACCAGGTTAAGATCCCCCTTGGGCATACAGTAGGTAATTATCAGTTCTAGTGTTGCATTATCCAGTATTTAAATACAGTGCCCATGACTGCCTATGCCTGTATATATCCCGTCTGCCAAGTGGCCAGCTGGCACTCTCTGAGCCCAACTTGAGTTCTCCTCATCCCCCATCTTAATCGCAGTGTGTTAATGATAGCATCGTCCATTGATTCTCCCAGCTATTGATTTGAGGGACAGAACAGCAAGAAGTAGAAATCTGTGAGAGCAATCAAGCCTGGGCCAGGCCGGCAGCAGACACTGTCCGCCATCTTGGAATAATGGAATGGTTGACTGCTGTGTTCTATTTAAAGATAGAGTGAAGCTGCACTAATGTCAAACTCGCTTTGTGGCCGGCTGTTTAGTTTTGCAGCCTCATCTGGCTTCATGGTTCTAATTTATTGCTTGTGAACGTTAGTAAATATGCAAAGTGTAGATAATCGACACACATATAGAAAATGTTGATCAGAAACTGACATGACCAAATCGGCTTTGATTGTTTGGAGAAATGGAAATATTTGATTACAATGATGTTCTGCGTGTTTAATATTCTCAAATAAGATGTACACATGTCCAAAAATGAGAAATTATACCTCGTTAATGTTTTGTATAATAAGGCAGCTGTTAGAGAAGAAAGGGATGGTGGTAGATGTGACATTTTCTGGTTCACTGATAGGTTCTGTTTATGATCACGGGTCATCTTGCTGCCTGCCTGTCCCTTACTTGTCCTGACGACCTTGTCAAATTGATTACAATCCTCCCAGATCTGACATCAAGGTCATGGTGACCTCCAGAAGAGGAGCTTGGTTGCAGACTTAAAAGGACAATTAGCATTATGGCTACTGTCATTCATCTGGTTGTCACACAGTGGATTTAAATGCTCTATGCCTCAGACTGCACCAGATACTCTGGCTCCAGTAGAAAGCTTTCTATGGACTATTCTGAATCAGTCATTCTGGATCTTCAGAGTTAACACTATTACGTAGGGACTATTTTTAGTCAAGTCTACAAGGCTGGCTTGATTGGAATAATTGGATTCTGCAGAAATGTATGTGGAAGGCTTGCTGTTAGTCAACTCCCTTCAATTTGAACTGGCTTGTTTAAGTCACTGTTGCTGTCTACAAATTTTGCCATTAGTCTGAGGCATGAGTATAGTTAAATCTTCCGAAGAATCTGGAGTTACAAGTTTGGGTTTGACTCAGATGTGTTTGCCACAGATTGCTAGTCCTTGTTTTGATGTACACTGGCAAACCTTCTAGTCTCGAAAAGTTTCTACTAATTTGATGGATGCTGTATCAGAAATACAGGTTTTCTGCTTAAGGATCTCATTGATGTGAAAGTTTGACCATAAGGACCCTATCACTTTAATTTATGACAAACCCTTGAAGATCCGGGTTGAATAGGTCTTCAGCAACCCATGCTTGCCGTAAAAGGCGACTATGCTTGACGTAAGAGGCAACTAACGGGATTGGGTGGTCAGGCTCGCTGACTTTGTTGATGCAATATGCAGCATGTCATCGATCCCAATTTTGTGGAGCGATGCTCATGATATTAATCACTGTATTATCTGGTCCAGACTCGATTGTTTACAGACCACTATCATACAGCTGGAATATTGCTGAGTGAGGCGTTAAACATCAAACCAACCAACCAATCATTCATGACAAGAATGACCTTTTGCTTTAACATATTTCTTGTGTACAAAATGCAGCTGTATAGCTTGGGATGTACTAGGTGCACACAGACAATGAATGAGTTGATTATTTTTCCCAATTCCAATGCATTACCTTGAGCATGTAACACCGGAAATACACACGTTAGTCCTGTTAATACAGTATCTGTTTATGAAAAGTGTTTGGGCGGTGGTGTAGCCTATAGTGGTTAGAGCATGTGCTTGTCACACTGAAGGCCCGGATTCGATTCCCCGCGTGGGTACAATGTGTGAAGCCCATTTCTGGTGTCCCCCTGCTGTAATATAGCTTGAATGTTGCTAAAAGCAGCGTAAAATCAACAAATCTTTTATTCCAGAGAATAAATAAACATATCATACTTGTCATACTTTGGAGGGCGGTCGGGTAGCCTAGTGGTTAAAGCGTTTGCTTGTCACGCCTAAGACCCGGGTTCGATTCCCGACATGGGTACAATGTGTGAAGCCCATTTCTGGTGTCCCCCGCCATGATATTGCTGGAATATTGCTAAAAGCGGCGTAAAACCATACTTATTCATTCATTTGTCATACTTTGGCTTATAAAAAGTCATTAGTTGTAGTTTTGACTATTATGTGTCACTACATTGTTTTTGTGATCAAAATAGCAAAGCCATGAGAAGCCTCAAACTGTTCCATGTGTAAAAAATTGTTGTTGTTTTTGCCCAAATGCTGCGCTTCAGGTTATTATCTGATTATTGTTGTAAAATATATGCAGTAAAAGCAGCATCTAAACTAGCACAATATTTAAATATATACTTCCTAGTACTGTAGTAGTTTCAGGTGCATCTTTTTTCTGATCATTGCATTACAATTCTTTTCAGTTATGATAGTGGGTATTTTTTAACGGAATCACTGGTAGACAGTTGCAGTAATCTTAATCTCTGCATGTAAAATATTTCTGAAAAGACTTCTTCGTCTTATGATGACCATCGCATGCTAAATCAGGATGTGTTTTTATGTTACAGGAAATCACATTCTGACTGATGATGACCTATATGACTTCCGGTGTCAGCTGGCCGCTGCTGAGGGAGGGAAGCCGGTCAAGGTGAGTGTAGGTGATGTTGTGGGTGTGTCTGACATGGTTGCTGCTGTGGGGATGTCTACATGGGTTTCTGTTGGCTGTAGGTTTGTGTCAGTGGTTTGCAAGAGATAAATGACTCGAGGACATTTTCATGACTTTCCACAGTGTCATTACCTAATTTAAAAAAAAATAATCAGGACATTTTGGATGATAATCAGAAAATGAACCAATCTGAAACCCTGTTTCACACATGGTTACTGCTGGCTGTGGGTGTGTCTGACGTACATGTGGGTGTGTCTGACGTACTTGTGGGTGTGTCTGACGTACGTGTGGGTGTGTCTGACGTACGTGTGGGTGTGGGTACTGCCAGTTGTGTGTGTGTCCCACATGGTTACTGCCAGCTCTGTGTGTGTCGCACATGATTACTGCCGGCTGTGGGTGTGTCGCACATGGTTACTGCCAGTTGTGGGTGTGTCCCACATGGTTACTGCCAGCTGTGTGTGTGTCGCACATGATTACTGCCAGTTGTGGGTGTGTCGCACATGGTTACTGCCAGTTGTGGGTGTGTCCCACATGGTTACTGCCGGCTGTGTGTGTGTGTGTCGCACATGGTTACTCCCAGCTATGGGTGTGACTGACGTGGTTACTGCCAGCTGTGGGTGTGTCCCACATGGTTACAACTGGCTGTGAGTTACGCTATGTGTCAGGTATGTGAGGGTTATACAGTGTCAGGTCTGAGTGTTATACAATGTGCCAGGTCTGTCATACAATGTGTGATGTCTGTGTTATAAAATATGTCAGATCTGTGTCATACAATGTGTCAGGTCTGTGTGGGTTATACAGTGTGTCAAGTCTGTGTGGGTTATACAATGTGTCAGGTCTGTATTTGTTAAACAATGCATCAGATCTGTGTTATACAATGTGTCAGGTCTGTGTGTTATACAATTTGGGATGTCTATGAGGGTTGTACAATGTATCAGGTCTGTGTTGGTTATACATTGTGTCAGATATGTGTTATACAATGTGGGATGTCTTTGAGGGTTGTACAATGTATCAGGTCTGTGTTGGTTATACAGTGTGGGATATCTGAGTGTTATACAATATGTCAGATCAGTGTTATACAATGTGTCAGGTCTCTCTGTGTTATATAATGTGGGATGTCTTTGAGGGTTGTACAATGTATCAGGTCTGTGTTGGTTATACAGTGTGGGATATCTGAGTGTTATACAATGTGTCAGATCAGTGTTATACAATGTGTCAGATCAGTGTTATACAATGTGTCAGGTCTCTCTGTGTTATATAATGTGTGATATCTTTGAGGGTTATACAATGTGTCAGGCATGTGTGTTATACAGTGTGTCAGATCTGTGTTATACAATGTGTCAGGTCTCTCTGTGTTATACAATGTGTAATGTCTGTGAGGGTTATACAATGTGTCAGGTCTGTGTTATACAATGGTTTGTTTGTTTAATGCCGCACTCAGCAATATTCCAGCTTTATGATGGTGGTCTGTAAATAATCAAGTCTGGACCAGACAATCCTGTGATTGATGTCATGAGCAATGGTCCACGCAATTGGGATACGATGACATGCATCAACCAAGACAGTGAGTCTGATCACCTGATCCCGTTAGTCGCCTCTTACGACAAGCCTAGTCACCTTTTATGGCAAGCATGAGTTACTGAAGACTTATTCTACCTGGGTCTTCACGGGTCGTTATGCAATGTGTCAGGTCTGTGAGGGTTATGCAATGTCAGATCTGTAAAGGTTATACAGTGTGTCAGGTATGTGGGGGTTATGCAATGTATCAGGTCTGTGAGGGTTATGCAATGTATCAGGTCTGTGAGGGTTATGCAATGTATCAGGTCTGTGAGGGTTATGCAATGTATCAGGTCAGTGAGGGTTATGCAATGTATCAGGTCTGTGAGGGTTCTGCAATGTATCAGGTCTGTGAGGGTTATGCAATGTCAGATCTGTAAGGGTTATACAGTGTGTCAGGTATGTGGGGGTTATACAGTGTATCTGGTCTTAGTGGGTTATACAATGTGTCAGGTCTGTGTTGTACAGTGTGGCGGGTCTGTGTTGTACAGTGTGCCAGGTCTGTGTTATACAATGTGTCAGATCTGTGAGGGTTATACAATGTGTCAGATCTGTGAGGGTTATACAATGTGTCAGGTCTGTGGGGGTAATACAATGTGTCAGGTCTATTATACAATGTGTCAGCAGGGGTGGAAATTTGCCATTTCCCGACTCCCGGGGCAAGTAGAAATACGAGGTCGGGCAACAAAATCACTTACTTTAACTTGACCGGAGGCAAGTAATATTGGAAATTACTATCACTGTCTACATGTCTAACTACTGGTAAAAAGGTACAATAAATGAGTTGAGAGAAATGTCGTATACGCGCTTTCGTAACATCACCTGGTTTTTTCCTTAGTTATAACAAGCGATTTCATTGGATTAAAATTGGTTTCTAATGACGCTTTCTTGATGAAATCTGCTACAAGTTTCGTGATTGGTCAATTTTGAGCACGTGGCCTCAGGCAGCCAATCAAATTACAAGTGTGATACCAAGCTCGTGTTTGATAAATTTCAGAAGTTGGCGAAAGGTTTTTTGTTAAACCGTGCTATACTGAACGTTTTAAGCAGGAAATTACGATATATATTAAAAATATGGAACTTCGTGAATGTATCGTGCTAGGTTACGAGCAGTGACAAAGATTTTTCATGCATATATTTTTGCATTAAACATCGTGTCCGAGCTGAGAATTCAAGGCAACGAAAGCCGAGATGTCATTTGACTTACATTACACGCGATCGCACGAAAAGATGGAAATAATAACTTAGATGTAAGTTTGATTACTTTTAGATATATTTTTGTTGATTTTATTTATTACTGTGAAATGTGATAGATTTAATAAATGAATGATATTACAGGTAGGTCCATAAAAATATATACTATTTTGACGTGACTACGGCTTGGCCGGAAAACAGGCCTACGGTGTCTGGGGACTCGATGCTTCTTGGCCGGAAAACCGGCCTACAGTGTTGAAAGAGATAAACACATATTGATGATTTGAAGTTTTATTTTGAAATTATTCGGGCAAGTGAAAATGAAATCAGGGCAAGTGAAAATTGTCTTTAAACTTGTCCGATGGCAAGTGAAGTTTTTTTTTTAAATTTCCACCCCTGGCCTGGTCTCCGTGTTATACAATGTGTCAGGTCTCTGTGTTATACAATGTGTCAGATCTGTGAGGGTTGTACAATGTGTCAGGTCTGTGTTGTACAATGTGTCAGATCTGTGATGGTTGTACAATGTGTCAGGTCTGTGTTGTACAATGTGTCAGATCTGTGAGGGTTATACAATGTGTCAGGTCTGTGAGGGTTATACAATGTGTCAGGTCTGTGTTGTACAATGTGTCAGATCTGTGAGGGTTATACAATGTGTCAGGTCTGTGAGGGTTATACGATGTGTCAGGTCTGTGTTGTACAATGTGTCAGATCTGTGAGGGTTATACAATGTGTCAGGTCTGTGTTGTACAATGTGTCAGATCTGTGAGGGTTATACAATGTGTCAGGTCTGTGAGGGTTATGCAATGCAGTGTTAGAAACAAACAGTTTTTGTCCACTAGTCCTTATAATGATAACATGTAGCGAAACGCTTAAAAAGGGCAAATTTCTACTAGTCCTTGTGATACCTTAACTATTGGGCAGTTTGATTAGGACTATAGGATGAGTGCCAATTTCTACCGCTGCAATGTGTCAGATCTGTGAGTGTTATAAAATGTGTCGGGTCTGTGTGTGTTTGGTCTCTCAATCTGATCTCTGTATTTTAAGTGACCATACCATGTTTTCAGCGTGGACAGAACAACCGGCTTGAAAATTCCACCATCAAATATACAGTGGACTTCATCCGCAATCTTCCTGCTACTGACAATCTTGACAGTGTTGGGGAAGTCGTCTTTAAGTGAGTGGATTTCGTTCTTTCACCGTGTCCTTGTGACAGGTTTGAAATAATTGATTTACAATAGGACTTGTATAACAGGCTGGTGGGGGTTGCAGGTCACAAATTGGTTGTCATGATTCCCTGTTATTGATGTATGATGTCACTTCCCTCGGAGATTAATTAATTACATGTTTGTTACTTGCTTGATGTGTTGCAGGGGGACTAAGAATAAGGCTGAGTTGATCAACCGCTTCAAGCAGAGTGTCCAATACTACCTGAATGGAACACAGGAGGGTTTCCTCAAGTATAGACCCAGGCTGAAGAGTAAGTAGACAAGTGTGCCCCACCCCACCCCACCCCACCCCACCCCACCCCACCCCACCCCACCCCACCCCACCCCACCCTGCCCTACCCTAACCTACCCTGCCCTGTCCTGTCCTACCCTACCCTGCCCTTTTACACCCCACTCTTCCCTACTTTACCCTACCCTAGCTCTCGCCCTGCCCTGCCCTGCCCTGCCCTGCCCTGCCCTGCCCTGCCCAGCCCTGCCCACCAGACACCAGTGTTCTCCAGTTCTTCATGGAACTAGCCTAATCCAAAATAAGTAGCATATGTGTTGCACTGCTGTGCACTAGGCAGCTGTATCGTGATCAAGTGTACGCCAGTGGGCCAATATCCTGCAGAAGCCAGCTGGCACACTGCCCACAGAAATGCATATATTCTGGAGAAATAGGTTGATTTATAGATCGGGTACTGCATAGCTTTCATTTGTGGAACACCAGTTTGACCTGTAGTGACCTGTACGAAGTCATGATGGCTCAATTATGGTGGGCAGATGATGACATTTTGGGCCAAAAAAGGTGTAACTGTAATTAGATTATCCATTTTCAAACCTGACACACCACTGAATAATTACAGGTTGATGTTATCACTGTTTGAGTTCCTATCAATTTCACTGTTTTGTGTTGGCATTGATAAGGATGTGGTAGCTACAGACAGCATCATGTGGATCTGCTTCACCACTGTGTTCCTCTGGATCCAGACCACTGGAGACACCAGGGATTTCTGTAGGCATTCCCACTAAGTCTGCAGCAAATCTATCATATTGCACGTAGAAATAACGACTTCTCTGCCTTTAATAGAAAATGGGCTTTGTTTACTCATACTGCAAAATAACTTATTCACTTGATGTTTGCAACATAATTTGATGTACCATAAATACCGCATCTTCTTAATTGTATACATAAATATGCCTTCATCTGTACCATGATGTGGATTATGCCTTAGGCCTCCTCTGTACCATATTCATTTGAGAAGTACCTGTATTCATAAAGCTGTACTGCTTTTCGAGTGCATATGTATCCTGTGTACATGACTGAATAAAAAAAATATAAAAAAAATTAAAAAAAGTCTGCAGCAAATGTAATAACAAATCCTAAATTGGAATTAATGATACCCACTGTCAGGTTATCATAAGTTTTATCTGAATATTTTATGGCTGTGCATATGGGACGATATGGCCTTGAATGCACTGTTAGAATATGGAACTTGTCCCAATTTGCCCATCATAGACACTTTAACTGAGATAAGTCCATGGAAAGACACGTGTACCTCCTGGGGCAGTGACCTCACAGTGTGTTTATGTAATGTTGATGAAGTTGTGGCCGAACATTGAGTTTGTGTGTTTGTGTTGCAGTGCCTGGCTCTCCCCGGCAGCAGGGCAGTTATCCCGGGACACAGAACGGACATGCGGTAACTAGACGCAACACTCAACATCTCAGCTCTCATGATTTATAATGTGCAGTTGTGTGGTTCCCACTCCATGTCAAAAACCCAGACAAGTCACTTTTGTCCCACTTTCTTCACCTGTGTTCTGTTTTGCTGAAGTGGGCATTGCCCATAGAAGGACATGCTCATTTGTATTGTTTATTTTACTCATATATGAGTGAAACGTGAATTTGAAGCCTGGCAGTTCTCTTCTTATTTTGGTTTGGAAATTGTTGACTCTTAAAATACTTGGCTGCCAGAAAACTACAATATCAGGAGCCAGTTCGTTCCTTTGGAAAATATTGGACTTGGAAGCCTGTTTTTGTAGTCTTACCTCAACAAGGTCAAACCTCAAAACAAACTGTATGTCATTGTGTGCGAGACTATTGTTCAAATATGGAGACATTTGGCATATATCAGTGTTCGCGTTTGCGCAGAAGTGTGCGTTTTTCACTCAAAAACACAACAAACACACACAATATATTTTGCTTCCATGTTTTGCACACAATGCTTTTTGTCTGCTTTTAACAGTGCTCATCAAAGTTTACAGACAAAAATGAATCAAAATTTGGAATTCCCAATTGTTGAAAATAGATTTGAGCTAGATTGCGCTCACGACTCCAAACAGTGATTGGCTAGTAGGTTCAAATCATGCAATGTGTCCCTCATCTGCACGGTAGACTAGTCTAGTCATCATGTCGAAAAAACGGCAAAGACCAGCTTAGTTTCGTGACAAGCCAGTTGTCCATATTATCAGCAGTCCATACTGAGGTCATATAGTCATCTGGTTTCCACCAGCCAACATTCTTGCTTATTGAATGCAGCCATTATGATTACGTGGTCTCCAGTTTGTGATATGTATACAGCCTGTAAACTAAGTTAAGGTTAAACTTCCGTTTACCATTTAAATTGTATTGCCTGTCCTGCTAGGCATTGGTTTATATGCGGAGATTAAGATTACTGAGTGTATTTTCTCGTAAACTAAGCTGGAAACATCAAGCAGCTGTACGCATATTTTCTCCCTGATCCACGGTGATTCAGTTAAAACAAACCCAATAATATAAGTTACTAAGAATTTTGATGCAATATTCGGAAGAAATTGTATCTGAAACTATCATTGATCAGCATATTCCAATTTTGTGTTGTAGTATTTTCACTATTACTTAAAAACATCCAAAGCATGTAGGTGTGTATTATGCGCACGCCTATCTACTCAGCTGTAATTGTTGGTGACAAAAAGTACATAATATGATCAATACCCCATTGACTCACTATGAAAAGACAACAGTGCAAAAGATTTTGACGAAACTATAAAATAGATTTTGCATGCACTGGCAAAATACTACCTCAAACACTATATGTATGCTCTAGATGAGTTTTTTTACCCCTCGGAGAGGCGTGGCACTTATCGGTCCCACCCTTCTCCCTTGTTCATTACAGACATGCAGCGACAAAATACATGCTTTAAACTTGCATTTGAAATAAGATAAATTTGGAAGCCTGAATGAAGATATTTACAGAGAGCGTGTTACCAAAATATCCTTGCGAAACAGTGCAATCCCTATCTCCACCACCTCCACATCATCAGTATGATACACACAGCTCATTAGAGATGTGATTATCATGATGTGGTCCATAGGTATGAGAATATGAAATATATTTAATTATTATATTGAATCTATATTTATGATAATAGTCTGTGACTTTAGCTACTAGTCTGAAGCCTATTAGTCTAGTAATATTCTGTTCAGACTAGTAGGCTCAGCTTCCCAAGAAGATCCAGTGTAGAATAAGTCTTCTTCAACCAATGCTTGCCAAAAAAGGCGACTGTGCTTGTCGTAAGAGGCACCTAACGGGATCGGGTGATCAGGCGCGCTGACTTGGTTGATGCATGTCATTGTATCACAATTGTGTGGATCGATAGTCATGATGTCTATCACTGGATTGTCTGGTCCAGACTCGATTATTTACAGACCGCCGTCATATAGCCAGCTGATAGCTGAAATATTGCTGAGTGCGGTTTTAAAAAAGAAACAAACGAAAACCAAAAGTAAGCTCATCTAATAATAATCCATATTTAATTAGTAAAATCTACTGAAAATGAAGCTGGTAGTCTCAAAAGGTTTTGTCACAGATTGTATTAAACTTTCAATGTTTACAATGGCATTGTTCATGTTTATAGTGATACGGTCCTTGTTTATGATAATGTGGCCATGTTTATGATGATCTGATTTATGTTTGTGAAACAGGAAATATCTGGTTATGGGGACAGTCTTGGCCAGCAGCCTGCCCCTCAAATAGTGATAGATCCCCCACATCACAACGCGCTCGGTGAGTTGGGACGGAGGCATGGCTACGGAAGTAGCGGAGATGCAAGCATGAACAATCGCCATCTACAGTTCAATGGTAATAGTCGCAGTGCATCCTAACTAATGTCCACCGCAGCAGTCTGACCACTATGGCCTCCGAGCCTACTGTATGGAGAAACATGCTTCAAAGTGGCGTCACAGCTCAGCCGAGTAAATTCAGATGTTTCTGGCATCCACTTTGAACTAAGTACTAGAGAAAAGTTATGGACTGGTAGAGAAGGCTTAGTTGACATTTTCTCAGTAAAGGACAAATTCTAGTACTTTATGGGTTGAGTCCCATCCAAAATTCAAACATTACTGAAGGCATTGTGTATTCCTATTTGTAGTTGACACAATGGGAATAGTAAGCTTGTTTCCCCAAGTGGGACAGGACGGCTGGTACAGTTCTCAGACTGCTGCTTGTACATAACCTTCACTGTTCCTCATACAGTTTGTCTTCCATCCTAACCATCTGTAGTTCCTCATGCAGACAGTTGTTGTCATGGCAATTATCGTAAAGGCTAAAGTTGTTTGTGTAATGTGAGGCTCGAGGGAAAAGTGGGATTCTTCATCGTGATCCTTGTCCAAGTCGCTTTGCGAATACTTCTGATAAGGACAATGTCTATTCTTGAACCTTTTAAGAAGTTATGCTGATGTAAAAGTAAGCAATGTTCAATGACTTAATCTTCAGTAAATGGATTATTCTTGACTAATTAATGTATTCCGCTCTGCATAGGCATATAATGCATATGTGTGTCTGTGTCTAAGTGTGTGCGAGTGTGAGATTCCATTTTTTTGGCATATTGTTTGACGTCCTAGAAAGCCAGGCTCTTCATAGCTCCACAGTACACCAAACAAGTGATGAAGTAAATGCACCATCTACCGGAACATGCACTGACTACAGATACACCTGGTTCTCTCGATGCCTGTGTCCTGTGCAGAGGAAGGACGTCGAGGAGGAGTAGGCTGTTTTTACGTTGTAATCAGTGACCGGTCCTTTGAATTTTGGGAGGATGCAACTTCACGTGTGTCCGCTAGTTTGTCTGGGGATAGTAGAATTTCAGACTTTGCAGTATACAACACGCCACTAGTCTGGGACTTGTTTAAAATCTGGAGGGTCTAGTTGTATACTCCCCAAATCTTGTTATTTTGTTTATCCACTAGTTCGAAATGGAAGTTTGGACTAGTTGTATATGGCGTATGGTGTCGACCCCGGTAAACTTTATAGTGGATGTCTCCCTTTGTTATCGCTATCTGGGCTAGTAAATCTGTTAGGTTACTTTTGATGGAGCTGTGAAGGAAAGTTGCCTGGTTTCAAGGTTGTTTTGCTGTTTATTTTGTCTTTTTGTCAGTTGAGTTTTGTCCCAAATTCCATGGCAACATCTGAGCAGAAAAACCGTCCACATTGGGGATCTGGTTGGTTGTGTAACATTGTATCCTAGCAGCGGATCTGTGCTGCCATCACCTGTCTGGCCTGGTCTAGGTTACTTACCCTGATATGGCTGCAATACTGCTGATTGTGGTGTAAAACCTCACTCACTCACTCACTCACTCACTCACTCACTCACTCACTCACTCACTCACTCACTCACTCACTCACTCACTCACTCACTCACTCACTCACTCACTCACTCTATTTGCCTTCAATGCTGATCCCTGCATCCACCCACTGTTTTGATTCATCTTTTATATAAGAGCATGCTTTTGTAGTTGAATTCAGTTTTTGAGCATGCCACTTTTTATCTCCTATTCTTGATCATTAGTGTCTTATGAATTTTAAAGAAATTGACCCGCTTCTTTCTGCTTCCTGTGGAAAGTAGCTTTTCGTCACCATGATAAATATACTGTCGTTTCTTGATCTATTTAAATCATTTTGTCTTTAATTTTGGTAAAATCAACTGAAAATATATTTTTAGTTTATAGAATAATTGTACTGTTAAGTTTACACGGCCAGAAAAGACATGTCGTTTCACCAGAACAAATGGTCAGTTGTTATGTTGGAAGTGGGTCCCCAACACACTAGCTCTGCCTAGGATGGGACTGAGGGACCCATCAGAACTAACCGGGGAGTGGACAGAAACCTCCCTGTGCAGGTCAACAAGTTTCAACTGTACTTTTATTGAGTGTTTCTGACACAGGTGTAGACAGCAACGACAAGTTGGGTTCGTCTTCCTCCAGCAGTGGCTCTAGCCCCACCTGTCGACTCAGCCCAGAAGGAGGGTGGCCAAACAAGGTACATTCCCCATACTTACACCTACAAGCATTGAGTGGTTCACCATGGGTGCCCGTCAAGCTGCTCGGTTTCCGTTTCCGGAGGGGATCTCCTAAACCGTTGAATATTTCTTGTCGAAACTTGCTATACATGCCAGTCTAGTGGTGAACTGGTGCCTTTTGATGATTTGGGATTTTTAGTTTTGTATTTTGTAATGTTTAGTTTTTTTCTTTCATGAAGACAAGTTGGACTTGTACTGCAAATGAGAGTAGTGATGGTTTCCAGAGCAGAACTCCCAAACCGTTAAATGTTTCGCGATGAAACTTGCTATACTGATCATTCTTGCATGAACTGGTGCCTTTAAATGATTTTTTTGTGTGTGTGTGGTTTTTTTTTATTTATGCTTCACAATGACAAGTTGGATTTACTGAAAATGAGGCTAGTGCTCGTTTCTGGGCAGAACTCAAAAACCATTGCATATTTCTGGATGAAACTTGCTATACAGATTAGTCAAGTGGTGAACTGGTGCCTTGATAATATGGGGTATGGAAAAATACTGAATAGCATTATTTCTTTCTTCGCTAAACTGAAGGTATCCATTGGCAATGAACCAAAAGTGGAGTATGTAGCCAACACCATATCCGAATTGCACCAGACAACGGGGGTAGGGGGGGGTGGGGGGGTATGTCAACTCTTTGTCTCAGGCGAGAGGGTGTGTGGCCAAACAAGGTACATTCCACATGGTAGTAGCAATATCACATAGGGAGGAGCCCTGGGTTGATCTCGGCACAGATAGGGTGTATAGCCAAAAATGGTAACTTCAAGTTTGAGTTGTTTCGAAGGGCTTGGATGTCGAAGGGCTCTTGATGATATATGATAGAAAGTTTTGATGGATCAATTTACTTGTCTGTGCCCTGGATGGCATGGTCCAGCTTAGCATGGTCAGGGGGAACAGTTATTGATACTAGACTAAATGTTAAGGATGGTTGGTGTTGCAGCACGACTTAGGAATGTTATGGGATAGTGAAAGAAGGGAGTCCCAGTGCTTCAAGTGTTCGCTTGCCACAAGGAAGGCCCGGTTCCCCACTCTGGTACAATGGTTGCCATGATATTGCAGGAATATTGCTAAAGTCTGTGTAAGACCAAACTAACTCACTAAGGAAAGACATCCAGAATCCGAATGACACACCTTTATGGCTGGGGAAGATTTTGATCAAATTGTGTTTCTGTAATTCCAATGATGATGAATGAAGTCTCATATGCTGATATTTTTCTTCAGGGACGAACAAATGATGTTGATAACAAGGGCCCCCCTGTGACACCAGAGATCGTCCGTATTGCCAGTGAGCGCCATCAGAAAGGGCTGATGTCTTCCTGGATATACCAGCTACTTACACAAGTGAGTTGCACAGTACCTGGAGCAAAACTGAAGTAGGCCAAGGACAACACTAGTTAGAGTGCTTGAGAGAATGAAAAGAGTAGCCAGAGTACGTGCAACAGTAGCTGGTGTGAAAGGAGTTGTAGCCCACTAGCTGTTACGGCAGCTTGAGCACATGAAACAGGAATGCATGCAAAAGGAACAGTAGCCCAAAGAAAAAATTGTAGCCTGCCTGGTTGAGACAGTAGCCACAATCGGTGGAACTGTAGCTTGAGCAGGTGAAGCAGTATTCTGAATGAGTGAAACCACAGCTAGCCAGTACAGGTGAAAAAGTAGCCTGAAAGGCATAAAAGTAGCCAGAACAGGTGAAAAAGTAGCCAGTACAGTTGACAAAGTAGCCAGTACAGTTGAAAAAGTAGCCAGTACAGTTGACAAAGTAGCCAGTACAGTTGAAAAAGTAGCCAGTACAGGTGAAAAAGTAGCCAGTACAGTTGACAAAGTAGCCAGTACAGTTGAAAAAGTAGCCAGTACAGTTGACAAAGTAGCCAGTACAGGTGACAAAGTAGCCAGTACAGTTGACAAAGTAGCCAGTACAGGTGAAAAAGTAGCCAGTACAGGTGACAAAGTAGCCAGTACAGTTGACAAAGTAGCCAGTACAGGTGAAAAAGTAGCCAGTACAGTTGACAAAGTAGCCAGTACAGTTGACAAAGTAGCCAGTACAGGTGACAAAGTAGCCAGTACAGGTGACAAAGTAGCCAGTACAGGTGACAAAGTAGCCAGTACAGGTGACAAAGTAGCCAGTACAGGTGACAAAGTAGCCAGTACAGGTGACAAAGTAGCCAGTACAGGTGACAAAGTAGCCAGTACAGGTGAAAAAGTAGCCAGTACAGGTGACAAAGTAGCCAGAACAGGTGACAAAGTAGCCAGTACAGTTGACAAAGTAGCCAGTACAGGTGACAAAGTAGCCAGTACAGGTGACAAAGTAGCCAGTACAGGTGACAAAGTAGCCAGTACAGTTGACAAAGTAGCCAGTACAGTTGACAAAGTAGCCAGTACAGTTGACAAAGTAGCCAGTACAGTTGACAAAGTAGCCAGTACAGGTGACAAAGTAGCCAGTACAGTTGACAAAGTAGCCAGTACAGTAGCCAGTACAGGTGACAAAGTAGCCAGTACAGGTGACAAAGTAGCCAGAACAGGTGAAACAGTAGCCAGAACAGGTGAAAAAGTAGCCAGTACAGGTGACAAAGTAGCCAGAACAGGTGAAAAAGTAGCCAGTACAGGTGACAAAGTAGCCAGAACAGGTGAAACAGTAGTCAGAACAGGTGAAAAAGTAGCCAGAACAGGTGAAAAAGTAGCCAGAACAGGTGAAACAGTAGCCAGGACATGGAAACAGTAGCCAGAACATGGGGAAGCAGTAGCCAGAACATGGGAAACAGTAGCCAGGACATGGAAACAGTAGCCAGAACATGGGGAAGCAGTAGCCAGAACATGGGAAGCAGTAGCCAGAACATGGGAAATGTAGCCAGAACAGGTGAAACAGTAGCCAGGACATGGAAACAGTAGCCAGAACATGGGAAATGTAGCCAGAACATGGTGAAGCAGTAGCCAGAACTTTGGAAGCAGTAGCCAGAACATGGGGAAGCAGTAGCCAGAACATGGGAAGCAGTAGCCAGAACATGGGAAGCAGTAGCCAGAACATGGGAAATGTAGCCAGAACAGGTGAAAAAGTAGTCAGAACAGGTGAAAAAGTAGCCTGAAAGGCATAAAAGTAGCCAGAACAGGTGAAAAAGTAGCCAGAACAGGTGAAACAGTAGCCAGGACATGGAAACAGTAGCCAGAACATGGGGAAGCAGTAGCCAGAACATGGGAAACAGTAGCCAGGACATGGAAACAGTAGCCGGAACATGGGGAAGCAGTAGCCAGAACATGGGAAGCAGTAGCCAGAACATGGGAAATGTAGCCAGAACAGGTGAAACAGTAGCCAGGACATGGGGAAGCAGTAGCCAGAACATGGGAAACAGTAGCCAGGACATGGAAACAGTAGCCAGAACATGGGGAAGCAGTAGCCAGAACATGGGAAGCAGTAGCCAGAACATGGGAAATGTAGCCAGAACAGGTGAAACAGTAGCCAGGACATGGGGAAGCAGTAGCCAGAACATGGGAAATGTAGCCAGAACAGGTGAAACAGTAGCCAGGACATGGAAACAGTAGCCAGAACATGGGAAATGTAGCCAGAACATGGTGAAGCAGTAGCCAGAACTTTGGAAGCAGTAGCCAGAACATGGGGAAGCAGTAGCCAGAACATGGGAAGCAGTAGCCAGAACATGGGAAGCAGTAGCCAGAACATGGGAAACAGTAGCCAGAACATGGGGAAGCAGTAGCCAGAGAGGGCAGAAACAGAAGCCAGAGTGGGTACAATTGTTGCAAATGAGGGTGAAACAGAAGCCCAATCTTGTTAAACAGTGGTGTGGATTTAGCTGAGGATATTGATATTGTACTATGATCTAATGCAAAACAAATACCTAGTTGCACAGTTTGCCAATGTTTCTTATTATAAGACTTCCCACTGGGTTTGCTGGTAATTAACATGGTCACCTGCAAGAATCACTGAGCAAAGTCATCATCCTCGATTATCCAGCGAATCTTCATTTATTATGTGTAAGAAAAATTCAGTTGGCAACTGACTGATGGAGACAACACTTGAGAAATGAAGCAATGGGAGGGAGCAGGTCCAGGGTATTTCATGTATTTCTCATGATGAAAGTGATGTCAGTCGGTGGATTTTTCCTTGTTGCAGTGTGAAATCAAGCTGCCTGTGATCCTCGAGGACGACACCAACCGTGAGCTGCCGTCCTACATCGACCTCTACCGCCCCATAAGACAGACTGTGTACTCTGTTCTATTCAATCTTAACAAACTCAAGATCATCCATGAAAACCAAAGCAAGGAACAGGGTGAGTGCTGTAAATGTTGATCCACAGAGATCTAACTTAGGCAATGGCCATCTTGGCCAGACAACTCCAACTTAGCAGTGGGGTACTTCTCCAGAGAGCTCCAACTTAGCAGTGGGGTACTTCTCCAGAGAGCTCCGACTTAGCATTGGGATACTTCTCCAGAAAGCTCCAACTTAGCGGTGGGATACTTCTCCAGAGAGCTCCAACTTAGCAGTGGGATACTTCTCCAGAGAGCTCCAAGTTATCAGTGGGGTACTTCTCCAGAGAGCTCCAACTTAGCAGTGGGGTACTTCTCCAGAGAGCTCCAACTTAGCAGTGGGATACTTCTCCAGAGAGCTCCAACTTAGCAGTGGGGACCTTCATCACAGAACTCATACTTAGGGCAGTAGGGAAGTTCTTAAAAATTCTCCCACTTACGGCACTGGGGATCTCTTCCATACCTTCTTATGGCACTGGGGAACCCCTCCAGAGTGTTTGGTTTAGTTTTTGTGATTTCCACTGACTATAAAATATTTTTCCTGTGAGAAACATCATCAATTCATTAAGTAAACATTTTGTTCCAACATCACCAATGATACACACACATGCACACATTTGCTCTGCTCTGCTTTGCTTATTGTGTATGTAGCAGGCAAATGTAGGGCTCTAATGTAGGTTTGCATGTTCAGTAAGAGAAGGACACATTTGACTTCCATGAGTTATGCACGGCCTCTGTTCGTTCCTTGTCTTCAGTAGACTTGTCACTGCTACACCTCATTCTGTCCTAATTGACACGTGATGGAGGAATGTCATGTGTACGAACCTATGAAGTATTGATGATTCTTGAGAAAAGTTTGAGGTTATGTACTGCAGCGAATCTCTTGACTGTTGCGCAAATCTTTTCCACATCTCTCCCTCGTAATCTTATCACAGGTGAGGCACCCCCAAGATCCTTCGATGTGTTAGTAAAGGAATGGATCGTCCGTCGAGGCACCAACCGACCATCATTTGAGATTGTTATAGCAAAGCCTGTGGAATGGAAGACACCAAGCATCGAGCGCATGTGGTTGGGCCAACAAGCCGACGATAAGAACCGCAGACTCCGCGCCTTCCTCACCTGCATGCAGAGTGACTCCCCCTTGATGCTTAACACCAACTATGTACCACAGCACCTCCTCATCATGTGCTGTGTTCTCAGGTATGACACAACTAATGACATGTAGACATACATTGTACTGTAAGGAAACTTAACAAATATGGAATGGGATTTCTTACCACAGTTGATGTTATTCCAGTTATGACAAAAATATTTCTAAGTTCGTCAGGGTTGGAAGGGAGGTAACCATGTTTCTCAATGAAAAGAAAACATTTATTAAAGTTTTCATTTCATTCACTTGGAAAATCGTTTGATCAGACTCTATAAAAACTTGTGATTTTTTTTCTTGTTTATATTTATTTAATAAATCCATAAGGCATGTGATAGACAATTAGAGGCCTATTATGTATGATGTTGATACAGCAGGCGAAGGGTTCATTTAGGCTATAAAAAAAAGTCTTGGTTCTCAAGCACATCACACATCATCATAAAGTCTGCTGCACATTTCGTTTTTATTTCCATTTTCAAAAAAAAAATCCTAATGCTTAAAAACAATGTGATCCAATATATCAGAGTTACTTCCCTTTACATGTGAAGTATTTTGTGAACTGCTTTACTGCGCATCTGGTGTTATTTTCATGGCAGCAATAGGAGTTTGTATGTTTGATTATGTAGGGAGGCCCTTTCCCAGGTTGATAGTACACAACTGCTTATTTGGTTACATACTAGTTTGAACACGCTAAAACAAACAACTACCGCCCACCATGCACTATATTTTCAAAAGTCATTGCCTGAGAACCAATGCTTTTGTTTTAAGCCTTAAACCTAAGTGACTCACTCTTTTAGGGATACATATATTTTGTCGTGCTTTTTATAGATACACCCTCCAGTTCGGTCGAGTTCTCCAGCGACAGGAGCTAGATGCATTCCTGGCAATGGCCGTCTCTCCATTGCTCCACGATGTGCAGACCATGCAGGACCTCAAGGTGAGACACCATTCATGGGTGGACACAGTTAAATATCCAACTTGTCCACAACGTCTTTTGGACTTATGGTTTGGGAGTAAAGTAGTAAGCCCAGATGATCTTTGTATGATACAATCAGTATCATGACGACATTATCTCGATGCATACTTAGTGATAGTGTACCGTGAAGATTCCGGCGTAGAATAGGTCTTCAGCAACCCATGCTTGCCGTAAAAGGTGACTATGCTTGTCGTAAAAGGCGACTAACAGGATCGGGTGGTCAGGCTCGCTGACTTGGTTGATGCATGTCATCGATCCCAATTGCGTGGATGGATGCTCATGATATTAATCACTGGATTGTCTGGTCCAGCCTCGATTATTTACAGACCGCTGTCATATAGCTGGAATATTGCTGAGTCCGGCGTTTAACAACAAACCAAACCAAACCAAAACTTAGTGATAGTAACAAGGAAATAAACAAGATCTCAAACTAGTTACCCAATTGGAAAATTTTATTTACATTGTTTGTTTTGTTTGCCGTGTAACGCCGTACTCAGCAATATTCCAGTTATATGACCAGGGGATCAATCTTAAATATTTCACCAGTTAACACAGGTATCGTGATACTGATTAATAATAACCCCTGTGAGCGAAGGTAATGTTCCACCATGTGGATTCAGTGTTAGAATTACAGGTCGTAAGAGGCTATTTAGTGGATTGGACAATGGTCAGACTTGCTGACCCTGATTGCTTTCATCTTACTCGACGGCGTGGATCATTGCCCATATCAATTACAGGTTTGTCTGGTCGGGACTTGCTTATTTACAGGCCTCTGTTGTTTGGCTGGAATATTGCTGAGTTCGGCATTAAACAACAAATTGTTCTATATGGATGTGTTCATTCTTCAGCTCCCCACCATCCAGCCCCGGGGAGCCCAGCTTGCCTCGCTCTTCATGGCTGGCGTGGAGACAGCCATCTTTGCCAATGACGTGTGCGGCGCCCCCATTCCCTGGACCATGTGCTGTCCCTGGCTGTTCTTTGACGGGAAACTCTTCCACTTCAAACTTCTCAAGGCCAACAACAACACTCCACTCATTGACATGTGCGACGGACAGGTGAGACGGCGGGTTTGTTCTTATGTGCTGGTGAAGGTTATCATCAAGCACAACCTGGAGACTTCCAGACTTGTGCACTTATTAACTTAGCAAACTTTCTAGCAAAGACTTTTGTGAGTCCAGACTTGAACGTTTAAACTGAAACACTTTCGAAATGCAAAGTGTGTTTTGACTCATGATAAGTATCAAGTGACTGGAAGCTGATGTCTAGGTATGACAACATGAATGAGGATTCAAACTCAGACACCATTTTTTGCAACGTTACATGCATTCTGGCCTCACTACCACATACCAATTTCTTTGTTTTCTGTTGGTTTGGTCAAAAATATTTCCCCAATTCCATGGTGCGTTTTCATAATGTGTCAAGGTCAGGGGCATTTGTGAGTCCAGCTCCCTTTTTGCGTTTTTAATTTATATACCACATTGTGTTTTTTGTTTTTTTTTGTCACAAAATTGTTTCAGTGGGTCAGTTTATAGTTTTGCTAATTTTGTGCAGATATTTAAATATTTCATATTTGCAGTATCAGACATGACGTGCCATGGGAAACATGTACTGTAATATAACTAGAAATAAATGTGAAACTGCAAATTCCAAGGTAATGTCAAATACTTCCAAATGACTTCTGAAGCAATAGGTCACATTCAGTCCCCGCCTGGAGTAATCCCTCCTGGAATAGTACCTCATGCTTATTCCTGGAACTGAACCATCAGTGGATACTGTTACTCACCTGCCGTGGGAGGAATCGTAAGCAAGCAATAGCTAATCAAATCCATTTTCCTGAAGTGTGTCAAGTATGTGTTTGAGAAAAATACTTGGATGATGTTAACTCTTTCAACACCAGTCAACCAGAAGTGTTTACTGCTGGGACACCGAGTTCCCAGAGACTCTTGTGTGATAGATGAAGCCAACATTTATCAAAGAAAATACCTGCTTGTAAAATATATTTGCTACTACATGTTATACACCATTTGAAAGGTCTGATCCTATGGTTTATAAATATGAAAGTTATATTTTTCAAATTATTTAAAATAATGCATTTACAACTTAATTAAATTCGTTGTAAATAAAAAATGTAAGCTAACACGTTGTTAACATCCAGATTAAGGACCAAGGAAGCGAAAACTTGACGATTTTCAGCAAATATATGATTTCATAATATCCACGTACCTATTTCTGTTTTATTTTCATTGTTTACGTAATTGGAAAATCATTTTAAAAAGAATTATAAATAGTTTCTGTCATCACCCATTTCCCGATAACAGCGACTGTCCGCTCAGTAAAATGAAGAAATACCCCCGTTTTCGAGGTTTCGTATGAATAACACGTTCGTCGAAGAATGGCATATGACACATCGCTGGAAAGCTTATTCCTTCATCTACACGCTCGTAACATCGACTGGTTTTTTTTCGTAGTTATAACAAGCGATTTCATTGGATTAAAATTGGTTTCTAATGACGCTTTCTTGCTGAAATCTGCTACAAGTTTCGTGATTGGTCAATTTTGAGCACGTGACCTAAGGCAGCCAATCAAATTACAGCTGTGATACCAAGCTCGTGTTCGATAAATTACAGAAGTTTGCGAAAGAATTTTGTTAAATTGTGTTATTCTGAACGTTTTGAGCAAGAAATCACGATATATATTAAAAATATGGAACTTCGTGAATGTATCGTGCTAGGTTACGAGCTGTGACAAAGATTTTTCATGCATATATTTTTGCATTAAACATCGTGTCCGAGCCGAGAATTCAAGGCGACGAAAGCCGAGATGTCATTTGACTTACATTACACGCGATCGCACGAAAAGATGGAAATAATAACTTAGATGTAAGTTTGATTACTTTTAGATATATTTTTGTTGATTTTATTTATTACTTTGTATAATATATTTAAAGATTTGTTTAAAACGTCTTTATTTTCCTCTTTGACGTGTTCGATGTGGACCCGTTGTCGAAATGTGTGTCTGAGAATTTTATTTTCAATAACATCGCGAGAAATAGTGAATAATTTTTTAATTTAACGATAAAAAATGTTAAATTGAAATGGAATATGTATTTCAGACATTGTGAAATGTGATAGATTTAATAAATGAATGACATTACAGGTAGGTCCATAAAAATATATACTATTTTGACGTGACTAAGGCTTGGCCGGATAACCGGCCTGCAATGTCTGGGGACTCGATGCTTCTTGGCCGGATAACCGGCCTACGGTGTTGAAAGAGTTAATATTCTTCCTTGATTCAAACTGGGGCAGAGGCAAGCAGAGCGAGTTGATGACCTTCACATTGTGGTGTTTCAGGTGGACCAGGTGCTCCGAGTCGAGAGGATGCGGCAAGCCATCATGGAGAACCTGAGAGTAGAGTTTGCCAAGCCCCTGCTGCCAAATGCAGCAATGTATGCCCACTACCCCTTCCCCCCTTACCCAGGCCACCCAGGCCACATGGCATACAGACCAGGTGGGCGTGGTGCCCCGCCCCACGGGGCGGGCCCACAGTCTCAGAAGGGCAGAGGAAGAGGCATCCTTGGTAATGGTGATATCACTTAGCCATCCTCCCGGGTTTAGTTGGCTTTTCTTTCTTTTTATTCTTTTATCCACATTTTCATTTAGTTGAGTATGCGTAGCCACATTCTTGCATGATGAATTAATATACCACCTTTGTTCATCTTAATAGTTTCTCCCTGTTCTCTCTTAGCAGTCCTACTAATTATTCAAGTAATGTTGTATTTGTGTGTCGTCCTTTTATGGACCCAAAAATATAATGGGGAGATGAGCAGTCGTTGAGAAGACGTTGCTTAAATTCCCTACATTCACTGACTAATGTACATCATTGCATTCTAATCCACCTTAATGATAGTATGAAACCATGAGCAATTATTGACGAAAAATAAGCTGTTAAATTTGTCGGAGAGCAAACCGCTGTAGTTGATACTTGACCTTGAAGATAGTCTTAGTAAAGTTTTGAGCAATCCGACCTGTCAGTTAAAAGGAAAATCAATGTCGATGAAACTTAATATTTTCTTTTTGCCTGCAGGCCGTTCACCAATAGATTCCCGAGGAGGCCAGTTAGAGATTGCTGGAGTTGTGGTGGGCAGCTGGGGTCCGAACCTGTCAGCTGGACGCGGGGGTCGGGGTGGCATGAGTCCTCAGGTCATGTCTGTGGGCCGCCGCGGCATGCCAGGGCGGGGCTACCTCCCAAGCAGACCTATCAGAGGCCGCAGTCCAGCCCTTTACAGTATGGGGCGTGGCCTCAGACCCACGTACAGACCGGTGAGACATTTATTTTGTAGTTTTGTTTCGTAAATATAATGTAAAAATATGTCAGTACATATGTTCGCCTTTTAGTGTGTTCCCATATGTGTTCCATTTATTATATGGTGCCAAACTAAACCAGACATTTTTTTACCAAAACATCACATAAGAAAACTTTTAACTTTATGGGTAACAACTGGTTTATTGCTTTTAATGATGTTTCGATGTAGATTCTTACTCTGTTATCAAGCTGGAGTAATAATCTACATCAAAACGTTGCTTAATGCAGTAATCTAGAAGTTATTATCCATAAAGTTATGTGTTTTGTTAATAATCATCAACTTCTAGAATACAAATCTACATCAAAACGTTGATAAATGCAGTAATCTAGAAGTTATTATCCATAAAGTTATTTGTTTTGTTATTAATCATAAACTTCTAGAATACAAATGACGCAGTTTGAAACATTGCTCATTGGGAAACTCTTTTTGAAACTTGTTGGGAATGTTGGACCATATTTTGTTGAGCTAGGAGGTTAGTAACGGTAGACCTGTAGAGCAGTTCAGCAAGATGCTTGCTTCTGTTTCAGGGTATGTATGCTGCACGGGGCACAGGCCGTGGTTTCCGAGCAGTCCGCCGTGCACCCCTCCGGGTCCGACCCCGCATCAGTGGGCGTGGGCGTGCTGGGAAACCCATGACGATGCCAGGGCCGGGGCGTGGAAGAGGAGTAACTGTTGACTCCTCGGGGTGAGTGTTGTGGGCAACGGAGCTGTTGTGTGTATGGGAAGGAAATGTGTGTGTGTGTAAGTGTGTGTGTGTGTGTGTGTGTGTAAGTGTAAGTGTATTGGCAGTTTGGGGAGAAAAAGGCCTCTGTCCTTGATAACTGTCCTTTGTAGCTGACATTATGATGAAACCCTCCTTCACATCTTTTCGGGGCAGTAGGCTTGCCAAGTGGATAAGGCATTAGCTCGTCACACTGAAGGCCTAGTTTCGATTCCCCTCGTAGATGACAAGGTGTGAAGCCCATTAGTGTGGTTCCCCTGCCCTGATTGTGCTGCAATATTGCTACAAGCGGCAGCAAACCTCACGCACTCACTCACTCACTCACTCACTCACTCACTCACTCAGTCTTGAGCATCCCTGTTGTAAAATAAATAACTGATCAATGCATTAATAGATTATTCCTGCGGTGCATAAAGATAGGTACTTGCACTAACACGACTAAGCGACAAAGTCCTGCTTTTGTAAGATGGCTTTGTACATGTGGACCCTGCGAAATACATTCTACTTGTTGCTCTGATGGCAGTAAGATATCAATGTATTTCATGTAATAGAAGAATCTTTCCAGAAATTGATATGGGTTTGCGTAAGGTCTGATATCAAATTAAAAAAGTGTCTAAAGACCCTGTAGTCCGCTGTGGCTGCAGATCAGGACCTGTTCGAGGTCCCTGTGGTCAACTGTGGCAGCAGAAGAACCCATGTGTAGCCTTGTGAACGATGCCTACAATCATTGTGGGTTTGAATCCCAGATTCACCCTGTTTGTTTCTAGTTTTGTCAGCACCATACCCATGCTTGTGGGTTTCACTGAAGTGGTAAACGCCTTAAGACCTGCATCATTCAGACATTTCTCCCACCTCAAGCGGACATGCCTTGACATGCCTGAAATACTGTTAAAAAAGGTGTTGAACTGTCCTCTCTCTCTCTCTCTCTCACTCTCTCTCACTCTCTCTCTCTCACTCTCTCTTTTTCTGTTGATAGATTAGTTTCAGTTTGTTTTGTCCTTTCAGATATGTGGATTAGTCACTTTCCACCATGGGGACGCCAGGAGGTTGCAGTGGCAGGGACGATGTTACCATGGCAGCCAGTTCGTCCCACACTGCTCACACCACCAAGCAGGACAATAAAACCACTGAAGCTGACCTGCTGCCTCTTGAACCGCCTGGCGACACTGCGATCTATACCCCAGCCTAACAACACTGCCCAAACAGTCTTTTCTTTCCCAAACCCCCAACCCCTACGACGGCCGGTATTTGTGGAGCTACCTTCTGTCTTGTCTGACCAGGAAACTGACAAGCCATCTGTAGTTATATTGATTCTCAAAGAAATGAATTTGAAATGGAAAGTATTTTCTTGGAATCTGAGATGATCAGTGTGAAGACGTTCTGATGGCTTGTTGAGAAAGTTCTCAGTCTGACAAGACCATAGCCTCAATCTGAGTCAAGTTCAGTAATTGTTACTTTATATTTCTGTTGTTATGTTATATTGAATTTTTATGATGAATTTGACTCTTATTGATAAAAACCTGTACCTCCACAAACACAAGCATCTGTCGAAGCCGAGAAGCCGGTCGCAGCTGATCAGGGTACTTGTGATTCAGCGTGGCCTCATCACCACCTATTTGTCTCGTGTAACGGGAACATGTTACGGAGAGGGTTATCTCCACATACCAATGGTTGGCTGCTGAAGCAGACAGAAACCCACGGCCATTGAAGGACACTGTACAAGTGCTCTAAACGGAGCAGTCATTGAGGAAGAGTGTGCCGCCGCCGCGACAGTGACGATGCTCGATTGAGTCACAGCAGCATTTGACGAACCGTCATCAGCTATGAGACTATCGTCAGGAAAGTCAGTGCTATCAACTTTATGGACAACTTTTTTTGGGTGTTTTTGCCCAATATATGCATTTACATTTTTACCAATGTTGGAAGCGCTGTAAGAAGCGTGAACGCCAAATGGAATCTTGCAAGGGGTGGACAGACAAGCAACTGTATGGATGGAGAGGAGTGACTGATGCGGATTTATTTTTGACTGACTTTTATACAGAGAAATGTATTATTTTTGTACATTTCATATTTGTTTTTGTACAATCTGGCAGTGTTTACCGAAGGAGGACGGACAACAGAAGGAAAGAAGTTCCCCCACAAGGAAATGTTCCTTTCATGCTTTTTATGCAAGGACTTCTCCATGTGTGAGGGAACAACAGGTTGATGCAAGGACTTCTCCCTGAGAGGAAAAGAAAAGGTTAATGTGGGCATTGCTCTGATCTCTGAAGAAAATCAGGTTAAAATTGGTCATAAGCCGTGGTTAAACTCATAATATCAAACGCTTAACATACAGGTTTGTCTCTATCGACAGGTTGATTCAAGATGTTTTCTTTCTTTCAATACCCACCAACACTGATGTGTCCTTGGTACAGATGCTATCTTGACAATTTCTACAAGAAATGATTTCAATGAAGATTCCAGCTCTATGTCAAGCAAGCAAGGTGTAAGATTTCATCTTATTGTTGGTCCTCAAATTTTCCAGTTTTCTCAGATATCGGGTCAAAGTGTTCCACAACAGACAGGAACAGTGATTGCTAGGTCTATTAAAGTGAGAAAGAAATGTGTTAGTACTTCGAAGATTGCGTGAAACATGCAGAGTTGCTCTGTACTGAGACAAACATACAAACATAGATCAGGTCTTATGGACAAGATTAAACTAAGGAAGCAAGTTCACCGGCCACGTGCCAACAAAGCTACAGTGCCTCCGAAGGGATGGAGGAATCTATAAAACTTAAGACATTGATGAAAAATGTAAGCCTGCCCAGAATAGACTCGACCACAAGGTCCCTTGTAAGGTGAGCTTCTGTTCTGCGGAGACACAACACCATCTTTACTACGGGTGCCTCGACGAGCACCGCGAATGATTATTCTTGTTGCTGTTGATATCTGGCCCAAGGGCTAAAGGTTAGGAGCGGATTTTCCTACTTTCGAATTACAAGATAATTGTAAGATTGTCGCAAGACAAAATGTTTTGATAAGACGTCTAATGAGAGATAAATGCTAGGCGAAAACACACTTGCCCTCCTCTCAGATGTCTAAATCAGGCTCGACCCAGCCTCCAATGGGTTTTGGATGAAGTAATTTAGTTTTTGTTGAAAGATGTCTTTTAAGCAGAGATGTGCCCCTAGAGAGGATTAAGAATGAAAAAGGGGATCTTTTCAAACTTATTATTCTCATGTCAAGTTTATTATGCGATAAAATAATTGGAATATTCAAGTTGTGTTTTCATATCTTACACGATATACTATTGATGTACGAGTTGAATATTTTAAAATGTTAATGAGTAAAGGTGAAGGTTGAACCACATATCGGGGTGCTGATACTTGTATCATGCCGAGGATTTTAGTACATCATGAAAACTATACCCCATATACTCTGAATTGTAATCTTTTCAAACTTATATCATTAAGCTTTGTAGCCCTAGAATTCATTGTGACAGTAACTTTATGTACACCTAGTGTGGAAATAAGATAGCCCAGGACTTAGATAATGTGAAAATATTTGAATAATTATTCAAGCATCATGGAATTTGAATAATGTAATGTGCATGTGAACTTAGCTATTGGTCATGAACTACATATATTCTTGTGTTAAATTGATTGATTTTTCTCAGTACCCTAATGTGTTATGTCATTGTTCCACCTGATTCAAGGTTTTTTCTGGATACCAAGAGGAGAGAGATGGATCCAAGTTTTAAGATTGAAATGACTAAACTGCATGATAAATAGATGAGGACAACATATTAAGGGTACGATGTAATATTTCAATGTCTTTGTAGTTGAACTTTGATGCAAGTCAGATTGTCTTTTTGCCTGATAATCCTAATGGAGTAAGTCTTAACCTGTAATTCCATGATGCTAATATTTTTTAATTTCTTGACATATTGTGTGAGTTTCTAATTTGATCTTGCATATAACCATGCTTGCTTTTCTGATTATTGTTTTTAAGTCAAATTGCACAATGTTGGACTTTCCGTGTAGTGGTGACAATTAAAATGCCTGTCCCAGATGTTGCATGTGTGGCCATTATGTTTGTATTTCTGAATTTTATTATTATAGGAATATGTGAATAATCATAATGCTAATAATGATGATTATGAGGAAAATATATTAAATATTTCATTTTGTTTATACTCACTCTTGATAACAATAACGGGGGTATCCTTTGAAACAGTTCTTCGTACTCGTTACTTGTATGGTTGCTATAGAAACCAGTTCTTTGCCCAACTATGACAACTGTTTGGCTTGTGTTAATGCAAGGGTGTTTCCTTACTACATTACATTGAAGAACTTAAGGAGATTGTATTCAATTGTCATGATTTTTTCTCTCCACTGTATCAAGTTTGACTTTTGCTTCACCTAGATAGAATATTGATATAAGCTGGTAACTTTAGGGACTTTGTAGCATATATTGTGATGTTTGATTTTCCTGAGATCTTCCAAGTCAACAAAGTACACTACAGCAGAGCACTTTTTGAAGTTTATGAATTGTCTGAAGGTTATTGGACTAAGATTCTGGGCAGTCCTTGTCTGTCTCGAGGAACTCCCTCCCACGTTGTTTCCTCGGGATACTGACAAGCAGGAAGAGTTAACACCCGGTGGTGTAATGACCTTAAGGATTATCTCCCCTGACAAAACCTTAAGCCCTGTCCTACTGTGGTAGGGTGTCCATGTGTCCGACACATGCTACATAGGCTGAGCCAGGGACTGCCCGACAGGTCCGGTATAGAGGTATTTTATTGATTCCTTACAGCTAGAAATCTGTATCTGTGAAATATTTAAGAAAAAACGGCAAAGGCTTGGACCAGGCCAGGGAACTGTTAGCCCAGGGTTGTCGAAAACAGTGGTACGGTTTTGTCTGTTACTGAATAAATGTTGTTTTGTGGTGAAAACAAGTGTTATCTTGTGCTGATGCTGTGAATTGCCGCCTTTTGCATACAGGAGAGGAGTTTGTGTATGTTTTACACCACAATACAGTGTTGAAGTGAAAAATAATTTATGCCTGTAAATAATCTACTCTGTATCGGGCACCCAAATAGTCAATAGCGTGAGCTATGATCTACAGTCTGGGCATGACAGGACACCCCTGGGATTCCGGGTTACAATTGTCCCCAGCAACCTATGGTGGTTGTACGAGGCAACCAAATGGATTGGATGTTCAGGCTTTGTGATTTGCTCACAGAGTCAATCACTGGATTGTCTGGTCCAGATGTGATTGTTTATAGGCTGTCGTCACAGCTGCAATAAGGCTGAGTGCGGCTTTAAGCAGCAAACAACCGGTTGAGCCATGACACATTGTAACCAATGGCCTAGTAATTGAAGGTCCTGCAATTCGCTATGCAACTCTTGTCTTGTGTGTTTCGTTAACCTGTCATGAGCAGGTTATGGTACTTTTTTCTCCAATCTGAACCAGTTATGACCATGCCTGTGTGTTTCCCCAGAGTGGTAAGATCTATGTCCAGTGTCTCTTGAGATTTCCTCACACCCCTGTGGGGATTCTGGGATAGAATTGGTCCCCATCAACCTGTGCTGGTCGTAAGAGACGATTTACTGGATCGAGTGATCAGTCATGCTGACCTGGTTGATGGTGACATCGTGGACCGTTTCTCACAATATTAATCACTGATTATTATCAGGCAGCCGCAATACTGATGGAATATTGCGGAGTTTGGCGTCTAAGAACAAAAAAACACATTAGGCTGACAGTGTAATATTACTGAAATTTCTCATCGGAGTAAAGATTTCTGATTAGTAAGAAATACTCATCACAAAGAATGAACACAAAATATTTTGTTCGATAACTTTTATCAATGCAAGTTCCAACTATCACAAGACAATGGTGCTGCTACAACAACAAACTCAAATGTATGCACCAAAAATACCCCAAGGAGGGTGGAAAGTTCACCTTGAGATAGGTTGAGGAGCATCCAAACACAACTTCCCATCATGTAAAAACACCACCCAAGGCGTTGATCAGTGATCCACCACAATGACTTTTCAAAAATCCACCACTGACAGATGGCCATACAAACTACACTAACATTTGGCACCCATGGAAGGTTGTACACATTCTGGCATCGGCCTCATTCTACCCAGAGTTTTACACGCACAAATCATAGAATGGAGGCAGAAAAAAATATATATTTGCGTTATTCATTGTACCAAATTCTTGACAAGAAATACTAGTACACAACTTACAGTAACTACACCATTTCATGACTTTACAGGACCCTCATTTCCTACAATAACCTTCGAAAATTTGCAATCTTATTAAAATCGGATCTGAGTTCTTGCTGCCGCTAAACAAAGATCTGAGGAGATCCCATTACGGGTCACATCAGAACGACCTTTCATCCAACCAATCAAAGCGTCGCTTACCAGATCATGAAAGTGACAGTCTGAATGTGTTGTCTCATCATGCAACCTCGAAAACGTTAACACAGGGTAATCCAAACGACACTTACGGCCTGTACGACGGATTCTTTCAAAATTATCGTCTATCTCTGGCTTCAGTGGGATAAACATTTGAACGGAGGATGCGTTGCACAGTATGTGGGAAGCACTGCCATACACTCTCAACCATATATTAGACATTTGGAATGTTTGTTCAGTTTTCAAAATTTTAATTGAGAACTGTGTCAACATACTTTTCAAGCGTAGTCTGAAATGGAAGTCGCCAGGTTGAAATGAGTGCCGTAAAGCTCGTGAAAGCTGCTTTCTAATTGACTGATATCGACTTCTTGTTTGTCATTTCAGTGGTTTCAAAGTTCGCAAAAGGTCATTCTGACGTGACCTGTAATGGGATGTCCTCAGATCTTTGGCGATAGCGAGAACTAAGATCTGATTTAAATGAGATTGTGAAATTTGTAACTAGAGGTCCTTTGGACCCCCAGTTTTTTAGGTCAAGGTAAGACCCTGCTACCCGAATATGTTATGAGAAACACACCATGCCATCAGTGAGTCCAACCATCCAATGCAATTAGGTGAGGTGAGGTGAGGTGAAATGGGGTTTAACGTCGCGTCCAAGATTATTGCACTTATATAGCGACGTGCATGTACGTGTATGTGTTTGTGTGGCTGCTTGTACTAGTCCGGACTGATGCCGATTTATAGTGCTAGCTCACTGCCGCAGTTTAACATGAATACTCCACTCAGACACAGCATACTGACCTCGAGCCGACCAGTCCTTGTTTTAACCCCTTAATGCCGAGCGCCAGACAGGGTAACAACAAGTACCATCTTTTAACGTCTCTTGGTATGACGTGGCTGGGGATCGAACCCCGGACCTTCCGCTCTACCACTAGACCACAGAGGCGGACTCCAATGCAATTAATGCCCTGTTGCAATCATAGGTTTCTTGGGATTAATTTTGATACAAATTCCTCACTACACAGGAGCCTGTAAATTCTCCAGTCTTGTCCAGACGACCCAGTGGTCGACAGCAAGAGCAATGATTCATGCCGTCGGTATAATGACACATTGTAGCTACCCAATTCACAAGAGTCACACGACTCCTATTGGATGAATCCATTCACACAACAGATATTGAAATATGGTTGCTCGTCTCTATTGTACCTCATGACAAAGCCCTGATAACAAATAGATTTCTTTAATACAAGGGGCGGTCGGGTAGCCTAGTGGTTAAAGCGTTCGCTTGTCACGCCGAAGACCCGGGTTCGAATCCTGACATGGGTACAATGTGTGAAGCCCATTTCTGGTGTCCCCCGCCGTGATATTGCTGGAATATTGCTAAAGGCGGCGTAAAACCAAACTCACTCACTCACTCTTTAATACAAATAAATGTTACATGGTACATCATGACTTGGGTTTGAAGACAAGAGAGGTGACAGTGTTCCCTGTTTTGCCCCCAAACTGAAATGTTGGTGTGGGTATCACAGACTCGAGAGAGAAATCTGAAACAAAAACAGAGTTGTCTTGTACTGGTAACTTAGGTCTTCACCAAAAAAGGTAATAACATACAGCATCTGTATTTCATGTCTTCCTACCAACCAAGCAGTCTCTGGAATCAAGGAAATAAACCCTCATGAAGAGAATAAAACAATAAAATAGGTGATTGGGAATAACCTTGTCTGTACTTGACAAGTGTTCATATATTACTCATATGAATGACAGATTAACTATTGTAATATGAAAGCGTCCGGTGTTCTTTAACTTTTTGTGAGAAGCATATATGACTGAAGGAGTGAGTTTGATTTAACACTGCTTTGAGTAATAATACAGTTATATCACAGTGCGTCAGCTTAATGTGGGAAGAAAGCCCGAAGTGATGCTGGTCTCCATATGTTTACCACTCTAGTGAAACCCACAAGCACGTGTATGGTGCTGACAAACCTAGGAACATAATCTGGGCGAACCGGGATTTGAACCCACAATCATAGGTTTCTGGCGTGCCCCAGTAGTATCATGTACACTGTGCATCCCAGTAAGATGACATATATGCAACACCAGGATGATCAGGGATTCAACCCACGACCACTGGATTCTGGTACACAAAGGGATGCAACTCTGCACAGCTGATTCCAGACCTCAGATAACTGGCAATGCAAGCCAACACCGACAGTTACCCCAACTGTCCTGTACATGATCAACCTCAAACAGTGTCCTTAACAAGCTGTACCTGTAGAGAAAAATTCCTCCAATTGTTCACAAGTCCAGTTACACGACGTGATCACAAACAAACCATCTGCCCGGAGGAGATGCTTGATGTTTTCCTGGTACGTCCGCCGCGCGGTCAGTGCATTGTCCGGTATGAGGCTGATGGCATCATACGTGCCCTTGTCCACACACATCTTGTAGTGACCACACCGACATGTCAGCGCCCCCTCTCGTACATCAGTGGTCAGGTCAGCTGTCTGAAATCACAATGGACATCTGGACATGTCTACATACACAGCAACTTGTCCAAAACAAACTTTGCAAACTTTATGAGGGGGATCGACGGTTACTGAGAGGGGGAAAAATAGAACATTACTGATAGATTTGTGACTATTGTTGTACTGTTCTGTTTCTGTCCTTAACAGGTGTTGGTGTTCTTTACTGCAATATAACAGATCGATGTGTTTTTTACCTCAATATAACAGCTGTTGGTGTCCTGTACCGCAATATAACAGGTCAAGGTGTTCTTTACCTCAATATAACAGGCGTAGGTGTTCTTTACCTCAATATAACAGTTGTAGGTGTTCTTTACCTCAATATAACAGTTGTAGGTGTTCTTTACCTCAATATAACAGTTGTAGGTGTTCTTTACCTCAATATAACAGTTGTAGGTGTTCTTAACCTCAATATAACAGGTCGAGGTGTTCTTTACCTCAATATAACAGGTGTAGGTGTTCTTTACCTCAATATAACAGGTGTAGGTGTTCTTAACCTCAATATAACAGGTGTAGGTGTTCTTTACCTCAATATAACAGTTGTAGGTGTTCTTTACCTCAATATAACAGGTGTAGGTGTTCTTAACCTCAATATAACAGGCGTAGGTGTTCTTTACCTCAATATAACAGGTCGAGGTGTTCTTAACCTCAATATAACAGTTGTAGGTGTTCTTAACCTCAATATAACAGTTGTAGGTGTTCTTAACCTCAATATAACAGGTGTAGGTGTTCTTAACCTCAATATAACAGGTGTAAGTGTTCTTAACCTCAGTATAACAGGCGTAGGTGTTCTTTACCTCAATATAACAGGTGTAGGTGTTCTTAACCTCAGTATAACCGGCGTAGGTGTTCTTAACCTCAATATAACAGGTGTAGGTGTTCTTAACCTCAGTATAACAGGTGTAGGTGTTCTTAACCTCAATATAACAGGTGTAGGTGTTCTTTACCTCAATATAACAGGTGTAGGTGTTCTTAACTTCAATATAACAGGTGTAGGTGTTCTTTACTTCAATATAACAGTTGTTGGTGTTCTTTACCTCGAAATAACAGGCGTAGCTGTTCTTTACCTCAATATAACAGGCGTAGGTGTTCTTTACCTCGAAATAACAGGTGTAGCTGTTCTTTACCTCGAAATAACAGGTGTAGCTGTTCTTTACCTCGAAATAACAGGTGTAGCTGTTCTTTACCTCAATATAACAGGCGTAGGTGTTCTTTACCTCAATATAACAGGCGTAGGTGTTCTTAACCTCAATATAACAGGTGTAGGTGTTCTTAACCTCAGTATAACAGGTGTAGGTGTTCTTAACCTCAATATAACAGGTGTAGGTGTTCTTAACCTCAGTATAACAGGCGTAGGTGTTCTTAACCTCAATATAACAGGTGTAGGTGTTCTTAACCTCAGTATAACAGGCGTAGGTGTTCTTAACCTCAATATAACAGGTGTAGGTGTTCTTAACCTCAGTATAACAGGTGTAGGTGTTCTTAACCTCAATATAACAGGTGTAGGTGTTCTTAACCTCGATATAATAGGTGTAGGTGTTCTTTACTTCAATATAACAGTTGTTGGTGTTCTTTACCTCAATATAACAGCTGTAGGTGTTCTTAACCTCAATATAACAGGTGTAGCTGTTCTTTACCTCAATATAACAGGCGTAGGTGTTCTTTACCTCATTATAACAGGCGTAGGTGTTCTTTACCTCGAAATAACAGGTGTAGCTGTTCTTTACCTCAATATAACAGGCGTAGGTGTTCTTTACCTCAATATAACAGGTGTAGGTGTTCTTTACCTCAATATAACAGGTGTAGGTGTTCTTAACCTCAGTATAACAGTTGTAGGTGTTCTTAACCTCGATATAACAGGCGTAGGTGTTCTTTACCTCAATATAACAGCTGTAGGTGTTCTTTACGTCATTATAACAGGCGTAGGTGTTCTTAACCTCAATATAACAGGCGTAGGTGTTCTTAACCTCAATATAACAGGTGTAGGTTTTCTTTACCTCAATAGAACAGTTGTAGGTGTTCTTAACCTCAGTATAACAGGTGTAGGTGTCCTGTACCTCAATATAACAGGTGTAGGTGTTCTTTACCTCAATATAACAGGTGTAGGTTTTCTTTACCTCAATAGAACAGTTGTAGGTGTTCTTAACCTCAGTATAACAGGTGTAGGTGTCCTGTACCTCAATATAACAGTTGTAGGTATTCTTAACCTCAGTATAACAGGTGTAGGTGTCCTTTACCTCAATATAACAGTTGTAGGTGAACCTCAATATAACAGGTGTAGCTGTTCTTTACCTCAATATAACAGGTGTAGGTGTTCTTTACCTCAATATAACAGCTGTAGATGTCCTGTACCTCAATATAACAGCTGTAGGTGTTCCGTACCTCAATATAACAGTTGTAGGTGTTCTAAACCTCGATATCACAGGTGTAGGTGTTCTTTACCTCAATATAACAGGTGTAGGTGTTCTTTACCTCAATATAACAGCTGTAGGTGTTCTTTACCTCAGTATAACAGGCGTAGGTGTTCTTAACCTCAATATAACAGGCGTAGGTGTTCTTAACCTCAATATAACAGGTGTAGGTGTTCTTTACCTCAATATAACAGCTGTAGGTGTTCTTTACTTCAATATAACAGCTGTAGGTGTTCCGTACCACAATACAACAGCTGAAGGTGTCCCGTACCTCAATATAACAGCTGTAGGTGTCATGTACCTCAATATAACAGCCGTAGGTGTCATGTACCTCAGTATAACAGCTGAATGTCCTTACCTCAATATAACAACAGCTGTAGGTGTCCTTCACCTCAATATAACATGTGTAGGTATCCTGTACCTCAATATTACCACTGAAGGTGCCCTGTACCTCAATATAACAACAGCTGAGGGTGTCCTGTACCTCAACATAGCAGATGTAGGTGTCCTTCACCTCAATATAACATGTGTAGGTATCCTGTACCTCAATATTACCACTGAAGGTGTCCTGTACCTCAATATAACAACAGCTGAGGGTGTCCTGTACCTCAACATAGCAGATGTTGGTGTCCTGTACCTCAATATAACAGACGGTGCTGTCCTGTGCCTCAATATAACAACATCTGTAGATGTCCTGAACCTCAATATAACAGACGTTGGTGTGCTGTACCTCAATAAAACAGGTGTTCCTCACTATAACAGCTGAGGGTGTCCTGTACCTCAGTATAACAGCTGTAGGTGTGCCGTACCTCAATACAACAACAGCTGTAGGTGTGCCGTACCTCAATATAACAAATGCAGGTGTCCTGTAGCCCAGTATAACAACTGTAGGTAAACTGACCTCATATTTGATGTCTGCCATTCCTTCTTTGTCTGCGATGTTGCGAGCGAGTTGTACTGCAGTCTCGGAGTAGTCAACGCCAGTCAGGTCCCTGTACCCCTCTCTGTGCTGAAACACCAAACCTTCATGTTGGTGGAAATAACTCAACATAAGACCCTGGTATCGACATTGAGAAAAATTTCTATTTTATACAGAATGCACAGGCTCAGTCTACTTCAAGGACTGTTGTTTCCATCAGGTTCTTGAAGGATGGAGCTGATGTTTTCATTTATCATATACCCGTGAAGATCCGGGGTAAATAGGTCTTCAGCAACCCACGCTTGCTATAAAAAGCGACTCTGCTTGTCGTAAGAGTCGACTAACAGGATCGGGTGCTCAGGCTCTCTGACTTGGTTGGTGCATGTCATTGCGTGGATCGATGCTCATGATGTCAATCCCTGGATTGTCTGGTCCAGACTCGATTATTTACAGATCCCCGTCAAATAGCTGGAATATTGCTGAGTTTGTTAAACAACAAACAGACAAACAAAAACATTTATACTATTGTACACACGGGGTTTGTTAAATCATATGAATACAATGTGTGAAACTTCGTCTAGGTGTCGCCTGTTATGGATGGAATATTACAAAGCCTGATTGACTCACTCACTTATGCATGGAGTCTCCACCTACCAGCTCAACCAGCATCATGCCGTTGCCACAACCCAAGTCCAAGATGGCGTCCTGTGTGTCCACATCCTCGCAGTCCTCCTCCAGCCATCGGACAACCCGCATCTGACTCTCCTCGCCAAACCTGCACGCGAAGTGAACATGTAACACAACAGTAGAGGTTTGTGAACACAGAAAAACAATAGAATTACCACGTGAACACGGGATAACACAACAGCAGCCCAATGTCAACGTGAATAAAAAGAGCAGCGCCATTTGATAACGGAATAAAAAAAGAAACGCCACGTGAACAAGGAAAAACAACAGCAGCGATGTGAACAAGTAGTAACAGCAGTGACATGTGAAAATGGAATAACAACTGCAGAACTATGTAAACACAGAATAAAAGCGGCGCTATGTGAACATGGAATAACACAACAGCAGTGAGCATGGAATAACACAACAACAGCGACATCTGAACATGGAATAACAACAGCAGCAGCATGTGAACATGGAAAAACAAATGTAGCAACATGTGAACACAGAATAACAAAAGCAGCAACATGTGAACACAGAATAACAAAAGCAGCAACATGTGAACATGGAATAACGACAGCAGCAACATGTGCACATGGAATAACACCACAGCAGTGACAAGTGAACATGGAAAAACACAACAACAGCGACATGTGAACATGGAATAACAAATGTAGCAACATGTGAACACAGAATAACAAAAGCAGCAACATGTGAACATGGAATAACAACAGCAGCAACATGTGCACATGGAATAACAACAGCAGCAACCGGTGAACATGGAATAACAACAGCAGCAACATGTGAACATGGAATAACAACAGCAGCAACAAATGTAGCAACATCTGAACACGGAATAACAGCAGCGATATGTGAACACAGAAGCAACATGTGAACACAGAATAACAGCAGCAACATGTGAACAGCAGCTTCTGATCTATCACTGGTATTTTGATGGGACACAGGTTTTAAAAGGGAGTTCATATATTCCCAGATTAAGTAAGTTAAATATATACATGTATATATCAAAATATTCACAGCAGTCTTTGCTGAAAGCTGTTGAGACGATTAGCCCAAGCCTGTCTAATGACACTATTTTTTCAGTAGATCTCAATATTAATGTACAGACTTGAATGTCAAAGCTTACCAGACTGAAAGACAATTTACCAGACTCAGGCTACGGACTAGTGGCTAAAGTCTCAGAGCTGTCAACACAAATTAGACAACAGCAGCTGAGATAATTGCCATGGCCAGCAGCGAAGAGTCCTGTGCAGGTCAGCTGCCTGTGATACAAGTTAGAGTTGGCCACTGAAGCATGGCATTGTGGATGAGATGAGGAGTACAGCAGGCTGACCATACAGGTATGGCTTGTATATGTGGCAGACTGATAGAGACTCCCCATATGATTAAATGTAGAATGCCTTGTAGAGGTCAAGGCTTGACCCAGGGACAGCATCTATGCAGGTTCGCTGACTTACGCCTCACAGATGCCACCTGGTCAGTGCTGTTTCATCATTATAATGTAGTTGTATTTAATTTGACATAACGCAATAAAAATGTTGTGCACCCACTGATGGACTCCTGTGTTTGAAGACCAACAAACAAATGTAACTTTTTAACCTGGGATATTTGTCACAAACAATTGCATGATTAATTCTTATCACACAACTGTCCTCACCATATATATCACACAACTATCCTCACAATGAATTACATAACTGTCCTCACCATTTATATCACACACCTATCCTCACAATGAATTACATAACTGTCCTCACCATTTATATCACACAACTATCCTCAAAATGAATTACATAACTGTCCTCACCATTTATATCACACAACTATCCTCAAAATGAATTACATAACTGTCCTCACCACATATATCACACACTTGTCCTCACCATTTATCACACACTTGTCCTCACCATATACCAAACATATCACACACTTGTCCTCACCATATATCACACACTTGTCCTCACCATATACCAAACATATCACACACTTGTCCTCGCCATACACCAAACATTTCACACACTTGTCCTCACCATATATATCACACACTTGTCCTCACCATATATCACACACTTGTCCTCACCATATATCACACACTTGTCCTCACCATTTATCACACACTTGTCCTCACCATTTATCACACACTTGTCCTCACCATATACCAAACATTTCACACACTTGTCCTCGCCATACACCAAACATTTCACACACTTGTCCTCACCATATATATCACACACTTGTCCTCACCATATATCACACACTTGTCCTCACCATATATCACACACTTGTCCTCACCATTTATCACACACTTGTCCTCACCATATATCACACACTTGTCCTCACCATTTATCACACACTTGTCCTCACCATATACCAAACATTTCACACACTTGTCCTCACCATATATATCAACACTTGTTCTCACCATATATCACCCACTTCTGCAGAGTTGTTATAGTTGTCCAAGTCTCGGATGTAGACATCATCCCAGCTGGAAGAGAAGGAACAGAATTATCAATATTTCAGCAATATCATGGCAAGGGACACCAGAAATGGGCTTCACACATTATAACCATGTGGGGAATCGAAGCCGGGCCTTGGGCATGACGGGGGAACACTTTAACCACTAGGCGATCCCACTGCCCCTTCCAAGTATGACACCCAAGTCTTTATGACTATTTACAGAACTGATTTCTTTTCCATTGAAATATAGTTGTAGACCATTCCAGAGTCCTTGACTTTCTATGAACCTTACCAATTCAATGCCCCACCCAAGGAAACATGCCACCCATTTCATCCTACCACAGTGAACACTTCTTGAACATAATATAATTGTGAGTGTATAACCTTGAGAGTGAATTTGATCTTGAACATCAGTGAAAAGTATTTCAAGAAAAAAACATTTCAAAGGCCTATCCAGTATATACACCATATGTGGCACATGCATCTCATTGAAAGTAGGTCACAGTGACCTACCACTGATATCATTAGATTGGTCGCTATATGGCTGAAATAACGCTGATGCAATGATAAATTTTAACTCACTTACTATCATTAGACTTCCATCATTTGTCATAAATAAGTATTCAAATGATATAACCACTCGACGTACATGAAACTGAAAACAATTCTGCAGAAGAAGGCATTTAGTAAATATGACAACCAAACTCTATGTCACCCACAACCTATTCAGACCTGGAGTTTGGCCTTAAGATGACATGTACTAAGTTTCATTCACCTACAGTACACCATTCTCAAGTGGTTGGTTGGTTTGTTGTTTAACGCCGCACTCAGCAATATTCCAGCTATATGACGGCGGTCTGTAAATAATCGAGTCTGGACCAGACAATCCAGTGATTAATATCATGATCATCCATCCACGCAATTGGGATACGATGACATGCACCAACCAAGTCAGCGAGCCTGACCACCCGATCCCGTTAGTCGCCTTTTACGACAAGCTTTGTCACCTTTTACGGCAAGCATGGGTTGCAGAAGACCTATTCTACCCCGGAATCTTCATGGGTCCATTCCCAAGTGGAGGCAGTAAACAAACTTTTTTCAGGCTTTGAATTAGAGGATGACCTTGACCTTTTACATATCACTAAGCCAAATTTCCCACATGATGTGATATCCCCGAGATATCTCCAGTCACCTACTTTTGATATCAAAAGCATGTCATCCCTTGTCATACGTAAGTATTCAAACAATATAACCCCTACAGCCATAAGACTTCAAAAGGTGTTGTAGTGAAAATGGCAAACATGCTTCATGAACCTTCACTGTGACCTTGACCTCTTATATAGGTCACTCACAACCTATTCAGATCATAGCCACGCCCAAAGTACCAAGTTTCACTGACATATTGTAAATGCTTCTGGAGTTCTTGAGGATGACCTTAAGGATGACCTTGACCTTTAATGACTGGTCAATGTGTCAAAACCATTCTGAGGTTTCTTGAAACTATCAGGCCATCACTGTCACGAGCCTGCATCTGGGAATCAGTCTTTCCTTCAACATGTTATGGACACCTAGCCCCATAAAACCTAATATTGGATTGTGTAATATATATACTGTAAATCTTGAAATTAACGCGAGCGTGAATTAAATTTAAAAAATGTGAATGGTCTTTGCTCGCATTATTAACTTGGCATTTATGTCTTGAAATGACTATCAACAATAAGAAGGCCTCACTGCGCACTGAGGATAACAGAAATATCAACTTGAATATAAACACAAACACGGCTTATTGAGCAGCAGTTGTAACAGGTATATTACAATGTCATTCACTGAATAAGAATTACACAATGGGCATCCGAGGAGTTATCACTGATGGGGTCAAGAGTTCTACCCACTCGAGTCAAGATTGTTGACACCTCCTCTGCATACCAATCAGTGAACTGTTGTTGGTTCAATTATTTTATTGCCTTTGAACTTCCTTAATGCCAGTCAACCGAGTAAACATATAAACTGTATGTTGTTTTTAGGAAAACACTGTTTATTGTTATTACGGAAGTGCTCTACTCAGTGTTAATAAACCATGCTATTTGCTGTTTGATGGGATTAAGGTAAGGATATGTATCATTCCGCTGGGGATGGGGTGTGGGGAGTCGCATTGATATCGAGTCATATTTTTGGTTAGGGGTCATCAGTCGTATTAATTTGGAGATACATTAATTTCCAGATTTACATTCTATATATAAATATGTATATGCCTCTAGTTCAGCAACCATGGCACAGACTCAGGACACAGTGTGTTAATCAACTGAGGAAGTCGTTCCTGTCTTTCCTTGTTCCTCACCACTGTCGCCCAGACACCACTCGCCAAACAATGCCTTCACACTAACAGGCACACTGAACAGGCGGACATCAATCAAAGTAAACTGGTCTTCAACATAACAGTGATTGAAATGGGGTTTAACGTTGTATTCAAGATTAGTGCATTAGTGCCGCAGTTAAAGATGAATACCCCACTCCAAGCCGACCTGTCCTTGTTTTAGCCCCTGAAAGCCGACCGCTAGGGACGGAGTGAGGGAAGGAGAGAGACAGACTATTGATGTCATGTTGGAGTGGCCTGTTGATATCATGTGGGAGTGACCCTGTAGATATCATGTGGGAGTGACCGTGTTGAAAGCATGTGGGAGCAACCCTCTTGAACCCAGGTCTTCAGAGTGACGAGTGAACGCTTTAACCACTAGGCTACCCGACGCCCCTATCATGTGGGAGTAACCCTGTTTATATCATGTGGAAGTGACCAGTCGATATCATGTGGGAGTAACCCTGTTGATATCATGTTGAGCGACCAGTCGATATCATGTGGAAGTGACCCTGTTGATATCATGTGGAAGTGACCAGTCGGTATCATGTGGGAGTAACCCTTTTGATATCATGTTGAGCGACCTGTCTATATCATGTGGAAGTGACCAGTCGATATCATGTGGGAGTAACCCTGTTGATATCATGTGGGAGCGACCCTGTTGATATCATGTGGGAGCGACCCTGTTGATATCATGTGGGAGTGACCTTTAGATACCATGATGGAGTACAAATTGAACAATTAAAGTTTTTCTGAAACAGCATAATCAGTATTGCAATTCTGAATCTATGTTATACCTTGAAATATGTGTTTGATGTTAATGAAAGGGACAGGACCTAGAGGAAATGACCAGTACTTTAAAAAAATATCCAATTAATTGGAAACCATGGCTATTATTGACTGAATGTCTCCAATAGAAACTTCCCATTTCCATTGTCACAGGTGTTTTATTGGAGGAAGCATGGTAGATTTGACAAGGCCTGATAAGTTAGGAATGTCATCGACAATGACAATGATGATTCACCAGTACATGTGAACAATGTGATACCATAGACAGGTTTATGAAAGCCATGATTGTGTTAAGATCATAAACAGTTTCACTAATACTTAAAATTAACGTACCCACAAGTTCCCAAGCCATTTGCCTTTTAGTATTGTTGGATCATACGTTTTCAGACGGCATATGTTTTCGGATGGCAATGTTTATCGCAATTACTCGCGCCATAACAAGGGGTGTGGTGTCATACAGACACACATCAGATGATGGCCTGTTTTTAAGATAGAGTTGTCTTTTATAAGTGAGTGAGATGTTTTACAGTTGTTCTTGTGATTAAGGAGAAAATTCTAAATGTTTCTTAAGCGTCCAAAAACCCATAACATGGGGATACAACAAATCTGTATATTGAAAATGTGTTTTACATGTGAAAGTCCTGTAAATTGACACTAGGGAATTCTACAGCATAATAGATCAAAGTGCACCCCCATTAGGACTATAGGAGCAGTATGGAGCAGTGATCAGCTGGTGACAATGGAGTCCCTATACACCCAACAACATGGATACTTGCATCTGTAGTTTTGACTTTGCTTACTCTGAAGTAAAGTAAAATTACATTCGCTTTAATAGAGGACTAAAACAAATAGAACTGCATCTGCCCCGCCCACCTTCAAGTTCGTGTTGGGCATACCTCAGTGTTCATATCAGTATTCTGTTTTCTCAGATTATGAGAATATACTACAGTAACAGCGTGCAGGGTGCAGCACATCACATGCCCGTCGACGTCGAGTCTCTACCTATCACCAAAGTACAACGTGTGACAATGACAAGATGACTTCACCTCCACACATAGCATACCATGTGATCGACCACATGGTTAATCTATTTTTAACTGGAGCCGCGGGGTGTTGTGCGTCACAAAAATTCATAGAGCGCGTTAGAAGTTATTACAATTGTTTTGTTCCCAGTTCTGAAGACTGAAAGTCTCTGTCATCGCCCGTGACATCACTAGCCTGCGTCCCAGTGTTTGGTTCCATGTTGAAGATCATTACAGAGAAACGGAAGTAGCAGACAGCAGTGTACTAGCCGGTAGGCAACTCATTCTAATACTCAACAACCATCAGACAATTCATCTTGTTACCTTTTTACCGCTGTTTTCCGTTAATTCAATCAACAATATTAAATTATATCAGATGTCATATACATACCTGTTATATATGATTCCACCTGGCATCGGGTTCTCTTTTATGAGATGTAATTAGGAACTGGTAATTTATTGGGGGGTGTGGGGATGCCATTGTCATGAAAAAGTCGCCAAAATTTTTCACAAGGGGTAAGGAGGTTGGGAGAGATGAAAAATTACAGAGTTCTATTGTTTCACATATTCTTTAAAATTACAAATCTAAATGTTAGTGAGGGAGTGGTAATGTAGTATATTATTAAAACATTACATCATTAAATCGGCAAAATATGATACAGTCCTTAGAGGCCAATCTCCAATCACCCCTCGCCATCACCCTCCACCCATCAATCTTTCTCCTCTAAAGTGCACGTGCGAAGAAAGCCGTTCATCAGTCTTTCTTCGTGCATTGCGGCTTGTTAAAACGCCGAGTCTATATCAGTCGTACATATAACGTAGACTCTGAAACAATACATGGATTATATAATCTACTCCTAGATCAGATCATGAATGGTGTTGATTGCCTGTTTATTTCTGCTGTTACCAGCAGCTGAAGGAACGTTTGGCCGTGCAGTGAGACGTTTGAGTGCGTGTTGAAGTCGTTAGTTTAAAAACGGACAAAAGTAAATAGGTTGGTGAAGCTAAAGATTGTATTTCACAATGAATAAATGTGAACAATTGTTGTCACAAAGTCTTTGACGGATAGTTAGAAGAGCATGAAGACCTAACACTTTCATTGATAACATATTAAATTCTTTATTGTTTGCAATAAAGTATTTGTTTGTTTCAAACAATAACAAAACGTTAACCATAAACGTTTTACATCTTCAATCATTGGTACAGATGGAAAGTTCATAAATATTGGGAGTTGCGTCCCTTGGGGACGCCAGAAACCTATGATTGTGGGTTCGAATCCCGGTTCGTCCCGATTATGTTTCCAGGTTTGTCGGCACCATACCCGTGCTCGTGGAATTCACCGAAGTGGTAAACGTCTGACACCTGCATCACTTCGGGCTTTCCTCCGACATTAAGCTGACACGCCGTGATATAACTTGAATACTGTTAAAAGCGGCGTTAAACCCAACTCACTCACTCACGAATATTGACTTCCTTTGTTACACATTAACTTACAACAGTGGTGTTACGTACCCCTTCTCACGGATTCTTGTGATGTCCATGGTGGTTTGTCCCGAAATGGGAAAAAAATAAAAGATAAAATCAATTTTAATATTAAAAAAAACAACTATTATTTCATTGAAGCCGTTATCAGTGCATCATCATCTATAGTGACTCACTCTGTTGTATTTATTCAGGAATTTCGGGACAGTTGGATTTTATTTTTCATGATATAACGCTCGGCAATATGTTTAAAAGATGTTTTCAATGTGTTGGTTATTATCCTAGCATCATATTGTTGTTTACCAGTTTTACTACGTCGTGTATCAACTTTTGTCGCCTTGACACAATGAAATCAATAGATAACTCGTGATGGTGACTGGCGCATAGGATTTGTCGTATGAATGTAGTATATAACGGAGTTGTGGGTAAATGACGTAAATGATCACGAGACTTCTCGCCATTTTGTGGAGGGTGTTTATTTCTGTGGATGAAGTTCTGATCTAAATTACACTGCGGAGATCTTGTGGTAAGGGTGTTGATTTATGGACTCTGTAGTTTGTGATGATTCCATAATTCTTATGAAAATGGGCAGAATTAGTTTGTATTTTTGACACATAACGATTTAGTGTTTGATTTAAAAAGTGGGAGGTTTTGATAGAGATTTGTGAACCACTGAATGTAATATTTCTGATATGAGGTGGTTATCATGACCTGTCAACAGAGGTGACCACTAATATTGGCAACTCTGTATCGAAAGGTGAATGTATTTGTGCCGATTACAACTGCTTAGTGGCAATAGTCGACAAGGATATAGTTTGCGTATGTTACAAATACGACTCCGGGCACTTCTTGAAACAGACAACTCAACCTTGTATTGTGGCCTACATAATGCGTTGTTTATAAAGAAAAAAAATGGTGCCAATCACACAAATACTCATCAGAGTCTTCGGAAAGATATTGATATTTCCGTAGCAGTATGGTATGGTGATAAGGTTGTCAAAGTGTGTATTGTTATCTGTTCCATTTTCTTTGATTAACCATGTTAACGTGAGCTTCATCATGTGACTTATATGAACCGAGGCTGAAAAATAATATCTGAAATAAAACTGAAAAATGATTTGGTTACTCTTAATTGTTGACTGTATGGTCATTGATGGTAGACCAGACAATTAACATTATCTTCATCAAGTTCATAAATTACATTCAGGCAGTCAGTGACTTGCCCTTACTAATTGGCTTGGACTTACTTCCTATTTGGATGACTTTAAACTGTACTGTGGTGATGTCCATTTATATAATATTACGACCACATGGGGGCACAGGTGGCCGAGTCACCTAAGGTGCCGTGATTCACTGTGCAGAGTTGCGTCCCTTGGGCACGCCAGAAACCTGTGATTGTGGGTTCGAATCCCGGTTCGCCCCAAAAATTTTAGGTTTGTCAGCACCATACCCGTGCTCATGGGTTTCACCGAAGTGGTAAACGTCTGAGACCTGCATCACTTCGAGCTTTCCTCCCACATTAAGCTGACATGCCACGATATAACTGGAATATTGTTAAAAGCGATGTTAAACCCGACTCACTCACTCATTATGACCACAGAGGTCCATACCGAGAGAGGCCTTACTTATTGTTTGAAATCGTGTAGTTTTAGGGTCACCACACAGAATATAACACTGACAGAAAGTGGTACGTCATATTTCTCATATAAATAAAATACATATACTTTATCGTCACTGGCTCAAGATACATGAACGTATTGACTTCAAACTCCTGGTTGACTTATCAATGCATTCATGGGAATGCTTCCAGATATGTTCTCACGCTGTAGACCTGCCTGTGCACTTCGATCAAGTGACTGGGACGGCAGGAAGCCTGGTGCTTAAAGTGTTCACTAATCACACTGCAGGCCCGGGTTCGATTCCCCACGTGGGTAGAATGTGTGAAGCCAGTTTCTGGTGTCCCCAGCTGGGATATTGATGGAATATTGCTAGAAACAAATGGCATAAAACCATACAAACTCACTAGATGAAGTGACAAGCTCCTACTCAACTTCTCAATCTTTCCAGTATGCTGTTGCTTCACAATGCAACACTCTTCCACATTGCCTGAAACCAAATCACACTGTGTCATCTTTCAAGTAAAGACTAACAACACATCTCTTTCGACGTTACCATTTAATATTCATTCAAATATTTCTCTTGTTATTTTGTATATCGTCGGATCATGTTTTCGCACATCATATGTTTTCGGACGGTCATGTATATTGCGAATACTGCCGCTATAAGTATAACGAGGGTTGTGGCGTGACACTGACGGAAGTTGTAATTATGGCCTTTTTAAAGATATATTGTCTTTTATAAATGAGTGAGATGTATTACTGTTGTTCTTGTAAATAGCAAGAAAACTACAAATGTTTCATAAGGGTCTGAAAACCCATAACAGAGATATATAGCATACCGCTTGTGGTGTGTAGGTATGACCCTCAAGATATTATTATTAAGGACTTAACAATGTTGATCAATGTTTTTTAATATCCCAAACTGGCTTACCCCAGGAGATACTACTTAGTGACAATCAAATGACATCATTGAACTCTCTGCCTCTGAAACTGGTCAGCTGTACTGTTTACACTGGTTATTACTGTTTTCAAACTAAAAAAGTTGGAAGAATTATTTTGGATGATAAATAAAATCCCTCCCGAGTGTCTTTTGATATCAAATATATCAATGTTTACATGAGTTGATAAGAGTTTAAAACTCTGATACATCAGTACATGGAGACTCGCTGTGTTTTCCTCAAATATAGCTTCAGTGTCATGTTTTCATGGACACCTGAGATTGTTACCCTCAGCATCACATTTAGCAAAGGTTCAGTTTTGATCGTACAGTATATCATGATATTGATGTATTGGTAGGGGGCACGGGTGGCCCAGTTGTCTAAGGCGCCGCAATTCACTGTGCAGAGTTACGTCCCTTGGGCACACCAGAAACCTATGATCGTGGGTTCGAATCCTGGTTTCGCCTCGATTATGTTTCTAGGTTAGTCAGCACCATACCTGTGCTCGTAGGTTTCACCGAAGTGGTAAACGTCTGAGACCTGCATCACTTCGGGCTTTCCTCTCACATTAAGCTGACACGCCGTGATATAACTGGAATACTGTTAAAAGCGGTGTTTAACCCAACTCACTCACTCACTCACTCACTCACTCACTGATGTATTGGTAAATTTCTAATATTGAATCTGTGTCGATACAAATTTATGAATATCAAAGCTAGATTGATATTTTATTGCAACAGAAATGTTTACATTTATCAAGGTTGCAATGGTTAAGATGGACTATGAAGAGGCAGAAAATTAAATTTTAAACTTTTAGTCAGTTAATCATGTTAATGAATCAAGCTAGATCATATTTCACATTAAAATCAATAATTGCAGCTCTGCATAAATGGATAGGAATGTTTTATCGATACACATACAGAATAGCTAATTTTATTATTAATTGATACATACTACTACTCTTGAGCCAATATATCAATACTTAAATTTCCAATCAATGACACCCCTAGTTTGTATGTTGTTGCTAAATGGAACAATAGGTGATGACCCTATTTTGTTTATGTTGATTATTGATGTTAAATGTTAGGAGTAAGACTTTAGTCAAAAGAAAATGTTTGATAAACAAAATGTCGGGGTGGGTACTCAAGATCCTGACACAAGGGTTACAAGGAAATATCTGATGTTATAAAAAGTGCTTGAGATTTTTGTTCTTTTTCTACATTTATCTTGAAATGTCTTTCATTGTAATGTAAAGTAGATTTTTTATACAGGTTTCTTTTGTGGACAGTTACAAATTAAATCGGTATAGTTATACATGCATGTGTCTCCTGCATATTGTGTTGTCATCATGATCATTATCAATTTTATTGCAATATGGTTATGCTGTCATCACAATGACACTGCGTTAAGAGTTGTTGTTTTTTCTAGACATTATTCAACTCTGTTGGAACATGGATAAGAGAAAGTCCCCAGCACTTGTTGTAAGAGGCAGTTGACTTGGATCAGGTGTCCGGCTCTGTGACCTGGCTGATGATATCAGACCAAGGCAGTGTCAGATGGTGTTAATTTTTACAGGCCATGCTATTGTTCTGAATGTGTTGACTGCGTCCTACAAATCAGGGCTCAATTAATAGGACTTATTTAAGTTGCACCAGGTGCATGCTGACATCCAAACCAAGTTGCACCAAACAAAACCATCAAGTTGTCAAACGTAGTCTGGTCTGCTGCCAGAGTCATTTACATTCATGATGCATTGCTGTAAAACATAATAGGAACATAAGCACGCAATCTTGAAGTACCCACTGTTTGATGAAGAAAGTATGACAAATTACACATGACACAGGGATTAGTGATGTAGTATGGTAAATACGTTTTAGAGAAATTGAGTGTGTTCAAAATTGATTGTGTGTGACAAGCAAGGGTTAGTCAAACATAAACTTTTAAATTGTTTAACATGCATGTGGTAAATATTATGTTGCATTTTTAAATAATAGGTTGCACTGGTGCATATTTTATATAGCTAAATCGAGCCCTGCAATGTGTAAACATTGTCTTCTATGTAAATGTTTCTATGTAAAAAGTTATAATCAAGAAACCGGTCCCCGGCAATTTCTTTGGGTCATTATTAAGTTATCTTTGACCTTGTTAATTTAACTGAAATGGTAGGTATAGTCAGATGATTGCAAGGTTTTTAACCAAAGAAAATCCTGTTATAATTGGTCTTCAAACAACCCATGCCTGTCCTAATATGCGAGTAAAGTGATTGGGTGGTCAGGCCCGCTGACTTGTTTGACAAACATACAAACAAATGGGTTATTTTCCTAAATACTGAGTTATTTTATCATTGCATTCCGTACAATATTGTATTACTAAGCATTCAGAATCTTCCTGTTTATAGGTCCTGTTATCTGTGAAATGCAAGGCACCTCTACAAAGCCATCACACTTGAATAACAATATCAACATGGATTGGGACATCTTTTTATCCCATTTTGGGAATGTCACTGACTTCTGCTGCAGTCAGCCCAGCTTTGCACTCAATCTCTCAATCAATAAATAATCTCTGAGAGCTGTGATTAGGGATTAATTCTGTCACAATAATCATAGGTTGGTGCTGCACAGTTGATCAGCATCCTTGTAGGGTGAACATCGTCTGCAGTCTATACTGGGTCTAACATGTCTAGCAGCCCCAAATTGTCTCTTATCAGACTAAGACTAGTTAGAGTTCAGATTAGCTGCTAAAGTTGCAGACTGATCCTATTGCTACCCAGTTGACAGTATTTTGTCTGAATATGTATGTTCTGGGTATGATGTAAAATATTGTATCATGAAGTGGTGGAGGGGACATTTTGAGTTGAATACAGCTCTTTTTTATAAAACAAGTGATCCTTCCAGATAGATACAATAGTCCGGACTCGTACCCAGAATGTATCCCCAGTCTGCGATTTAGCCACTTATGAAGCCAGTGTCTAGTTAAATTCTATTTGGTCTAATAAATATCCATATAATAACACCAGAGTCTTCTGCAAATGATGCTAAGAGCCATGTCTGGGCTAGTAGCCTCTAAAGGTTTGGGCACTGACCATGGTGACTATCTCTGTTAGATATGGCACTATGTTGCTGGTAGATGTGAGTTTGTGTAGTACCGTATATGACCGCGTATAAGCCGAATTTTGAGGACCAGAAAAAAGATTCTGTAGAGTCGGCTTATCCACGGGATACACATTCATGATAGTATTTTTCAGATCGTGATCTGTCAGAAACATTGCCTGAATGACGGTCCGATAGATTACAACTTCCCGAAAGTTTGGAAGTTGCCACGACTGGAGCCATTATTGTTATAAATTATCAATAAAGTTATTATTATACACCAATGTTGTCATTATTAAAAAAATGTTATGCATGTTACTATTTCCGATAAGTTTTCAATTGAATGTTCAAAGTTTATCGTTCTTCATAAACTCCACAATCTTTACATGTAGATATCTAACAATATATGTAATTCACAGCTATAATATATAATCCCCAGATGAAATCGCCAATAGCTATTACGTACGTTTTGCAAAGTTTATAAATTGATAGTGAACAAGTGTCTACCTTTATTGAAAGAGGCAAATAAACAACTGTATCGGCGAGTTATTCCGTTTGCCATTTGCAAAAACATGTGATCAGCTGTTTCCTGTGACGTCACAAACGGTGACCACTGTGATTGCTTCCTGTTTTAAAAAAGCAACACGGTACACACAAGGAAATGAGCACTGATAATAACGGGCCGATTGGTATTGTCATGTTGTTTACACAAACATTTTCAAGTTGTGGGTGCTTAGCGATCGTGTTGGGAGTAGGGGCTTAATTCCTTTGTTTTCGAGAGATTAGTTTAATAAACTGGAGAAGCCTGTGAGTAAGTGATGGTCATTCAATGTGTTCATAGTATATTTTTTCTGACTGACACACTGATGGATCCTAAAATCCTATCAACAACAGTGCTGGTTACGGGATCCATATCCACAGCTCCAAACCCCAAGCACATTCAGTTCGCTTCCTGGTGAGACAGTATTCACAGCTGAATTGGAGGCAATTCATCATGCACTTAAACTCATTCCGGAACTTCCGGAAGCAAAGGCAGTCGTCCTATCAGACTCGCTAAGTGCACTTCAGGCCATCAGTGGCAGAAACTCAAACTCCAGGCCAAACAAAGTCAACAATATTCTATACGAATATACAAAACTATCGGACCAAGGGCAACAGGTGGAGCTGTGTTGGATCCCCTCTCACATAGATATTCATGGTAATGAAAAAGCAGACTCACTGGCGAAGCTAGCTCTAGACAAAGCAGATATACAGCCTATTCCCTTTAGTAAACTAGAGATAAAAATCAAAATCAAAGCCTCCATAGCAGAAAGATGGCAAGCCCAATGGGACGCAAGTAAGATCGGCAGATGGCTATACAAAATTCAACCCAAGGTCCAACAAAAGCCAAACTCATACTCAAATGAAAGGAAAATTGAAATTGCTATCTCACACCTCAGACTTGGTCACAAAAAGCACTATGACAAGGTTTGTTCATCTTGCAATCAGGCTGAAACCATTGATCATGTGTTACTAGAATGTCAAGACCATGCCCCAGCCCGGGCTAGGTTAAAACAAGAATTGCAGTGAGAACCGCTATCTGTCATAGATCTCCTCAAGCCAAGAGATGCAAAAGCGAAGGCCAAACTAACTCTATTTCTGAGAGATGGACAGCTACTCGAACGTATATAAACAGAGCAGCCAAGGATAGAAATGAAATCATATCAATACAAAAACAGAAATTATGTGAACACCAAACTCACAATAGATAGGTGTACCCTACTCACACACAGGAGTCCCAAAGAGGGACAGGTCAGCCGAAATTGCCTAGGCAGAAGGCGACCTCCTAAACACTTAATGCAACAACAACACTGACTGACATTCTCATCATGAGTTTGAAACGAAAAACGCCATGCTTACGATGCTGAATTAAAACTGCGAGTCTTTGATTTAGCTGATATATTTTCTCACGGGTTCATAATTCTATATACACCGATTCACAAAATGGCGCCTCGTTGATGGCAACATATAACGATCATTATGAGATTTAAAAAACCCAAGAGAAACGGCTTCCCACATTATGAAAGTGGATGACTGGTTTGTTAAATCTTTATTAGAAATAATAATGACTTTTTCAATATAATTACAAAAATTTTCATCTTATATTTTTGAATATCTGCGAGTTCTGGCACATGTCTTGCAGTCCAACTTCGCAGTGTTTTTTGCCTTTCACTTCCTGGTTCGGCTTATCTGTGGGTCATATCACTTTCTTTCGTATTTTAATGGTCAAGTTAACACCTCGGCTTATCTACGGGGTCGGCTTATCCGCGGTCATATACGGTACCTGTTGCCAACATGGCACTTTCTGAGATAGGGTTGTCAACATGTCATCAAGTGAAGATTTGCCATCAAATTATTCTTTTCTTTTGCCAGGAAATGAGCTTAAAAGGGCTGGAATGGTTATCCACTTTCTGGAAAGACATTGAACTTGGGTTGACGTAATTGAATCTTTTTGATAAAATTAAGGTTTATGTATTTTGGGATTTGTTCTTTCTGCTTCATTGCGTGCAGGTGAATTTTGTGGTGTTACGTACCTGCCTGATCTCTGGAGTAGGTGTGCAGATCTGACTACTTCGACATTCCTTGATAGTTTCAAGTATGGATTTTTCAATTGGAGATTTGTCCAGATGTTTTTGGGGGGGACAGTGCATCAATGTCAAATATCACTGATTAATTACTAAGCTGTTGCCCAAGGCTGATCTTTTTGAAATATCATAACTAGTTTTTATTATTTTTCAGGTAGCCACGTACCAAAATGACATCCCGGAAGAAGGTTCTCCTGAAGGTTATCATCCTGGGGGATAGCGGGTCAGTATTAATACTGCTTCTTCTTTGTCAGTTATTAACATTTTCCTCAGGAAAGCGAGTCAATATTTGTACTGTTCTACTAACTCTTGGTAGAAATGAATAATTGAAATGAAGCCTGAAAGTTTTGGGGCTGGTTGTCAGTCTTCCCAGGGATGGGTCGGATGCGGCTGGGAACATAGATGAGTACTGTTTCTTGTCAGATATCAGTATCTTCCTGGGGAATGCAGATCAGTACTGTGTCTTGTCAGATACCAGTATCTTTCTGGGGAATGCAGATCAGTACTGTGTCTTGTCAGATATCAGTATCTTTCTCGGGAATGCAGATCAGTACTGTGTCTTGTCAGATGTCAGTATCTTCCTGGGGAATGCAGATCAGTACTGTGTCATGTCAGATGTCAGTATCTTCATGGGGAATACAGATGAGTACTGTGTCTTGTCAGATGTCAGTATCTTCCTGGGGAATACAGATGAGTACTGTGTCTTGTCAGATATCAGTATCTTTCTTGGGATGCAGATCAGTACTGTGTCTTGTCAGATGTCAGTATCTTCCTGGGGAATGCAGATCAGTACTGTGTCTTGTCAGATATCAGTATCTTCCTGGCGAATGCAGATCAGTACTGTGTCTTGTCAGATGTCAGTATCTTCCTGGGGAATGCAGATCAGTACTGTGTCTTGTCAGATATCAGTATCTTTCTGGGGAATGCAGATCAGTACTGTGACTTGTCAGATATCAGTATCTTCCCGGGGAAAGGGCAGGTCAGTACTGTGTCTTGTCAGATATCAGTATCTTCCCGGGGAAAGGGCAGGTCAGTACTGTGTCTTGTCAGATATCAGTATCTTCCCGGGGAAAAGGCAGGTCAGTACTGTGTCTTGTCAGATATCAGTATCTTCCCAGGGAAAAGGCAGGGCAGTACTAGTACTGTGTCTTGTCTCCATTATCCTGCAGTTTCATACACTGATATTTTGTGTTGACATTTGTGTAACAGTTTTGAACATCAGGCATAGAGATGTTCTTAAAGCAACATGAGTTATGAGGTTGTATGTGCCAATATTCATATTCATCCCTCTGACTCCTATATATACAACGGACCCGTGAAGATCCGGGGTAGAATCGGTCTTCAGCAACCCATTCTTGTTGTAAAGTCTTTACCCATGTAAGGTTCCACAGTCCACTAGAAAACCAGAATTATTACATTTAACTATGACATATATTTGTGTTCTTTAACATAAACATCACTCGTTAGATAAGATGATTTGTGTAAAAGGGGTAGAACAGGTCTGCATGTCATCGTATCCCAATTGCGTGGATTGATGCTCATGAGGTCAATCACTGGATTGTCTGGTCCAGACTTCATTATTTACAGACCACCGTCATAAAGCTGGAATATTGGTGAGTGAGGCGCTAAAGAACAAACAAACAAGCCTATATGCAATGGTGCTGCTGGAAAATCCCACTCATTCACACATTAACATTCTGTGGTGTTTGTTTCAGTGTTGGCAAGACGTCGCTCATGAATCAATATGTGAACAAAAAGTTCAGTAACCAGTACAAGGCTACAATTGGGGCTGACTTTCTGACAAAGGAGGTGATGGTGGACGATAGGCTGGTCACAATGCAGGTAGGTCAGCCTCTGTGGGCAGTAGGTGGATTTGGAATGGATAGGCAATTAATCATGGAGATGAATGAGATGCAGGTAGGTGGATTTGGAACAGATGGTTGTGCAGCCAGAAGATGGGATAGGATACATGTTGATAAAATGGGATGCAGGTTAACAGATGAGTTTAGATGCAGGTAGTAAGTTTAAATGCAGGTAGATGTGATGCAGAGGTAGATGAGATGGGATGCAGGTAGATAAGATGGGATGCAGGTAGATAAGATGGGATGCAGGTAGATGGCATGCAGAGGTAGATGAGATGGGATGCAGGTAGATAAGATGGCATGCAGAGGTAGATGAGATGGGATGCAGGTAGATAAGATGGCATGCAGAGGTAGATGAGATGGGATGCAGGTAGATAAGATGGCATGCAGGTAGATGGGATGCAGAGGTAGATAAGATGGGATGCAGGTAGATAAGATGGGATGCAGGTAGATAATATTGGATGCAGGTAGATGAGATGGGATGCAGGTAGATAAGATTGGATGCAGAGGTAGATAAGATGGGATGCAGGTAGATGAGATGGGATGCAGGTAGATAAGATGGGATGCAGGTAGATGAGATGGGATGCAGGTAGATGAAATGGGATGCAGGTAGATGGCATGCAGAGGTAGATGAGATGGGATGCAGGTAGATAAGATGGGATGCAGGTAGATGGGATGCAGAGGTAGATGAGATGGGATGCAGGTAGATATGATGGGATGCAGGTAGATGGGATGCAGAGGTAAATGAGATGGGATGCAGAGGTAGATGAGATGGGATGCAGGTAGATGAGATGGGATGCAGGTAGATGGGATGCAGAGGTAGATGAGATGGGATGCAGGTAGATGAGCAGGTAGATATGATGGGATGCAGGTAGATGAGATGGGATGCAGGTAGATAAGATGGGATGCAGAGGTAGATGAGATGGGATGCAGGTAGATGGGATGCAGAGGTAGATGAGATGGGATGCAGATAGATAAGATGGGATGCAGGTAGATAAGATGGGATGCAGGTAAATGGGATGCAGAGGTAGATGAGATGGGATGCAGGTAGATGGCATGCAGAGGTAGATGAGATGGGATGCAGGTAGATGAGATGGGATGCAGGTAGATATGATGGGATGCAGGTAGATGAGATGGGATGCAGGTAGATAAGATGGGATGCAGGTAGATGAGCAGGTAGATATGATGGGATGCAGGTAGATGAGATGGGATGCAGGTAAATGGGATGCAGAGGTAATTGAGATGGGATGCAGGTAGATGGGATGGGATGCAGGTAGATATGATGGGATGCAGGTAGATGGGATGCAGAGGTAGATGTGATGGCATGCATGGGGAATGAGGTTGGATGCAGGTAGATGTGAGTGATGGGATACAGGTAGATGTGATGATATTGAATACAGGTAGATATGAGATTAGATACAGGTACATGTGATGAGATTGGATACAGGTGGATGTGATGAGGTCGGATGCAGGGGTGGATGATGTGTGATGAAGGGGTGGATGAGATGCGGGTAGATTGGGAAGGGAAAGTTGGAAAGAGGTGTGTGGCAAGATGGTATCCAGGGGTGTATATAATGAGATGAGAAATAGGTAGATAGATTGGGAAGGGCACATATGCAGATAGAACACGAGCAGTGATGTATGGGATATCTACTTTCAAGATAGATAACACAAAAGTCACCTCTGCAGATTATGTTGTTGGATCCGGTTTAGTCAATCCTCCACAAAGTGTCTTTTTGTCTTTTACTGTAGATATGGGACACAGCTGGTCAAGAGAGATTCCAGAGCTTAGGGGTGGCATTTTACCGCGGCGCTGACTGCTGTGTGCTCGTCTTTGATGTCACCATGCCAAACACGTTCAAGAATCTGGACGGCTGGCGAGATGAGTTCCTCATACAAGCAAGTCCTCGCGACCCAGAACACTTCCCCTTCGTAGTCATTGGCAACAAGATAGACTTGGAAAACAGAGCGGTAAGTTCACAGGGACCGAGAAATGTATGAAAGTGTGATCTTGCATGTAGGGCTCTCCCTCTTGACACAAGTATTATACCTGGCCATCAACAAGTTTCCTTCAATTCACAGAGTACCAGAACTTCCACTCTTTGATGAGGGCATGAGTCCCTTTGGCACACCAGAAACCTATGATCGTGGGTCCGAATCCTGGTTCGCCTGATTATGTTTCTAGGTTTGTCGGCACCACATCTGTGCTTTGGGGTTTCACTAAAGTGGTAAACTACTGAGACCTGCGTCACTTCGGGCTTTCCTCCCATTAAGCTGACACGCCATGATAACTGGAATAATGTTAAAAGCGGCGTTAAACCCAACTCTCTCACTCCACTCTTTGACTATTAGACAGTCACTCTGTTGATTCTGATGTGATCCTTTGATGGTCACGTTAGGCTGGGTATTGCTTGTTAAATTGTCTGTTAAAGGGTTATGTGGATGTTTCAGGTGTCGGCAAAACGGGCCCAGAGCTGGTGCAGCAGCAAGAACGACATACCATATTTTGAGACAAGTGCGAAGGAGGCTATCAACGTGGAACAGGCATTCCAGACAGTGGCCAAGAACGCACTGATGCAGGAGTCCGAGGTGGAGCTGTACAACGAGTTCCCCGACCAGATCGTGTTAACAAAAGAACAGAACAAACCAAGGGAAGGATGTGGATGTTAATAACAACTGGCAATCTAGTGACTTGATCCGATACTCGGTGGCTCGGTCAGCCGGCCAGCTACAGGATAGTGATGTTGGTTGCCGAGGTACCATACAGCCCAATACAATGGGATGACTGACCAATTGTCAAAGTTCTCTCTCTCTTGTCCAGGTTTCAGAAATACTTTGGTAGGAATCGTCAAAGAATTTTATCATTTAGGAAATATATATATATATATATTATTTAATCCCCCATTTCTACGTGAGTATTTCCGAGCAGCAAGAGAAAGGCAACTTTGACAATACTGCGCACTATTGTGTCCTGTGTAAAACAGCTTCACACGTTTCTGTGAGGTGGTTTTGGCCTTTGTGCATACGAGTAAATGTGTATGGATATGCTTATGATACCTCCGAATGTGACATGACTGTCATCTTGCACGTTTCAGTGATTTTAATAATGACACTCTGTTGACTAAGACGGAACTGTACAAATCATCCATTGATAATATTGCTTATCTGCATGTTTTACATCAAGGTCAAGGCTGCCACTGACCAATCCTGTTGTGGATTGGCTCGGGGCAAGGCAATGAGAAAATATAGAAATATTTTCCATGTTGTACATGCAATGTGATTATATAGGTAGGATTACTGAACTTAGAGAAATTTTATGTATCATATGTATTTATTTTGCTGCTTCATTTGTAAGACATGCCGCATGACCAGTTGTACATTTTCCTTCAATATCTGTGAGCTTTGGTTAGAGTTATCCCCCTTCCTTCAGCTGGACGAATATCTGCTGGATGCATCTCAAAACACAATATATCATGGTCAGCCAGTTGACTAATCAGTCTCTTTACAGAACTCCCCAACTTTACTTTCTCTTTTGTTGATAGTTTACTACATTCAAAATAAAGGAAACCTTTCTACATCCGTCTGTGTTCATGTGGTGTTTTCAGTGGGAGTGTGGTGTGTATTATACAGTACTGTGTGTCCCTGTAGGCAATCTTGTTAAAATAGATCTTAGTGCTTGCTACCACTATTCAATGATCTTAGGACACCATTACAGGTCAGGTCAGAACAACCTTTCACAAACTTAGACCAACCAATGAAATGACTAACAGGAAGTCGATATTAGCCAATCAGAGAGCAGCTTTATCAAGCTTTGTGTTACTAGTTTCAAAATGGCAACTTCCATTCCAGACTACCTTTGAAAAATAATTTGATATAGCTCTCGATTCAAAATTTAAAAAGTGAACAAACTTAAATTCTGAAATGCCTACTAGAGGTGTATGGCAGTACTTCCTAGTGGCTGTGAAGAGCCTTATCCCATTGAAGCTAGAGATACACAATAATTTTGATGAGAAGTTTGTTGTTTGTCCACTTTGCCTACTTTTTACGAATATAATGAGTTTTTTTCTCTAGGAAATTGACTTTTGGAAATTTTATATTCGCCAAAATATCACAATTATTTCTTTCACTTTATTGGCCCTTGAAAAGATGGTACTTCTTATTAACCTGCCTAGTGGTGGACATCAAGGGGATATAACCAGTACTGGTGGCTCTGAGTTTGTATACTGTGTCTGAGTGGGGTATCCATGTTAAACTGTGGCATGGTACAATCTCATTAAAATCAGATCTTAGTTCTTGCTGCCGCTAAACAAAGATCTGAGGACATCTCATTACGGGTCACATCAAACCGACCTTGCACAAACTTTGACTGACCAATGGAATTACCAATTAGAAGGCAGTTTTCTCTTGCTTTACGGCACTAATTTAAAATTGGCGTCTACGCTTCGCAACATATTTTGGCAAATTCTCGATTACAAATTTGAAACCTAAACAAAAGAACACTCTGGAATGGCTAATAGATGGTCTAGATTGTATGGATTCAGTCGTTAAACCCGTAACTATCGTTCGGAATACCCCGTGTTAATGTTTTCGAGGTTGTATGATTAGAAATCACATTCCGACTGTCACTTTCATGATCTGGTAAGCGACGCTCTGATTGGTCGGATGAAAGGTCGTTCTGAAGTGACCCCTAATGGCATGTCTTCAGACCTTGTTTTGCGGTAGCGAGAACTGAGGTCTGAATTTAAAGAGATTGTGGCATGGTATCTCTCAGGGCTAGCACAATAAAACCAGCATAAGTACAAACAGACACACACACATGCATGGATTGCATTGAAGTGTAGTCGTATTGACCCCGACCCCACTTCATCTCATCTCGCCTCTCAAAGATTAATAATGGTTTAGTTACAGGTTTTGTTTTCCTGACTGATGACAAGAAAAGACTACCAATGGGTGTTCAGTCCTAGGAAGTTATCTACTCTTCAAGCAAACAATATCACTGTTGGGTGTTGAACCAAAACAAGGAATATACCCAAGATTCTCCAAACATATTCATTTTGGGAAATGATGACTTGCAGCAACCTGATACTGAATTTCCTAATGAATACCATGTTTATCTTGGGAACTGTTATTTTAAGGCATTTTCAGAATATTGAAAAAGTATAAAAATATAAAGAATAAAATTCCACACACTTTACTCACGAGGATTAAAACTACAGATACTGTACTGTGAGGAATAAAACTTCACATCCTGTACTCACGAGGGACAAAACTCAACATACTGTATTCATGAGGGATGAAACTACACATAATGTACTCATGAGGAACAAAACTAGACATACTGTACCCATGAGGGATAAAACTCCACGTAATGTACTCATGAGGGATAAAACTTCACACAGTCACTCGTTAGGAATAAAACCACACACACTGTACTCGTGAGGGATAAAAGTACACATACTGTACTCGTGAGGAATAAAACTACACATAATGTACTTGTGAGGAATAAAACTACACATACTGAACTCGTGAGGAATAAAACTACACATAATGTACTCGTGAGGAATAAAACTACACATAATGTACTCATGAGGAATAAAACTACACATAATGTACTCATGAGGAATAAAACTACACATACTGTACTCATGAGGAATAAAACTACACATACTGTACTCATGAGGAATAAAACTACACATATTGTACTCGTGAGGAATAAAACTACACATACTGTACTCAGGAATAAAACTGCACATACTGTACTTATGAGGAATAAAACTACACATACTGTACTTATGAGGAATAAAACTACACATATTGTATTCGTGAGGAACTGAACTCTGCATTTTGTTTTCATGGGGAATAACACTCTACATGTTGTCTTCATGGGGCATAAAACTCCACATATTGTTTTCATGAGGAATAAAACTCCACATATTGTTTTCATGGTGAAATAATTAATCTCCATGTAATTAGATCTTGCACTCCCATTCCATACCTATCTTCATGTAGATCGGAGGACACACCCATAGAATGTCGAGTGAGGTGATCCCCGAGCTAACTTTGACTGTCCAGGCGATAAATGAAGAGCCAATCGGATGCCAGCTCTCCAAGCCAATTCAATTTCATTCCTTTTCCACCTCAATTTGTAAATTTGGCTTTCAAGGAAAGAAAACCCACACAGTGCACAAGTTCCTTTGGTGGACTTCCCGGGTACCCGGGTAGTAAAATTGGACTCGTCCCAGCCCTAGGTTCTAGTACCTTTTTTTTTAGTTGAGTCCCATCTGGGATTCGAATCCACACTGCTAGAGTGAGGCACCTAATCGCCAGCACACAAAGTCAGCGATCTAACCAACTTAGTTACCGAGGCTTCCGCAAAATATTGGAAGTCTAGATCATGTACTTTGTGTACCCCTCTGACAAGTGTAAATTGGCACGGCTCCCATGGCCGAAAGCTATGAACACACAATGCCATTTAGAAAGTGGTCAAATGCAACAAATGTTATATTTGCGATAACTCTTTCTTAAAATAATACACATTCTAGTACTTTTTTTTAGCTTAGACCCATCCAGGGTTTCAAACCAACAATGCCAGAGTAAACTATCCACAACAATATAATGACGTGGCCTCATTAATTACATGCGGAACTGGTCATTTAATTTGTTATTTGTATATGCTGGTCTGAATCCTTCACTTACTAGCACTGAGGATTTACATGCCTTGACATTGATTTGTCAATTAAAAAGTTCACGCAGACAACGTCCTTGGTGTCACCAGACCTTCAAGCAGAGAGGTATCATATCAATAGGATTTTAATGAGATCGGAGGAATAAAACTCCATATATTATACTCAGGAGGAGGACCGCCTCTGTGGTCTAATGGTAGAGCGTCCCCCCGGAGAGCGGAAGGTCCAGGGTTCGACCCCCAGCCGCGTCATACCAAAAGACGTTAAAAGATGGTACTTGTTGTTACCCTGTCTGGCGCTCGGCATTAAGGGGTTAGAACAAGAACTGGTCGGCTCGGAGTCAGTATAATGTGTGTGAGTGGGGTATTCATGTTAAACTGCCGCATGGTATCTCAGTGTGCTAGCACTATAAATCGGCATCAGTCCGGACTAGTACACACACACACATACACATGCATGCACGTCGCTATATAAGTGCAATAAACGTTAAACCCCATTTCACCCCACCTCACCTCAGGAGGAAAAAAATGTCAAATCTTGTACATATGGGGAATAAAACTACAGTGTATTTATATGTGATGAACATGTCAAACATATTTTACCCAACCATCACCAAACACTGAAGATTGTATGTTTATTCAAATAATTAATGTTTATTAGTTATCTCTTATTTGATAATTCTACACATAGGCAAAGATCAAAACTGACATTCATTATGTAGAACATGTTTGTGGTTTGGTCACATCTTTGTGATATCATTGCACTTCAGAAATGATCATCCATTATTTTACAGCAACTTTTGAATGGTCTTTTTGGACATACACTATACTAAGAAATTTGCAATTAAAGATTAAACTCAAAAGAAGTATATCATAGTCTTAACAATATTTAAATGTCTTGATCTCTGTGAAAAGTATAAATACTGAAGGACTTTCTTTGTGTGTTTGATTTTGAGATCTGATTTCAATTACTGATGGTCCGGAAATAGTTATATCTATCAATGTTTTGCATTTACAATATAACTTTTCAAGGCTTACAGAATCATGCCATGAATGATGCCTGTAATTTTCAGCAGAGGCCATATACCGATTTGGGCTTTTGGTCTTTGTTTTCAGGGATCGATAATATATTTTTCTATTGCATTTAGAACTAAGAAAATTGTTATGTAACATCCAAAGTTAATATTTTATCGCAGAAACATTATACTATATGTTTTAAAATAGGCAAAAAGTGAAATTGTTTTTTAAAAATGAAAAATGGTTCAGGGCGGGATACGAACCCTCAACGTTCGTGTTGCACACTCTGCTTTCTCGCCAGATGGCAGTTTTCATGAAAATAAATGACGTCACGTGTGGACGCCATTTTAGGTGTGGAGTTGTCGTTTATGTTTCACAAATGAACAATATTTGAAGGATATCGGTAAATGCCAACTTTACACATAGACCAGGCAGGCACTGCTTTTATCAGAGAAACGTCTTTGGTGTTTTTCAAGCGATAAGATGACTATTCTGCCAAAGAAGAAACAGTCAAAAGATAAGTCTGATACGGAAACAACCGACCATTCGCATACAGCAACACACAACCATTCTCACAGCCACAACCATTCACATTCTCACTACCATCACGCTAACTCCAGTGAAACAAGACACGAGAAAGGTGCTAGAGGAAGAACTTCACCTACAAGATGGCTTCCTTCAACGTCAAGGGAAGAAAAAGTTCCAACTCACGATCCTGGTGGTGGGACATTCGAGAACCATGAAAGTTCGTCGTTGACATCGTCGCATAATAAACGGCGTCATCGGTCGTCGCCACACAGGACTGTCAGGAAGCACAGGGGTCATTCCGCGAATGTACCCCCTCTGTCCCCACACAGTCCAACTGAAGGACCCTCCCAGGAATGTGAGGACCCGTACAATAGTGAAGATGAACACAGTCCACCCACTTTGCCGGAGGACATCAAGGAGGTAGCCTTATGTTTAAAAAATGCTGTTGATCAGGAACATGTTAAAATATTGTAATTTCTTTCCGTGTCTTATGAGTTGTTTACAAGCCGGGCAAGAGTACAATTTTTTTTTTGTAATGAGATGAAAATAGTGATGTATTTGACCGATATTGTAAAGTAAACAAACATCAGCATAGAATCTATTCAACAATTATAATGCTTGGGTTATCATATGGTATGGTACAGTGAACATGATGTATGCCTAATAATAACGATAACATGCATATATGAAAGTTTTAAGGGTTTACTACATATACAAATTAAGCCATTTAGCTGTGGTCGATGCCGATCAATATGTGAATCATAATGAAATAACGTGCTATGGTATATGGTGACTACCAATGAATATATGAGTTCACTGTTACTTGTTATTTGTAACCATATTGCAAGATACCGGAATGATTTACCTCACTGCACATCAGGTTCAATTAAATGTTATAACTTTTGTAAGTTGATGAATATAGAATCTCCAGACTTCAAAGTAAGAGTTATGTATTCAAATCAATGACAATGAGATTTAAATGGGATATTTCAAACGTTAATACCTTTGGTCAATGTAGATTTTACTGTATGGCTAGGATACCATAGAAACTGATAATCATGAAATCCCAGCTGTGGCAGTTGTCATGACGCTAATGTTGATATGATTCGCATGCATAGATACATTTCATTTAATGAAAACAAGATCCGGGTTATTTTGCCAGCACTGTGATAAGCACTTGATATGAAAAGTATTTTGTCAGACTGCGTCTTCTAACTTTTAAATTTGGTTCGTTCATTCTTAGGGTGCGCGGTATTATCACTATTTCGGTAAATGGAGGTTCATTCTTTCAACGATATGTATCACAATATCATGTTTTAATGCTCGGTATATTGGGTGATTTCAAATAGCGATTTTTATCATGTGTTCAATGTTATACACTTGCCAAATACCCGAAGCGTACATCCATGCATGTTTATTGAATGACTATGAGTAAATACTATGTTGTACCAGTGTCTTGTTCTGTTCCATTTATAAACTTCAATTCATACACTGGTATTTCAAATTGTCTCAGAATTCAAAATTTAGAATTATACAATATATTGTGATATGTATCACAATACAGCCTTGTGCATAGTAAAATATTGTGATACACTTGATATCATTAGTTGCTATATGGCTGAAATAATGCTGATGCGACGCGAAATTCTAACTCACTCACATGTATATATTATTAACAAAATTGAAAAAAATCTTGTGGACATTTTGGATGACCATCAGTCAAATGTCCTAGAAAACAAACTGATCTTAAACCATGTAAACCATGAAGTCTACAGATAATAATGCCAAAATACGAGTTTGGGCTAGTAAAAAAGAATTTGGCACAGACTGAAACAAATGTATTTCCTTGGATGCATTATAAAGTTTATTAAAATCATCCTGTTACAGCTAATCTCAGAGTAATAGTTCTTGTATACACTTATAAATAGTCACAACTTGTGTTTGGTTTGAAAATCCTGGATAACCCAGGTGAACTCGTGTTGACCAAGGTATAACCCACGTTAAACATGTTTTCCTAATGTTTGCACATTAACTGATTGTCCAAGTTATCCACACCTACTGAACCCCTGGACTGACCGGCCTGGGGTGTGATAGCAGCCCCCAAGTGTTGTCTTTGTTATTGCCAACTAGTTCCATTTATTGATTCAATCATGAAAATTAATCAACTAGGTACAATGTGCCCTCGCTATTGCACTCTTTGATACAGCAGTAACTCGGTTATAGCACACGGTAACGCAAGGCTTCACAAATTTACAAACATTTTTAATGAGCTCAAGTTTTACACTAACACAATGTTCTTTCTCCATCGCAAAAAAACATCACCAGTTGATCACCAAGAGCGCTTTACACCGGAAATATTAGTCAAGATTTATGATCTGAAGTACACAATTTCATCCTATTATTCTTCTATCTTGTTATAAAAACATGTTCATTGTGTGTCTGGACTTATGTTTGTAATTAGTTTTTGTGTTAGTTTATTAATGTTATTCAAAATTGCATTAAAAAATTGTGTGTGAAGTGATCCGTAGATCATGCAACTCGCCGTCATTTACAGCAACCACAAGTCAGATTACCGCTACTGACGCCTTGAAATGAACTTGAGTTGACAAGGAATGGATACATATATCATAAATGCCATGACTTGTTAAAAGACATATTTATGGCATTTTGACTATGTAATGTGGGAAGTCCCAACGATGACTGTTCAAATTATTAATGTAAAAAATATCCTGCAATGGCAATCAGCTGAACTTAAGTGGTACATTTATGGTTCTTATAATTTTAAATATATATAGTAAAAGCTGCAACTAAAATAACATGATATTGGAATATATTATTCCTGATAAAATTATAATTTCAGACACAATTTCTTACAACTATATGCATCAAAATGCTTTGAAAATGTGTCATTGGCTAGTTTTTAACTGTATCACCAGTAGATTGGGAGAAATTGTGTGTACAGCAGGTAGCTATTTCTGGCTTAGTTTACGAGAAAATACACACGGTTATCTTAATCTCTGCATATATAAAATGCTTTGGAGTGCAGAAAATACAATTTAGATGGTAAGTATGTCTAGTGATGTTCCATATCAAATTTCATATATTTATTGACCAAGTTTGTTATGCCTGTTGGTTCACCTGAATTCGCTGAAGGGATATGATGTGTTTTTTTACTGTGCATAACGCTCTTTTATTCTTTTTTTAAACTATGACTCCTAAACAACTGCTATTCTTATTTTTTTTCAAACTCAGAGCATGTACCGTTGTGTTGATTATCTACGCCCTACGACTCCATCTCCGTTAAACCACTGATTGTCTATAGCTCTCTACAATTATTTGGACTCAAAAGGCAGTTCTGTAGCGAGGGATCCCTGTATTGATAGTATATATTTATTCTGATATGCGTAATGGTTTAAACTTTTGATTGATGATCTAACTTTAGAATCAATAATGCAAGTTGATGATGATTTTGCATCTCTGTTTGATGTTCTACTCGTCATTTTGACCTTTCATGTTTTTTTGCTTGCATTAAACAGGAAAGGTACAATGACAGCTTTGTCAAGCAATGCAGCACTTGTTAACCTCCCATAGCTGTGTGCTATAGCAATACACATGGCTGTTGTTTCTCCTTCTCCTGGCAGACAATTGTATTGTAATATATATTGCATCTAAGTGTTATTTTATGAGTTTTAAATCAGGCATTGCCATAAGTTATCCTTGATTAACACAGGTTAACTCAGGTTGAATCTAATCAACCATGGTTGCCAGACATGTGGTAATCTTGATTGAATCAGATCACTCAAATATTGATAATTGAACGCACATACTGTGTTACCTCCCTTGATTAAGCGTTACTTGGGGCAGCCGAGCCTCTAACAATAGCGGAAATGACAATGTATGATGTTATTATGGTCTTTTAAAGAATAAAGGGCAGTTTGAAAGTGAAAGAAAGCATAGCAGTATGTTAATGGCATTGATATTGTATTAACAATATAGACCTAGTTGTTGCAGTATATAACAATATAAAATTACAGGCAATACACAGCCCTAGAATCTTGTTAAAATTTTATTACAACATAATCTTAATCCAACAAAGTCCAATGTACATTTTGCCAGCATTACTGCATTTTTTCAGAAAAAATACAGGCTTCAAATATTTTTTTCAGGCTAGAGCCATATTGAGACTTGTCTCTGCATAAGATAAGCTCAGTTCAAAGCACACAGATTATATCCAAACAGAAGTTATCCTTATTATCACAGAAAATCTGAGACTATCGCTTCGTCTCTGAAAATATGTGAACTTCTATCTCACACTATGCATTTCTTCTTTCTTCTTAGATCCTATGTGGAAACGTGCTGGAAACATGTTTCCAGCTTCTAAAACAAAATACTTCACCCAAACGTTTATGCCATTGTTTTGGGGCGCTGTTTCTGGGATTTGCAACATACTGTATGGGAAAACAAGACAATATCTAAGGATATACCTCATACTTGTCAGAGTAAAATTACACTGGGATTTTGTGGTCATTGTCCTTGTAATAATATGTTTAAGATGTAATAAGTTTTAGATGTCCTAGGCATCAAAATGGGGTCCCAGGGTGAACACTCCCCCAACAGTTTATAAAAGTGCATGGTTACCTTACACGACCTGATCACATATCTCTGCCAACTCATTCTCTTTCTGATTGCCACTGTCTGACCACTCTCAACAGCGAATGCCTTATGTTGATTATAAATGGGATTCTTTGTTTAAATCAAAAGTTAGTGATTGAATGAAGAAACATTGATCATATTTCTGCAAATTAAAGAACATTCATCAATGATTCTTTGAAATCAGCTGACAGTATATATACCGTAGTATGCCACGAGACAGTAATTGCTGATAGGAACCAATGAAACTACAGGTAACTCAGAAATACCTTAGCTCAGATTGCTTGGGCTGAGTGATCATTTGTCATTAGGTGAGGCCGGTGATATCCCTTGTTTAATGTTTTTGAAAATAGGGGAAAAAAATAACATACAGATTTTGACTGGACATGTGGAAAGAATGATTACTTTTAACATCTACTTGTAACTTGTGTTTAACTTTCACTTAAACATTGTTGTCAGAACGACACAAGTAGGTTTATAATAATTTCAAAATGAATTTAAAAAAATCTTCTTTTGGGGAGGGGGATCTTACTTCCTGACTGACCTCAACGGGTCCAAATAAATCTTCAACTCATTTTTTTGGCCTTCAGCATCTTGGCATTTAGAGTGATAAAGTCTGTGAAACAAACAAAATTGTTCATACCTTGTGAAATATTCAATTGGTATAGATATGGTGTATGCTATATGTTTATGTAACATAACCAGATTTTTTGTGAAAACAGCTGTCCTTCAAGATGATAGACTAGTGGCTGTGTGTAACTCTGATCCACAGTAATACATGCCTTGTTCTGACTATAAGTGTAGGGGCAGTCGGGTTGCCTAGTGGTTAAAGTGTTCCCTTGTCACGCCGAAGACCCTGGGTTCGATTCCCGACATGGGTACAATGTATGAAGCCAAGTTCTGGTGTCCCAGTTTTGATATTGCTGGAATATTGCTAAAAGTGGATGTAAAACCAAACTCTCACTGACTATAAGTGACTCACTGTTATCAACTAGTCTTCAGATGGGAAATTCCTCGTTTCATGGAATGTTGTGTAAGTTGATTAGATTTGGAAAGAACGCCAAGCAACACCTGAGACAGTGTTTTGCTGTTGTTGGCTAGAAGCCCAAATGAGCTGATGTCAATGCATGTCTGTCTGTTGTGACATCCATCATCCAGAGCTCCAGATAACTTTTTGAGCAGTTGAGTTTTTACTCTAGGGTTTCTATTTTAATTGGGTTAAAACATTTTTCATTGGGTAACCAATATTTTTTCTCTCATCTGTTCATCACTCTATTGGGTTTTTCCCAAAATTAGTAAACAATTTAAGATTTTACGCAAATAGGCTGCTTATCTGCAGCTCTGATCATCACCTTTGAAAGATACGGTGGTATTGATGAAGCTGAAACTTGGCATGCATCTTCTCACCAGTGATGACACCAGTGTGTTTGTCATTTAAGAAATAATAAACTAAGTTTCGTCATTAGAAAGTTGCAGCATCCTTTTCTCTAAAAGCTTCTTATGGTAATGATAAATGTATTCCACTGTTTTTCAAGGCATAGCAATTGGCATCGTAACAGCAACAGCTAGCTGCTTCGGATTATGTGACAAACTATTTTTGTAACCTTTCCCAGAAGCTGGTAAACCGAATGTGCAAGAACTCTAAATGATTGTATGTCAGCATAACACAGGCCTCTGACAAGTCTGGCATTACTGTAATTGTTTGTCACAGGCAGCTCTCTGTATTATTTTGGAAGTTCAATGATCATGATGATACATGACTGTTTTGCAACTCTGTTTTAAATTCATAGCCATGACAACCTTTTTATTTTAAGAAAAGCAGTTAATTTGCCTTGATAATGTTACCATTGGTATAGGTTAAGCTTGTAGTTCTCATTGTACTCATCTTAGTAGGTATGTTTTATTGTCAACTGGTAGAATATGCACTGGTATCACTGTATATCAGTTTTTAATTTTTTTATTATTTCTTTCTTTTTTGTAGGTGGAATTGCCCATCATATTTAGGACTAACATTTGAGAAATTAAGAAACACAAATTATTTTAACAATTTGAATTAATATGATACATTTACTTTGATCTGTTGATACATGCAACACACATTGATTCAGGAGAAACAATTACATGCTGAACTGTCTATCTACTGTTTCAGCTGGAGAGATGGTTTGAAAATGCTATGAAGGAAAAGAAAGGATTTCTTATAAAGAAGATGAAGGAGGATGGTGCTTGTTTATTCAGGGCAGTCGGTAAGAAACTTTATATATTCCTGTACATCGGTGTGGACCTTTGGTTTGTTATTCATGCTTCGTTTGTTTGTTGTTTAATGCCACACTCAGCAAACTTACAGCTACATGATGGTGGTCTTGATGATTGAATCTGGACCAGACACTCCAGTCATTGACATCGTGAGCATCCGTCTACACAAATGGGATACGTTGACATGCATAAACCAAGTCAGTGAGCCTGATCACCCGATCCCATTAGTCGCCTCTTACAGCATGCCTGGCTTGCCGAAGACCAATTCTAAGTTGGATCTTAACAGGTTTATTATTTATGCAGTTTGTTAGGAGCTTTACTGATCGGTCATATATTATGTACTGTTCTGAAAGTCCCACATGTGACAATATGGAGTGTCAAGTTCACTCCCATGCATGCTGGAGATCAGACACTGTCGTCAAGATCCGGGGTAGAATAGGTCTTCAGAAACCCATGCTTGTTGTTACATAAACAACGGGATCGGGTGGTCAGACTCGCCGACTTGTTTGATGCATGTCATCAATCCCAAATGCGTGGATTGATGCTCATGATGTTAATCACTGGATTGTCTGGTCCAGACTCGATTATTTATAGACCACCGTCATATACCTGGAATATTGCTGAGTGCAGCGTTAAACAACAAACGAACTTACAGGGTAATCATAGGTGTGTTCTCATGCTTCTCCACATTGTCACCCGACCAAGTCTAGGCCCCCAGCACCCAGTGTTAGCTGCGTGAGCCAACTGAAATGATGAGCAGCTTGTCACAATGTGTTAGGGGCGGTCGGGTAGCCTAGTGGTTAAAGTGTTCGCTTGTCACGCCGAAGACCCGGGTTCGAGTCCCGACATGGGTACAATGTGTGAAGCCCATTTCTGGTGTCCCCTGCCGTGATATTGCTGGAATATTGCTAAAAGCGGCGTAAAACCATACTCACTCACTCACTCACTCACTCACTCACTCACAATGTGTTATCAGCTGGTGCATCAGTGTACCCTGATGGTATTTTGCTCATACTGTCGACCACTGTGTGCCTTGCTCCTGGCATGGGATTTACCTGGACCATCTCAGAGAACAATATGTGCCCCCAAGTCATCAGCCAATATCTATACTAATTCCCAGTGATAACCAATATTATGGCTTTGTTGGGGTGTCTTGTATTTCAATGATAAGAGGACCATTAAAGAGGACAGAGAATGCTTTAGTGCTCAGTTTTGCACTATCATATTGAAAGCAATTTAAAATACCTCCTAATCTGAAAAAATCAGAACTTTTCACAGAAGTCCCAATTTTGAAAAAATGATGACTTTTTCACAGCTTGCCACTTAGATTGGAATCCAAGAAAAATACCTGTCCAGCAACCTATGCTGGTTGTAAGAGATGATCAAATAAATTGGGCAGTTAGCCTCAGTGACTTGTTTGATTTCATGTCAGCGTTACTCGACAGCATGAATTGTTGCTATCATTATTCATCACAGGATTGTCAGGCCCAAACTTGATTATTTATTGGCCACCGTCATATAGTTGTAATATTTCTGAGTGCGACATTAAATAACAAACAAACAAACAAATCATGTTAGCTATATAATAGGGGAATATTATCATGATTATTGCTGACATTCACTCACTCATGCAGGGTGATAATGTGAGAAAGATTAGTGATATTATTTGTCGGTATTCTTGGTTCTATCATTACATTTGTGTGTTTGGACTTGATTACTTCGTGCACATGGAAATCTAATTCAGAAGGTATTTGTTGTGTTTCAGCGGACCAGGTTTATGGAGACCAGGAGATGCATTCTTGTCTACGCAAACACTGTATAGATTATATGGTGAGTCAAACATTAGATTATTGGGTGAGTCAAATGCTGTATAGATTATATGGTGAGTCAAACACAATAGATTATTTGGTGAGTCAAACATTAGATTATCTAGTGAGACAAACACTGTATAGATTATATGGTGAGTCAAACATTAGATTATTGGGTTAGTCAAATGCTGTATAGATTATATGGTGAGTCAAACACACTAGATTATATGGTGAGTCAGACACTATAGATTATATGGGGAGTCAAACACTATAGACTATAAAGCGAGGCAAACACTATAAATTATATGGTGTGAGTCAAACAATGTAGATTATATGGGGAGTCAAACACAAGATTATTTGGGAAGTCATAAACTGTAGATTCCATGATGAGTCACATAGTATAGATTATGTGGTGAATCAAACACTACTGAGTATATGTTGAATCAAACACTGTATGTTATATGATAAGTGAAACACTATAGATTATACGGTGAGTCAAACACTGTATAGATTATATGGTGAATCAAACACTAGATTATATGGTGAGTCAGACACTATAGATTATATGGGGAGTCAAACACTATGGACTATAAGGCGAGGCAAACACTATAAATTATATGGTGAGTCCAGGGTTAGAAACTAACAGTTTTCGTCCACTAGTCCTTATAATGATAACATATAGCAAAACCCTTAAAAAGGGCAAATTTCTACTAGTCCTTATGATACCTTTACCATTGGGCAGTTTGGAAAGGACTATAGGACTAGTGCCAATTTCTAACGCTGAATTTAAACAATGTAGATTATATGGGGAGTCAAACAAGATTATTTGGGAAGTCATAAAGTGTATAGGTTCCATGATGAGTCACATGCTATAGATTAAGATCAAACACTACTGAGTATACGTTGAATCAAACAATGTGGATTATATGATAAGTGAAACACTATAGATTATAAAGGATGTATACAGTTTGCAACCTATGGAGATCCTCATGCAGAGAGGTATGGTTTTGGAGTGAAAGGTCTCATTATTATCAGATTGTTTTGAAAATCCAATGAAATAAATGGCGAATGTATTCTGACCTGAATGATTACATTTCAGAAAAAAAATGCTGAGTTCTTTTCTCAGTATGTTACTGAAGACTTTACAACATACTTGAACAGAAAGAGGATAGAAAGTTGCCATGGCAACCACCTTGAAATGCAGGCCATGTGTGAACTGTTCAACCGACCAATAGAGGTCTACCAGTACAGTATTGGTAAGGAGTAAAAGCATCTAACTTCTGTTTTAGTGGTTGTTGCAGAGTTGCATCCCTTTCTGTGTGGCAGAAACGGATGCTTGTGGGTTTGAATCCTGGTTTGCCCTGATGTTTTTATGTTTGTCAGTGTCATATTCAAGCTTGTGGGTTTAACCAAATTGATAAACGTTTAAGGCCTACTTTACTTGAGGCATTCTTCCCACATGATGCTTACATGCTGTAATATAACTGTGATATAACTGTGATACTGTTCAAACTTCAGAGTTAAACCAAACGACCCGTGAAGATCCGGGGAAGAATAGGCCTTCAGCAACCCATGCTTGCCGTACAAGGTGACAATGCTTGTCGTAAAAAGCGACTAACGGGATTGTGTGGTCAGGCTCGCTGACTTGGTTGATGCATGTCATTGTATCCCGTGGATCAATGCTCATGATGTCAATCACTGGATTGTCTGGTCCAGACTTGATTATTTACAGACCTCCATCATATAGCAGGAATATTGCTGAGTGCGGTGTTACAACAAACAAACAATAAAAAAGAAGTTAAATCAAACCTACTTACTCACTAAATAGTGGTTGTTCCCGACATGGGTACAGCATGTCAAGCCCATTTCTGGTGTTCTGATGTTACTGGAATATTGCTAAAAGCAGCGTGAAATCTAATTCACTCACTCTCACACTATTATTTGTTTGTTTGATGTTTAACGTAGCACTCAGCAATATTCCCGCTATATGATGGGGATCTGTAAATAATTTTACTTTGGACCAGACAATCTAGTGATTGACATAATGAGCACTGATCTACACAATTACGATGACATACATCAACCAAGTCAGTGAGCCTGACCACACAATCCCGTTAGTCGCCTCTTACGACAAGTATAGTCACCTTTTACGACAAGCATGGGTTGCTGAAGATCTATTCTAACCAGGATCTTCACAGATTCTCACACAATTAAAGATCAGACTATGTGATACTTGAAGGGGTAAGCTTGACTTTTCATGTTTGCAGAACCAATCAACACGTTTCACAGTGCCTACAAGACAGACAATGAGCCAATCAAGATCAGCTACCATGGTGGTGTTCACTACAACTCGGTCGTTGATCCATACAAAGCTACAATTGGTGTTGGCTTGGGGCTGCCAGGACTGCAACCAGGAGTGAGTATTGAAGGGTGGGGACTTTTAGGGTAAGTAGTGCAGGGTGGGGTGAGTATTGTAGGGTGGGACTGTCAGGGTGAGTAGTGAAGGATGGGACTGTCAGGGTGAGTAGTGAAGGATGGGACTGTCAGTGTGAGTAGTGAAGGGTGGGACTGTCAGGGTGAGTAGTGAAGGGAGGGACTGTCAGTGAGTAGTGAAGGGTGGGACTGTCAGAGTGAGTAGTGAAGGATGGGAGTGTCAGGGTGAGTAGTGAAGGGTGGGAGTGTCAGGGTGAGTAGTGAAGGGTGGGACTGTCAGTGAGTAGTGAAGGGTGGGACTGTCAGTGAGTAGTGAAGGATGGGACTGTCAGAGTGAGTAGTGAAGGGTGGGAGTGTCAGGGTGAGTAGTGAAGGGTGGGAGTGTCAGGGTGAGTAGTGAAGGGTGGGACTGTCAGTGAGTAGTGAAGGGCGGGACTGTCAGTGAGTAGTGAAGGATGGGACTGTCAGAGTGAGTAGTGAAGGGTGGGAGTGTCAGGGTGAGTAGTGAAGGGTGGGACTGTCAGGGTGAGTAGTGAAGGGTGAGGTGAGTAGTGAAGGGTGGGACTGTCAGTGAGTAGTGAAGGATGGGAGTGTCAGAGTGAGTAGTGAAGGGTGGGACTGTCAGTGAGTAGTGAAGGATGGGACTGTCAGAGTGAGTAGTGAAGGGTGGGACTGTCAGAGTGAGTAGTAAAAGGGTGGGACTGTCAGGGTGAGTAGTGAAGGGTGGGACTGTCAGGGTGAGTAGTGAAGGGCGGGACTGTCAGGGTGAGTAGTGAAGGGTGGGACTGTTGGGGTGAGTATTGTAGGGTGGGACTATTGGGATGAGTATTGTAGGGTGAGACTGTTGGGGTGAGTATTGTAGGTTGGGACTATTGCGATGAGTATTGTAGGTTGGGACTATTGGGATGAGTATTGTAGGGTGGGGGTGTTGGGTGAGTATTGTAGGGTGGGAGTGTAAGGGTGAGTATTGTAGGGTGGGACTATTTGGGTGAGTATTGTAGGGTCGGACTGTGGGGGTGAGTATTGTAGGTTGGGACTATTGGGATGAGTATTGTAGGGTGGGGGTGTTGAGTGAGTATTGTAGGGTGGGAGTGTAAGGGTGAGTATTGTAGGGTGGGACTGTTGGGGTGAGTTTTGTAGGGTGGGACTATTGGGATGAGTATTTTAGGGTGGGGGTGTTGAGTGAGTATTGTAGGGTGGGAGTGTAAGGGTGAGTATTGTAGGGTGGGACTGTTGGGGTGAGTTTTGTAGGGTGGGACTATTGGGATGAGTATTGTAGGGTGGGGGTGTTGAGTGAGTATTGTAGGGTGTGACTGTTGGTGTGACTATTGTAGGGTGGGACTGTTGGTGTGACTATTGTAGGGTGGGACTGTTGGTGTGACTATTGTAGGGTGGGACTGTTGGTGTGACTATTGTAGGGTGGGGGTGTTGGTGTGACTATTGTAGGGTGGGGGTGTTGGGTGAGTATTGTAGGGTGGGACTGTTGGTGTGACTATTTTAGGGTGGGACTGTTGGTGTGACTATTGTAGGGTGGGACTGTTGGTGTGACTATTGTAGGGTGGGACTGTTGGTGTGACTATTGTAGGGTGGGGATGTTGGGTGAGTATTGTAGGGTGGGACTGTTGGTGTGACTATTGTAGGGTGGGGGTGTTGGTGTGACTATTGTAGGGTGGGGGTGTTGGGTGAGTATTGTAGGGTGGGAGTGTTGGTGTGACTATTGTAGGGTGGGGGTGTTGGGTGAGTATTGTAGGGTGGGGGTGTTGGGTGAGTATTGTAGGGTGGGAGTGTTGGGTGAGTATTGTAGGGTGGGGGTGTTGGGTGACTATTGTAGGGTGGGGGTGTTGGGTGAGTATTGTAGGGTGGGACTGTTGGTGTGACTATTGTAGGGTGGGGGTGTTGGTGTGACTATTGTAGGGTGGGGGTGTTGGGTGACTATTGTAGGGTGGGGGTGTTGGTGTGACTATTGTAGGGTGGGACTGTTGGTGTGACTATTGTAGGGTGGGGGTGTTGGTGTGACTATTGTAGGGTGGGGGTGTTGGGTGAGTATTGTAGGGTGGGGGTGTTGGTGTGACTATTGTAGGGTGGGACTGTTGGTGTGACTATTGTAGGGTGGGGGTGTTGGTGTGACTATTGTAGGGTGGGGGTGTTGGGTGAGTATTGTAGGGTGGGAGTGTTGGTGTGACTATTGTAGGGTGGGGGTGTTGGGTGAGTATTGTAGGGTGGGGGTGTTGGGTGAGTATTGTAGGGTGGGAGTGTTGGGTGAGTATTGTAGGGTGGGGGTGTTGGGTGAGTATTGTAGGGTGGGAGTGTTGGGTGAGTATTGTAGGGTGCAGGTGTTGGGTGAGTATTGTAGGGTGGGGGTGTTGGGTGAGTATTGTAGGGTGGGAGTGTTGGGTGAGTATTGTAGGGTGCAGGTGTTGGCTGAGTATTGTAGGGTGGGGGTGTTGGGTGAGTATTGTAGGGTGGGAGTGTTGGGTGAGTATTGTAGGGTGGGGGTGTTGGGTGAGTATTGTAGGGTGGGAGTGTTGGGTGAGTATTGTAGGGTGGGGGTGTTGGGTGAGTATTGTAGGGTGGGAGTGTTGGGTGAGTATTGTAGGGTGTTGGGTGAGTATTGTAGGGTGGGGGTGTTGGGTGAGTATTGTAGGGTGGAACTTTTGGGATGAGTATTGTAGGGTGGAGTGTTGGGTGAGTATTGTAGGGTGGGAGTGTTGGGGTGAGTAATGTAGGGTGGGGGTGTTCGGTGAGTATTGTAGGGTGTTGGTGTTGGGGTGAGTATTGTAGGGTTGGAGTGTTGGGGTGAGTATTGTAGGGTGTGAGTGTTGGTGTGAGTATTGTGAGTATTGTAGGGTTGGAGTGTTGGGGTGAGTATTGTAGGGTGGGAGTGTTGGCGTGAGTATTGTAGGGTTGAAGTGTTGGGGTGAGTATTGTAGGGTGGGAGTGTTGGTGTGAGTATTGTGAGTATTGTAGGGTGGGAGTGTTGAGGTGAGTATTGTAGGGTGTGAGTGTTGGTGTGAGTATTGTGAGTATTGTATTGTTGGAGTGTTGGTGTGAGTATTGTGAGTATTGTAGGGTGGGAGTGTTGAGGTGAGTATTGTAGGGTGTGAGTGTTGGCGTGAGTATTGTAGTGTTGGGGTGAGTATTGTAGGGTGGGAGTGTAAGGGTGAGTATTGTGAGTATTGTAGGGTGGGAGTTTTGGGGTGAGTATTTTGAGTATTGAAGGGTGGAACTGTTGGCCTGAGTATTGTAGGGAGGGTTGGACATACTCAAGGTTTGTGTCTGCAATTAATGTTTTGGATTTGGTCTTTGTTTAAAAAGAATAAGTTAAGTATGTGTATTGATGACCCTCAATATTATTGTTCAATGAACAATGGAGATTTTAGCAATTAGTCACAAATCTGAAAGGTTCTCTGGTTCATCTTACAGAGACTTGATTGTTACGTCTTTTTTCTAGCTTGCTGACAAGAACCAGATGAAAGATGCAGTGAAGATGTCTGAGAACACCCATATAGAGAAGACAATGCTGGAGGATAAGATTCGTGAAACAGACTGGGAGCTGACACAGGAGACCATTGAGGAACAGGTGGCGCGGGAGTCATATCTTCAGTGGCTCAAGGAACAGGAGAAACAGGCTAACAGGCAGGGAGGGGTGAGTCACAACCACAGTGACATACAGGGGGTGGGGGGGATCCTTTCTGCAGTGGCACAGGGGAAAGGGGAAACAGGCAGGGAGGGGTGAGTCACAACCACAGTGACATACAGGAGAGGGTGGGGCGGGAATCCTTTCTGCAGTGGTTCAGGGGAAAGGAGAAACAGACAGGGAGAGGTGACATACCCCACAGTGACATACAGGAGGGTGGGGCGGGAGTCCTACCTGTTGTGGCAGTTTGTTTGAGAGAGAATGATATATTTGAAGCCTGTAAATAAGATAAAGACAAGGTTTAGGAACAAGTTGATGTAAATGAAGATTTGAAACAAAAACTTAGCCTTTCAAGTTGAGTTGTCTCAAGCAAGTTTCTAAAAACAAGTGGTTGCTGTTTCCAGCTCAGTTAATAAGACAGTACACACAGTAATCTTAATCTCTGCAGATAAGACAATGCCTTGTAGAACAGGAAATCATCATGTCTAGTGATGTTTTGTCTCAAATTTCAAATTTGTATTGACCAAGTTTAATTGTTTTCATCTGTTCATTTACCTGATTCCCGACATGGGTACAATGTGTGAAGCCCATTTCTGGTGTCCCCTGCCGTGATATTGCTGGAATATTGCTAAAAGCGGCGTAAAACCATACTCACTCACTCACTCATTTACCTGAATTCACTAAAGGGATACGATGTAATATTTTTCTGCAGAAGACAAACATGTTCTTATTGCAAGTATAGGGATTGTGTATGCGCTGGTGATGTGCTTCATTCTGGTTCGCTTTATAGACAGGGTATATTAATAAGCAGTGATTTTGAAGGTGTTTACAGGGGGCGCTTTATTGACGGTGATTCGCGGTAGTAGAAATTAACCCTATATAAGAGTTTTGCTATATGTTATTATTATTAGGACTACTAAACTAAAACTGTGTTTCTATCACTGAATTAGGAATGTGTGGGGATTCCTGATAAGGATTAGCCTGTAGCATCCTATACTAGCTGTGAGACACTTGATGACTTAATATTAATCACTAGATTGTCTGTCCAAACTCAAATCATGTAAGGGTTATACAATATGATATGCATTATTATTATTATTATTATCATTATTATTTCCCCCCTCCATGAAGGAACAGAGTTGGTCCGCCCTTCCATCCGTCTTTCCGTCCGTCCGCTTCTCAAAGGGGACACATTTTCTCAAAAACTATTTAAGTCAGAGAATTGAAATTTTAAAAACTCATTTTAGTGGTCATGACCTCAAATGAGTTTGAAAATTGCTGTCGTAAAATAATTTTTTACAGAGTGCATACTAGGGGATAGTGATAACGCTGTTTTCTTCTTCTTCTTGTTATTTTTTGGTTTCTATTGTGAATGATAAGGTGATGTGACGCTAACATCTGTTGCAGGCCCGTTCAGCCAGTGCCACATGCAGCTCATCCAGCGAGTACAGCCACAGCCTTTATGAGTCGGCTGGCTCCCCCGAGACACGTGGGGGTGGACGGTCTCCACGAGTCCGTAGTGGACAGAACTCCACCCAGAACAGTCCCCAGAGGCTGGATGGGGTGGACAACAGCCTGCCTCATATGGCCAGTCCCAACATGCCTACTGCAGGTGTGTGTAGTTATCTCCCCTATTGGAGACATATTTTTGTTACATTTACGAAGTCTTTCCTTAACAAGACTACTCAGCCGTTATCAGACCTGTGGAGTCCGAGTTAGAATTAGCCTTCAGAAATCCATGCTTGTTGTAAGATGAGACAAGCGGGATCAGGATGTTGTGTTCCCTGTTTTTTATTTGGTTGATGCGTGCGATCCTATTCCAAATGTGTTGATCAATGCTCGTTATGTTAATCAGTGGATTTTCTAGTCCAGACTCTATCATTGACAGAGATCACTGTCACGTCATAAAGTTTGGGCAGCAATTTGTTATGGCAAGAATTCCTTCTTTTCATATCTATCAGTACATTGTAAGAATGTCGGCACCACATCTGTAGGTTTCACCAAAATACATCGCTGTAATTTAACTGGAATACTGTTCAAAAAGGTGTTGAACCCAACTCACTCACTCATTGTATTGTGCTATATAAGAAGGGCTATTGAGATGGTATAAACAATGCAATAGGCAGAGTTGCTTCCCTTCTGTGAATATCCTTATGATAAAGAAAAAACCTGAATGTTGTTAATCAATGAAATTATGGACAAATCAGTTGTTTTTATCCTCACTTGGAGACAAATCAGTTTCAACAAAAGTTAGACAATTATTTTAGGGAATTAGCTCAAATTTAAACCTAGATCAGTCTAGCTACTTCTGTTTGCTGGAGACACATTGAGAGACTGACTTTGTTTCTTCCTCTTTCTCTCACAGGCTGTTCCCAGTCTCCAAAGGTGGAGCAGTCCCTCTTGCCTAACATAGCAGACATTGAGGTGCCTGGCGCAGTCGGAGGAAGCTTTGAAGAAACTACTTCCATCATGAATCAAATCCCCCCTTCCATGCTAGGTGAGCTTTCTGTCTGCCTGTAAGCAATAGCTTATCCATATATCTTCTTGCTGTTTGCCATGGCTTCACAGACCAGAAGTCATGAAGGTATTCCTTAATGATAGATCTATGTGGTGCTTCCAGGGGCTAAATAGAATGAAACACTTCATCAATAACCTGTATGGTCTTTCTAGAAGCCCAATAGTCCCCCAAGACTTTTATATTTCTCACTGATAAGCCCCTGTGGTGATTCTAGAAGCTCAATAGTTCCAGTACCTCATGCTTGCATTTCTCAATGATAAACCTGATTCTCAAAGCACAAAATGTCCCAGTACCCTTTGATTGTTGTATTCCTCGCTGTTAACCTGTGGTGATACTAGAAGCATAAAAGGCCCCTGTGCTCCATGCTTCTTGTATTCCTCAATGGTAAACTTGTGGTGATTCCAAGGAATACAAAAGGCCCCTGTACCCCATGTGTCTTGTATTCCTCCCTGATAAACCTGTGGTGGTTCCAAGGAACACAAAAGTCCCCTGTACCCCATGCTTGTATTCCTCCCTGATAAACTTGTGATGATTCCAAAGAACACAAAAATCATGCTCCCTGCATCTTGTATTCCTCCCTGATAAACTTGTAGTGATTCCAAGGAACACAAAAGTCCCCTGTACCCCATGCTTGTATTCCTCCCTGATAAACTTGTGATGATTCCAAAGAACACAAAAATCATGCTCCCTGCATCTTGTATTCCTCCCTGATAAACTTGTGGTGATTCCAAGAAACACAATGGGCCCCAGTACTCCCTGCATCTTGTATTCCTCAATGATAAACTTGTGGTGATTCCAAGAAACCCCTGTACCCCATGCGTCTTGCTTGTTGTATCAACCTGGTCTGATCTTCCATCTGTATTGCTGTGCTGCAGGGCTGTCGGAGTGGGACGAGGATGACATCCTGGCACAGGTGATGGCTCAGTCCCAGCAGGAGTACCTGGATAGTCTCAAGAAGCACAACACCCCAGCCAGCCAGTCCCCGATCCTTCCCCCATTGGATGACATCGCCAGCTGCAGCACGCCTGGTCTTAGTGAATCCTTCCATTACGACGACCCAAGCTAACACACGCCCACACCTGTATCATAATATAACCTATTGTTATACTCTATCTCTCTATATATACATAACACAGAAGTACTCAGTGCTGGAGTGGTGGGGACATTGGGTTTGAAACTGGGTATTCTGTTGTGTAATTTACATATTCCTTGTACCAATGTTAGGGGTTGACGTCGAACTGATGCATTTAAAACCGCAAGAGTTAACTCTGTTCTTGACTCTGTGAAAGTATCGGGGTGAAACTGCAGTGGATTCTGCTCTGTATGTGTTGTTCAACCTTAAGATTTGTGCATACATGTAAAGATGGAACTTTCTTACATGTGAGCGTTATCACACATTATATGAACTGATGCTGATGTCAGTGTCAACCAGAGCATTTGTCATAACTGAAGGCTATCTCTTTATGTTCTTTTCTGTTACGAAGGTTTTTGTCAAGGTTTTCAGGTTTTTTTCTTCAGTTATTAAGTTTGATAAATTTGCTCACCTATGATGAGATTGGATTGCAATCCTGCTCAGTTCCAGGTATACGGGGATCTCTAAGGGTCAGCAGGTTAGTGTGGGAATTGTTTGTACCCTACAAGAACAACTTAAAGTGTAATGACATGTTCCTGGCGGTGGGTAGTTCTGGCTGCTGCAGTGTTTGGAGCTTGTATTTTGGGTACTGCAGTGTTTGGAGCTTGTACTGGAAGCATGTATTCCTGATGGTTGTTTCTGAGTCCTATTGTGTTTGGAGCTTGAACTGGGAGCAGGTATTCCTGATGGTTGTTCAGAATGCTGCAGTGTTTGGAGCTTGTACTGGGAGCATGTGTCCTTGAGGGTTGTTCTGAATGCTTCAGTGTTTGGAGCTTGTGTTGGGGACATGTGTTCCTGATGGTTGTTCTGAATGCTACAGTGTTTGGAGTGTGTATCAGAGTGTGTGTTGACACAGTAGCAGTGTTTGGAGCTTGTATTTGTAGGCAAGTTGTGTGGGCCACTTGCACAAAGAAATCTAAGCGTTAAACTGTAGTAGGTCTACGTTAGATGGTTACAAAGTTAAGCTGAATTTACTTTGTTCAAGTGGGTCAAAAGAATTGGATCTGACTGCAGCAGTGTTTCGAGCTTGCATTTGGAACATTGGTTCCTGGTGGTTGGTTCAACTGCAACAGTGTATGAAGCTTACATGTCAAGCTAATTTGAAGACTGCTCAAGCTCACCTGCCCTACTCTACAACTCACGTCAGCTCTTGCAGTACAACATTCATCACACTTACCCTCTAATATATTTATGTTAAGTTAATTAACTTTATGCAATTGTTGTCTTTTTTTGTACGTTGTCAGTTAACTTTTCATGCAAATTTCTCAACATAGTTAATATAAAGTGGCAATTTCAATGACTCAGTATTTGCCCTTTTCATGAGCTGAAAAGGTACCACAACCAGCCCACATGGGAGAAAACATTGATTTGATTTACGGAAAAGGAAAAAGTGAATTTGATTGTAGAAGAGTGTGTATGGAACAGCCATGATAAACAGACATAGCTTTTTCAGCCATGTTATTTTGGCCTGAAGTCAACATCCCAAAACTGTGTTGTGAAAACCTATAAAGTACATATTCAGGGTGGTTGTGTATGTCCATAGCCAAAAGGAGTCAAAACAACTTAATGTTCGTCGACAGTCTGAATTCTAAAAGCTATGAATGTCATGTATCCATGGTTTTCAAAGCCTTAATGTTGAGGGTCTCTCATTTATTGGACACAACTATCCTGTCAGTTGGTACTTGTGTTGGTTAGAGTTTGTACATTCTTACTGTCTCAAAATAACTTTTGCAAGACATAATTTGTACTGCATAATCCAAATTTTTCAGGAATGGACAAGATCTGTAACTAGATTTGATGTGTAGAGTTTCACCAATCTGTGAGAATTGAGTTGTCCTTGAGGTCACGGGTCAGTGGTCCTTGGGGTCACCAGTCCCTGAGCATTGAGTGATCCTTAGGGCTGCTTGTCAGTGATCCTTGGAGTGACCAGCTGGAGAAAACTGAGATGTCATGTCCTTTTAGGTCACCTACAAATTAATGGGGAAGGTCATGCCACTAAATGGGTGAAATATTGTAGGAACTTATGGGTCACCCGACCGTCAGTGGGTATTGTATAACCCGTTGTATTCAACAGTCAGAGGGTATTGTATAACCCATTGTATTCACCAGTTAGTAGTCATTATATGGCCCTGGGGTCAGATGTCTATAAACAAGTGGGCAGTGGACCCTGTCCTTGGTTTGTTATATCATTCTACTTGGCTCAAGTTGAACTGCGAGGTCAGACCATCATCTGATGCTTGTGTTTAGCAGGACTCCTGTGTAAGAAATCTACACATTCATAATTGATCATTCATCCTCAGTTGTGAACAAACATGGCTACTGCTAATAATCGCCATAAAATTTTGTATTCTATGCATCCAAAAAGTGATATTGATAATTTTCTAAGAAAAACTTTTTATTATATTTTTATTTTATTTCCAAAGAAATGACTTATTGAAATAAATAAACACTGTTCGCTATACACCTTTATATATGTTGAGGTTGTTAATGTTTGTGTACAGGATATGATTGTCTGAACTTTGTTAACCACAGAACCTATTCAGAAGTGTAAGATCACATTGGTATGCTCGTATGTAGAGATGATTGTCAAAATGTTGTTTTTTTATAGAATATATTCACTACGCACACAGACAAGGTCATCTGAACTCAACTAAGGTCAAAGATCTGTTCATAATACATCCTAATCAGGAAGCTTCACGTGAACTAGAGGTAGAGGGGTGCCTAGTCGTCGAAGGTGCTGCAATTCACTGTGTAGTGTTGCATCCTTTGGGCATATCAGAAACCTAAGGTCTTTGGTTCAGATTCACCCTGATCATGTTTCTAGGTTTGTCAGCACCATACCCTTGCTTGTGGGTTTCACCGAAGTGGTAAAAATCGAAGACCTGTATGATTTTGGGAATTCCAAAGCTGACTTGCCATATTTCTGAAATACTGTTCAAAGCGACAAAAAACAACTCTCACTTACTCATCTGACCTAACAAAGGTCCTTGTCACCGTTCATCACACATTAAGAAGCTTCATCTGAACTCTCAAATGTCCTTGAACAGTTCATCACATTGTCACTCATCTTCTGAATCAATGTAGCACAGCTTACAGGCTAGCATCTCACAGCTTATTGCGCCAGAAGTTCTCCTACACCTTCTCACCTTGCAATAGCATGGAAAACTTACTGGCTGCCAGTGTGATCTTTACTTCATTGGTATCATGTCTCTTCACTGAAGAAGGTGATCATTTTGACAATGTTTGTGATGATTGTTGCTTAGTCTCTTAAACATCACTGAAATGACTTTTACCCCCAATGAAATGAAAGCATATTCCTGTCTCTTAGGATTCCGAAGGTGATGTGTGCCTCCAACATGGCCATTGTTTATCCTCTGGATCATATGTAGTGATCTATGGAGGTCATGCACACCTGGCATTAACCAATGGAATTAATGCACCAAAGCCCTTAGCCAATCGGGCAGATGCACAACAGGCATGAGTTAGTCAGTGGAGGTGGACCAGGCTTTGGCCAGTGGAGAAGAGACACAGCTGGCATTCACTAAGGCAATATCCAGTAAAAGAGATGCTCCAGGGGCATTAACCAATGAAGATGCACCATGGGCTTGAGCCAAAATGCAAAATTTTATTTCTGCTCTTGCTTAGATGATAGTTACACAAATACAAATATATGTGACATGACAAGCATGTGGGATATGACGGAGAATTTTCTTAAGGTGGGTTCTGGATGCAAAGCAGAAAATTGTTGCACACTTTGATTGGACGAAAAATGGATGTATTTCTGTGCTGCGGCAACTAGAGGAAGCATATCACAATGATTGTCTACCCTTGTTCATGGTCAAGGAGGCACAGCCGTTTAAGGTGAGGCAATTTGCTGAGCATACTTTCATCCTGAAGTAGACAAGGATCTGATGATCGTTGGTTTCAATCCCGATTTCTGACTGATTATGTTTCTACATCAGCACCGTACCCATACTTAGGGGTTTCACCATAATGGTTATTGTTGAAACCTGCACCCATCTGGGCTATCATCCCACATTAAGCATATATACAGTGATATAACTGAAATACTGAGACCAAACTCACTCACTCTTTGTGGTCATAGCTTCTGTCACTGTCACCTCAGTTCTACTTGCCTGGTCATTTGTGTGCATTGTGTGGCGGTTAATTTCTGATGGAGATGGTGGATGTGATTGTGATGAGATTGATTATAAGGTGGAATCAAACAAGTTGGACAGAAGTAGGACTCACGAGTAGGAGCAAGCAGGTTGTCTCAGCAGCCCGGGATTTCTTCGTGTCTCAAGGTTGAATAACTGTAGCAGCTAAATCACATTCTAGAAAACATTTGTCTTCATTTCAAGTGTTATGTATAATTTCTGTCAATTTTGAAGTGTTTTTCTGTAATGTTTGTATCTTATATTTATATGGAATCTAAGGATTTCCCATGAGACACATGGTACAAGTTTCTGTAAACAAAAGTCGACCATTTGCAGTAGGTGTATCTGTTTCACTTGTATGTATGGTGGGGTGTAGGTGGATTTGATTTTTAGTGTTTGATTGTAATTATAGTTGATTCATGAATGATATTTCCCGCTGAGCGAATTATCTAAGTTTCACAACTATCAAATATAAGGATATTCTCTTTTTTTCATAAAGGATTATTTTCCCAATAAACTGTGATTTTATTTCAAATGAGTGCTATGCATCAGAAAGATGATTAGTTTTAGTTTGCACACCATGCCCACAGTTCATCCTCCTTCTGATAAGACTGTAGTCGTAGACCAGCTGAAGATGTTTTACATGACTTTGTGCCTAGCCATAGTGCTATAGGTGAAATTTAAACCAAAGAATGAACACCAGACATATCCATGGAGGTGTCTGCAGGGTACCCATTCTCACCATGTTTCAAAACACAAAGCCATTCCCTTCAAGGTGCAAGATCAGGGCTGCTTTGGGTTTTTTAAAGCTATGTGTGTGTTTTACAAATTTTGATAAACATTCTACACACTAAATGTTTTAACAAATGCTTTTCACTGACAAGCATGTTTAATTTAATGTGAAATACACTTCGACATCCAGAATTATGTCGCAGTCTTGCCCAATGTTTGCATGACTGACGAAGCCCTTCTCGTATAGCCTGGTTTTCGCAGAAAATGCATAGTGTCATATTTATGATTTTCTATTTGTTTATGTGCATATTCTTACAGGAAATTATCCTTTGTCAAGGAGAAAACTTATATGATTTATATTACCTAAATTTGGAAATTGATCTTGCACCTAAAAGGATCTCTGCCATTGATGGACTAACCATATGATGGTTGACACTTGTCTGAGGAAGGGGGATGTGACTTAGGGGAGACTTGCTTTGTTTTGTTGTTATTTCCCTGTGACAATTGGCATGCAGCAGGTCAGCCAGGTGGAGTGATGGCCCCTTGCTGGAGGAGGAGCCTGGTCTATCTGTGGCCCAGGTGCCACTGCTTCCTGCCATGCTGCTGCATATGGCAGGCAGTCTCTCACTGTCTAGGTCAACATAGCCTTAGTTGCAAATAAACATTGACTTGCAAATTACCATTTCTTCTGTTGTCATTGTCGGTTGTAGATGGATTGCTTACCAGTAGGTGAGATTGCCCACCAGAAATGGGAGAGATTGTCCATGACAAATAGGTGAGATGGCCCACCGGAAATGGTTAAGATTGTCCATCACAAGTTGGTGAGATTGTCCATTTCAAGTAGGTGAGATTGCCCACCAGAAATGGGTGAGATTGTCTATTTCAAGTAGATGAGATTGCCCTCCTGAAATGGGTGAGGTTATTCATCACAAGTAGGTGAGATTGCCCACTGGATACAGGTGAGATTGCCCTCCTGAAATAGGTGAGATTGCTCACTAGAAGTGTTTTGATTTGAACATATTTTATTCCACTTAGATAGCCCTTTACATTATAAGCAATATATAATACATGTATTACAATTTAAATATGTACATACCACAGAGTACATACATAGAGAAGCAGCAGGAAACAGCTTTACAATTATTTAAATCTTTTAGTGCAGTTGATGTACTTATAGACAGTGAAACAACTGTACATTGTCGTCGAAGCTGAGATGGGAGCTTCCGTTAAACAATTACAAATAAGGCACTAGCTTGTCTTTACAAATTTCAGTTATGCAGTGAAACATATTTCTTGCAGTTTGATAAAATGGACATTCTGTTAAGTTGTGATAAACCTGTTCACACGGACTACAGATACAGTTAGAGCTGTATATTAAACCAATTCTAAAAATAAGTCTTTATTGAGAGCATGAGTAGCGTAAGTTTGTAAGCAATATATTATACTTCCTCAAACCACAGGAAAATATGAAGGCGCACATTTAGTCTGGATTTTGGTTTTGCTTTTAAAGAGCTTAGAGAACTGGAGTCTCTAAATGACGGGCAAATCATTCCATATTGTTATAGCAGACGGAAAAAATGACCGACCAAATAATTGTTTTCAACTGAATGGTATTGATATATTTCGTGCATTTCATAGCTTGTACACAGATAATTCATCAACAGTATTTGGTAAAAGTTCACACAAGTAAGAGGGGTTACATAGTTAATTTTATTAAACAAGCAAAGCTTGTGATCATTCTTCTTTCTGCAAGTGTATTCCAAACCCTTTCAACCAGGAGTGGGGGAGATTGCCTACCACAAGTAGGTGAGATTGTCCTTCACAAGGAAGAGGGACTGCCCACTGGAAAGGTGAGATTGCCTACCAGACGTATGTGAGATTGCCAACCGAAAATAGGTTAGATTGCCTACCAGAAATTGGTGAGATTGCCCAGTAGACGTATGTGGTATTGTCCACCTGAAATAGGGGAGACTGCCTACAAGAAGTAGGTGGGGCTGCCTCCTAGAAGTATAACTGGCAGATGGGGGCTAGTGTCTGAGTGAATATCTTTCAATGCAGTCGGCAGTATTCAGGCTTCGTCGGGGCAGTGACAGAGTTAGTGAGTACGCCGCTTCTAGCAATATTCCAGCAATATCACTGTAGGGGACATAAAATTTGCTCATTTAAATATTGTGGACTATTAATGAGCAAGGCCGTAGTTGTCCCCAACTTGATTCAAATAAAACTGTTTTCTATAAAAACAAACAAACAAGCAAACTGATGACATCGGATTGGTCATTTGGAGAAAACTAGGTTCAACACGCTAAGTAGTCCCAGTATGTGCGTATTTGCCTTGTCATCCTACGTTCGTTTGATTGGCCGCAGAACTCAATCTTCTGCAACACATTCAGAAATCCGAACACTGAAACTTCGTTGCGACCAGCAATTAAGTGATTATGACAGGCCACACGGGTGGTAGCCACAATGTAGGCTGCGTTCCACAAAGCGATCTTTGGGCTAAGTCGACAGTAGCTCCTGTACTAACACAAGCTAACGATTGCCAACGAAGATTGATTTACGATTTTATCCCCGATTCGTAGAATCCTTATCTTGGCTGTCCAAAGAGTTACCCAAACCTGCTCTATGACGTCATCGTTAGAGTCGAAATGGGATACGGCCAGGGCCTTCGTCCTGTTGGAGTGAGTGAGTGAGTTGGGTTTAACGCCGCATTGAACAGTATTTCAGTAAAATCATGGTGTGTCAGCTTAATGTGTGAGGAATGTCCGAAGTGATTCAGGTCTCAGACGTTTGCCACTTGAAACAGGGATTCGAAGCCACGATCATAGGTTCCTGGCGTGCGTAAGGGCCGCAACTCCTTACTGCGAATTTGGCCCATTCCTCTATCTCATTGTAGTGAGGGAGCGAGTGAGTATGGGTTTACATCGCTTTTAGCAATATTACGACGGGGGACACCAGAAATGGGCTTCACACATTGTACCCATGTCGGGAATCGAACCCGGGTCTTGGGCGTGATGAGCAAATGCTTTAACCACTAGGCAACCCGACATGGGTACAATGTGTGAAGTTCATTTCTTGTGTCCCCCACCTGATATTGCTGGAATATTTCTTAAAGCGGTGTAAAATCAAACTCACTCACTCACTTTATTAATAAAACAGAGACTGATACCAGTCTTCTGCAGGCATAGGTACCGAGAGGACATTTGGACTTAATGACCACAGCTTGACCGGATACCTTGAACAGAACGTGCTCCCAATGTGACGTCACACAGACGATAATTCCACTGAAAACTTGAAGCGCTCGCCCGTCAACAGCTGAACGCACGGCATGCCACGCGGGCGGCACGTATTGCACGTGCATGACACCCGACGGAATGTCGGTCTTATTATACACTAGTGACATGACTACATCTGAAGTTGTGGCGGCAAGGTTTGGTTGGATACTGAGCACGAAAACTTGATGGATATTTCAGTACCTGGTCGCTGGTTACAGATATATATTACATAGAAAGTATTTGCTGTTACCGCTGTCTCAGGTATGTATGTAATCGTGTTTAGCAATACATAAGATTTGTGTGACTGGAAAATCAGCAGAAATATTGCCCCCACATCACTTTTCGTAAAGTTCTATCAGGAAGCGTATAGGAAGCACTTTTCGGAAATCATTTTGTTTGAATTTTAGCAGCAAGAAGCAGTCCTTCAAAACATTTATAATGGCGTCGGTTCACCCCTCTATATACACAGGTGTGATTTTTTTTTCTATACGAATATTACGCTAACCACGCTATCATCGAGTTCCTGCGAGTAGGTTTGGTAGCCTTGCGGCAAAGACAGTGACCAAGTTTTATTTCCCAACAGGAGCGCAACTTGTGTTCTTGTTGCCCCTTTACATGATATTGATTGAATATTGCTAAAAGCGTCGTAAAATCATACCCACTGACTAATAATTGCGATGCAAAACATTTGGAAATCAAGGAAGTTTTGCTCGTGTTTGACATGTCAAATCGAGATTTGGGATCATATTGGTCACACTTTACATTCAGTTCGTGTGTTTTCCATTGCGCTAAGTCGAAAGGCACGTTTTTTTTCAAATTTGGGTTTGAGAAATCTAGTTATTCATTAAAAAACGTATTCATTCGCAGTGAAATTATAGAAAGTTTTTCGGGATACAATCCCTTTTAACGAAGTTTGTCAATTAAGTATGAATCAGATTACAGCATGCACTCCCATTGATCTTACATATACAACTCAGATATGTATGTATTCCTTTTCAGTTGCCTTAAGCCCTGCAATTCACTGTGCAGAGTTGCGTCCCTTGGGCACGCCAGACCCCTATTGGTCGTGGTTTAAAATCCCTCTATCAAGGTTTGTCAGCACCCTACCCGTGCTCCTGGGTTTCACCAAAGTGGTAAACATCAAATATCTGCATCACTTAGGCTCTCCTCCCACGTCAAGCTGACACGCCGTGATATAACTGGAAAACAGTTAAAAGCGGTGTCAAACCAAAATCATTCACTCATTGATAGACAATTATTATCAGGATCAGGAGATTAAAAATGTGATCTGGTAGGGTTTGTGTCATCCCGCAGAAACCTACGAGGGGTGTTCATTAAAGATTTCCCCTAAACCACTTAGGGTTATCATATTTGGTTGAAATTTCACATGTGTAATGATACATGTATCTATGGGTTATGTCTGAATTTGCAGCACCGAACTATTAATCCCACCACTTTTACAGGTGTTATGATCGAGTAGGGTGTGACAATGAAGCCAGTAGAATACCGAGCAGTGATAAGGTTTTTATATTTGAAAGGTCGCACACCAAAAGAAACTTTCAATGAAATGAAAGCAACTTATGGGGAAGATGCCCCATCATATGACGTTGTTAAACACTGGTATCGCCAGTTCAAGTGTGGTCGGTCATCTGTGGAAACAGCTGCCATTCCTGGTCGCCCCCATTCAGCCATTGATGAGGACACTATCCATCAAGTTGAGACCGCCATTTTGGCAGACCGACGTATAACTGTTCGCCAGTTAGCACAAGATGTCAAGATCAGTGTAGGGTCCGTGGAAAAATCATCTATGACAGTTTGAACATGCATAAGGTGTCTGCACGATGGATTCCCAGGTTGCTCACACCTTTCCAAAAGCAGGAACGAGTCAATTGCTCAAAGGATCTTTTGGACATGTGCCAAAACAGACTTATCACACAGGATGAAACATGGGTCCATCACTATGATCCTGAGACTAAAGTTCAGTCGATGCAATGGAAGCATGTGGAGTCACCACCCCCAAAGAAGGCACGTGTCCAACCCTCTGCAGGCAAGGTCATGCTCACGGTGTTTTGGGACCAGCACGGAGTAGTGATGATGGATTTCTTGGCAAAGGGTACCACAATTACAGGAGCTTATTATGCTTCACTGCTGCGGAAATTGCGGGACGCTTTCAAGCTTAAGAGGCGTGGCATGCTGACCAAGGGTGTCCGTCTCCTGCAAGACAATGCTCCAGTACACAACTCTCATGTTGCCCAGACAGAAGCGCGGTCCTGTGGCTATGAAATCCTTCCACATCCTCCTCACTCTCCTGACCTTGCACCATCTGACTTCCACCTCTTTCCAAACATGAAGTCATTTTTGAAGGGAAAACGTTTCACAGATGATGAAATACTGATGTCTGAAGTCAAGTCCTGGTTTGAGACGCAAAATGAGGGCTTTTACAAGCGAGGTCTCCATAGTTGCATAAAACGATGGGAGAAGTGTGTAACTCTTGGTCGTTCCTATGTGGAGAAAGACTAATACCTATGCCAAGTTTCATTCCACTAGGTCCATCGGAAGTGGGTCAGGGGAAATCTTTAATGAACACCCCTCGTATGAACATGGGTTCGAATCCCCGATTTCCCCCGATTATGTTTCTATAGGTTTGTTGGTTCAACCAAAGGGGTAAACATAATACCCGGCATTCCCCCCACTCCTAATCTGGATCCGTCAGTCTTCAAACAGGACGATTCACCGAAGCGGTAAACGTCTGAGACCTGCTTTCCTGCTTCGGGCTTTCCTCCCACATTAAGCTGACACGCCGTGATATAACTGGAATACTGTTAAAAGCGGCGTAAAACCCAACTTCACTCACTCACTCCAACAAGACGAAGGCTCTGGCCGTATCCCATTTCGACTCTAACGATGACGTCATAGAGCAGGTTTGGGTAACTCTTTGGACAGCCAAGATAAGGATTCTACGAAACGGTGATAAAATCGTAAATCAATCTTCGTTGGCAAATATGTGTCGATATGGAACAGGGATATTTTGAAAAATATATCACTTTAATGTATTGAGGTCGTGATTCGAGGTGAGGCCAGAAGCCAAAGACAGTGATCGGCCCAAATGCCCCAAGTTATTTGCAGTGGTAAGGCCAGTCTGTGCGGCGATTAGAGAGGTTTTGAGGCGATAGTACACCTGTTATTACCTGTTCTGAAAATAACTTTACTAATTACGACCAGTGAGCATGAGTAAAATACTTCTTGATCCGTGAAATTCTTCACCAGATGTATCCGTGTACAAAAAACTGAACACATCTATGAACAACCTCGATTATCCAATTGATTTTATCTTTATGCTAGGGTGGGTGGGGTGGAGGGAGCACGGGCGGCCCAGTCGTCTAAAGCGCCGCGATTCGCTGTGCAGAGTTGCATCCCTTGGGCACGCCTGAAACCTATCATTGTGGGTTCGAGTCCCGGTTCGCCCCGATTATGTTTCTAGGTTTGTCAGCGCCATACCCATGCTCGTGGGTTTCACCGAAGTGGTAAGCGTCTAAGACCTGCATCACTTCTGACTTTCCTCCCACATTAAGCTGACACGCCGCGATATAACTGGAAAAATGTTAAAAGCGGCGTTAAATCCAACTCACTCCCTCTCTATATTCTACTATATGATAATTATCGGTGTTGTATACTGGATAACCGAGTGTGCTTATTACATTGGTAGTACAAGTGCTGCCCTTCTGTATGCAACTTCTATACGCTTGCAGTGTATTAATTTACATTGCCGTTGACGACATTTGGTGGTCGTGTTTTGTATTGAGCTATCAAATGATTAGAACGATAGTCCTTGAAAGTAGATCGTGCCACTTTTTAACCAGACACAATTTGAGAATCACATGTTATGTAATGAAGGTTCGTGCGTGATATTTTCACCTCGAGGTAATTGCTATGTCACTATAACCAGCCGGTCAAAACATATTACGTTGCAATTTGGCGCTGTCACGAAGTAGACCAAAAAAACTTGTATTCGTGAATGTTTTTGGTTTATTTGTTGTTTTTAACGCTGCTTGTCGTAAGAGGCGACAAACGGGATCGGGTGATCAGGCTCGCTGACTTGGTTGATGCGGGTCATCCATCAGACGTGTCATCAAGCAGACGACCCGTGAAGATCCGGGGTAGAATAGGTCTTCAGCAACCCATGCGACAAACGGGATCGGGTGGTCAGGCTCGCTGACTTGGTTGACATCGTATCCCAATTGCGTGGATGGATGATCATGATATCAATCACTGGATTGTCTGATCCAGACTCGATTATTTACAGACCGCCGTCATATAGCTGGAATATTACGGAGTGCGGCGTTAAACAACAAACAAACATCAAGCAGACACGTCGTGATATAACTAAAGTACTGTTTAAAGCGGTGTCAAAGAAAACTCACTTACTTTAGGTCCGGGGCGTTCTGTAGATGTGTTGGTTTCCCCTATGTTTATCGACAATATACAAATTAAACAATATAATCTTGACAAGGCGGTTTCAGAGTCGCGTCCCTTGGGCACGCCAGAAACCTATGATTGTGGGTTCGAATCCCGGTTCGCCCCGATTATGTTTCTAGGTTTGTCAGCACCATACCCGTGCTCGTGGGTTTCGCCGAAGTGGTAAACGTCTGAGACCTGCATCACTTCGGGCTTTCCTCCCACATTAAGCTGACACGCCGTGATATAACTGGAATACTGTTAAAAGCGGCGTTAAACCAAACTCACTCACTCACTCACAAGGCGGTTTAAAACCTGCTGCACGGTATTAAGGGGATAAAACAAAGACTGGTCGGCTTAGAGTCAATATACTGTTTCCAAGCTGGAATATTACGGAGTGTGGCGTTAAACAACAAACCAACAAACAAAAAGTTAGATACGGTAGAATGTTACATGTCGATGTGATATCGTTGTACACTTCAGGTTGCCATCAAGGTGAGGGGTTCTGATGTATCCTAAAATCAGCTGCTTGTTATAAAGATACAGGGCCGAGAATGCATTGCAATATAAGTTAATATATCGTATAATGATTTCGATAAATTAATGAAACAACTTGCAATCACGTGTAGGTACAGTTTGTCATATTACACATTTTGGAATTTTTACCTTCTTTATATAAACAATATCCATGCTCGTGGGTGTCACCGAAGCTTAAAAGTCTGGGGGCTCCTACCAAATTAAGTTGACACACTTTGATAGATCTAAAGTAATGTTCAAACTGGCGTTAAACCTACCCCATTCAATCACAATCAGTGTTCGCTCGTCAGGCTGAGAGTCCGCATCGATTCCCAGCATGGACACAATGTGTGACGCCTCGCCTGGGTGTACTTCTTGGAATATTGGCAAAAGCGACGTAAAGTCATATTCACTCACACTGGCTGCGGGATCTGTCATGTTCTGGATTTATTACGTGAATCTCGAGATCTAACGAATTAGTAGTCGCCTCATTGTAACAGTAGACCCAATCATAAACAGCTCTTATAAGTTACTTACGAATTTGAGCCGTGAACATCCGGGGTAGAATAGGTCTTCTGCAACCCATGCTTGCCGTAAAAGGCCACTATGCTTGTCGTAAGAGGCGAATAACGGGATCGGGTGGTCAGGTTTGCTGACTTGGTTTATGCATGTCATCGTATCCCATTTGCGTGGATCGATGCTCAAGAGGTCAATCACTGGATTGTCTGGTCCAGACTCGATTATTTACAGACCGCCGTCATATAGCTGGAATATTGCTGAGTGCGGCGTTAAACAACAAACAAACCAACTAGTACCAATTTGACTTTGTTTTTTTCGTTCTGAATCATGACAATTAATTAGTTATATGTGACACCTGCTTCTTTGCTTCAAGCACACGAATAAAAAAGAAACATGGTTTAATGTGTGAATCATGTCGGAAGACGATCAAATCTACTACATCACGATTCACTGCATGTGAAAAGAATTTTCTGTAATCAGTAATTGCAATATGACGATTATGTTCCGGAAGCCCTTCTTCGGTGCATGGTGTATGTTAGATCTAGTTAAAAATATGAATTGAAATGGCTAAAAACATGGGTAGGTGATGTTTCATGTGCTCGGATGAAATAACATTTTTTTACGATCCAGCGAGAAAATGCTGGTTGCCATCTTCCATCTTCCGGTTTGGCATTAACAGCTCTTACATCCTGTAGAATCTTGACTTATGTAATCCCTTAATGTAACCCCTTAATGTAACCGTGTTTTATTACTTGAACGTATTTGATTTTCTGATGTAACCAAAGCATCTGTACCCTTTTGACCTCAGCATTCATCTGTTTAATGATTTAATCACGCCACTCCACCGCCTGGCCCAAACATCACTGCCGTCCAACATGCAGTTCGTCTGCGTGCAATTACGTAATTGCTTTTTAATTACTTGTTTTATTATTATTATTATTTGTAGGATAATTTGTATGGCAAATTTGTAAGTGATAGTTGTCCACCACATTGGCTAACTTAGGTTAGAAGTATTTTAAATGACTGTGGTTTGTCATAAATTTGGAAAGAGCAAATCTTGACTGATAAATCATGGCTACTTAGTAGGGTTGAACAAATACTTGTTGCTCATTTTATATCAAGGATGCGTAATTATACGACTTTATCCTCTAAGGTAAAGATATATGATTGCATAACGCCAGTGTTTGGACATGTGTGTATTTGGTTAACCGATAAGATATCGTATTATATTAAAACTTCCGTGCAGTAATACCAAACTTCCTGTTGAAGTAGGCGGTTGGTATAGTATACTTTTCACTGAAAGACTGGGGCGGTCGGGTAGCCTAGTGGTTAAAGCGTTTGCTCGTCACGCCGAAGACCCGGGTTCGATTCCCGACATGGGTACAATGTGTGAAGCCCATTTCTGGTGTCCCCCGCCGTGATATTTCAGGAATATTGCTAAAAGCGGCGTAAAACCAAACTCACTCACTCACTCACTGAAAGACTCATAAATCTGGAGTTGTAGGCGACGAACTGCATTACATTTTTTAGTGTAATTGTTTATAACCTGAAAGAATGTTATTTTTACCTAGTTGTCAGGTCGTTCCTGCTTGTTTAGGCCTTATAGTCTGTTCACAACCAGTACCACTAGGGTATTTTGTCTCCTGAACAAATTTATCAAATGCATATTTGATGAGTTGAAATGGTTGTCGCGAAAGTTTGAATTATAATGTATGTCCATAATTTGTCCTTTACGGTATCATTGCCTCACGTGTGTACTACTGTGAGGAGTTTATGGTAACAAATAGTGAACTTAAACTATCAAAAACCTCAGGACAGATAGTTTATTTAAGTCTCTATTTATGTCCAGCAATATTATAAACAGGTTAAAATGCATATACATATGTACACATACCATTCTTAGAGGAGGCTATAGTGTGTACATTATGAAACAATGCCTTTCTTCACATGATGGTAAAAATATGTTTAAAATAAAATTCACCAGACATTAAGGCACACAATATAAATGTCCAGAGATGGCATGTCAGAGGGTTGTTTTAGCAACGTTGAAACATAGGTTTTCGTTTGAAATTAAAAGGTCGAATTTGTGTGTCAGTTAAAAAATTGAAATGAGTACACTGTATTTGTGAAACAAGCTGAACATTCAAGATTAAACGCAGATCCAATTGCATAAGGTAATTGGTAAGAGTCCAGGGGATCGTTCCACAAAGCGATCTTAGCACTGCGACTATCGTAAGCCAGTGTTAAAGCATGGAGGTTACGATCATCTTAGCGATAAGATTGCTTTGTGCAAGTGGGCCCAGGGGATCGTTCCACAAAGCGATCTTAGCACTACGACTACCGTAAGCCAGTGTTAAAGCATGGGCGTTACGATCACCTTAGCGATAAGATTGCTTTGTGCAAGTGGGCCCAGGGGATCGTTCCACAAAGCGATCTTAGAACTGCGACTATCGTAAGCCAGTGTTAAAGTATGGGAGTTACGATCACCTTAACACTAAGATGGCTTTGTGGAATGGAACTGGGCCCAGTACTGATAGTGATTGATTGATTAATTAAAATCATCACACATGGTATACACATTGAAGATGCATGTATACACACAGAGTACACAGTAAAATGCGGACCACGCAAGGCCAGTTTTGGCCGAGGAGACATTCTAAACACTATTATACACTAGATGATGTAAGAATTTAAACATCGTCATCTGCACAGTTAGTTAAAGCGGTCGGGTAGCCTAGTGGTTAAAGCGTTTGCTCGTCACGCCGAAGACTTGGGTTCGATTCTCGATATGGGTACAATGTGTGAAGCCCATTTCTGGTGTCCCCCGACGTGATATTGCTGGAATATTGCTGAAAGGCGTAAAACTAAACTCACTCACTCACTCTGCACAGTCAGTTGTGCACACTGTTGCCTTAGGGTATGCGGTCGAAATAAACGTGAAATAGACAAAAGGGTTTCTAAAAATGTTACTTGTAGTATACACAGTAAAGGGTATTTTTGTGTGAAATTGAATGCGAGTTGCGGAGTTGCTTCCCTTCCATTATTGAATCTATTTTGGAGAGGTGAAATGGGATAATTGCACTAACATAGCGACGTACATACACGTGTGTGTGGCTGTGGCTCACTGAGATACCAGTATACTGACTCCGAGCCGACCAGTCCTTGTTTTTGCCCCTTGGTGCCGAGTGGCAGGGTAACAACAAGTACCATCGCTTCACGTCTTTTGGTGTGACGTGGCCGGTTATCGAATCCCCGACCTTCCGCTCTCCATGCAGACGCTCTATGCATTGGACCACGAGGGCGGTCTTTATCCTTTGGTGGTTTTATCATTGCTGAAATGTGTTAACAGACTGGGGCGAGAAAACATAACGTCCACTCATGTTCATTTTAGGCACATTTATTAAAAGTTAGGTTTGGCGGATTTGTATAACAAGAAATAATTGTATTTTTGCAGAAATTCGAGGCAATATATTCTAAAGGGAAGAGTTGTCTCCCGTTGTCCGTTCACCCGGAGACATTTTGCAGATCTTTTTTTGGATAATGATTACTGCCAAACTCTTTCTGTACCCCGGCTAGCTCGGCTGATGCGATTTTGAAACACATGTGATTATTTCAAATAGGCTGTTAATGAATTTCATAGGCAAGATTCCAGGGTTGAATTTGCATTTGTAACAAATTGCATTGTATTATCAAATCTAAATTTTTAAAAAAAAATATCCGGTATTTTCAGGTCAGTTACAGGTCCATGTTATTTCCGATGGATATTAATGATGCTCTAATGTTTCGGGTAATTTACATATTCTGTTTACAGTTTCTTGGGAAAGTAAGAATTCGGAAACATGTATTTGATGTGTGGGAAATCCGTCATGGAAAATGTTGCAGTTAAGGGGAAGCAACTCCTCCAGCCATATTCGATTCGTATGCCCAGTTTTTATTTGTTTCGGGGATAGCACTAGGATCTAATCCTTACAACTTGTTATTTTAAGCCCGTGACAAGCAATCTCTCATAGAATGAAATCGAAACGTCATTTTTCAATTTACATGTATATGTGACCTTGAAGATCTAATTTAGAGAGAACTAATTCAATATTTATGTAAGGTAAAACATGCAGGTTTAAATAGTAGTTCATATCCTGAACTGTGGTTATATAATGCGTCAATATCATTTAAAAACTAATGATTCAGAAGACAGGTTGTATTTCCGTGTCACGTATTTCATAATTTCAACGACAGCCGGTAGTGTTGTTGTTGCATTAAGTGTTTAAGAGGTCGCCTCCTGCCTAAGCGAATTTCGGCTGACCTGTCCCTCTCTAATTTCTGTTTTTGTATTGATATGATTTTTATTTTCTTATATTAATATAATTTCTTTTTTAAACGGTGACAGCTAATTACAATACACATAGTTTGTATTCTCACGGCCGAACCAACTGAGTCGCAAATGTCCCTCGCCAAGAAAGGCACTTTGACACTGACTAACAGTCTCGGGTGTTGTCACAATTGGTACATAAACAGGATAGAACATCGCATCAAGCGAGTGAATCATGTCTTGCACGATGATATACATTCCGTGTTGACATAACACCTGTCAATTAAATGTGACGCTGATTGGGAGACGGACGCTCGTGCTGTTGTGTAACTGTTTGTCTAACAAAGCTGAGCTTTACTGTTTAATATTTGCTTTAGCGCATATCTGCCATTCGTTCTATTTACTGAAACTTTGTAATTCCACACAAGAAATGGATCGAATCCAAATGCAAACATGCATTCCCATAAACCTGTGAAATTATTTAAATTACCTTCCTTTACTAGTTGATTGACGCCGTTATCTGTAGGTCGTGCTTGTTCATTGATTGGTGTTTTTCGATGAGGCGATTTGTTTCCTTGTCCCATTTCATTGGGAAGTATATTCGAAAATGTAGTTCAACTCTCCAAACATCTGAAGGAAGATATCACATGATCACAAGTGTTGTAACAAACCAGGAAATGTTCCGTAATATGTATCTGCAGTTGTGAATAGCACCACGAACTTCCTGGTAACGGCGCATCAGCAAGAGATATGAACTACCCACACACTGTGAAAACGTGTCGACATTACTGGATAGTGTGTTGACATTTGCCTGTTGATAAAAGATACCAACATACAACATGCGTATTTTCCTCCATCGTTACAGAAATAAATGATTATAAATTAATAGCAACACATTTATTAATTACTATAACACTTTGTAAGTCATTTTTGTAAATTTAGACGTACATGAATATGATGAACTATTTATTATCCACCATGGGTTGTGAATTGCTAACTATGACATCTTGTTAACACAATATATGTGGGAGGATTTCGGGTCTGTTGACAAATCCAATTTTCAATATTTATTGAGAATATAACATTGTTTAAAACACATTTATTCTCAACATCATAACTTCATTTGTATTTTCGTGCGCTGTTTGGTTTATGAATAAGCCATCTGTTTTTGTTTCGAGAATGCTTTTCATCACAAATACTTATTACAAATACCCAACGAGAAGAGAATTTGTCCCAACAGGCGTACTTAAAATCGTTATTGAGTCATGTTAATTATTTAAGATAAAATCAGTCCATTAATTTTTTTTATGAATAAAGAAATGCGATTTTGGCTTTCAGATCGCCATAATGCCTTTCAAGACAAAGAAAGTACCCGACTTGGCACCCAAAACTACGTCACAAGGTAATGGTATGCTTTATGTCAACACTTTTAGATAATCAAAACCCCATATTTGATATCATTCACGTCCCCACCCTCTAACCGTCCCCAGATCGTGATGTAGTTTGAATTTAGGCGTATCGAGGTCCCAAACACTCACTCTTCAAGTATGTGAACGTACACTAGAGAGGGTTAAGTTTATGACCCATTGAAAGAATGTATATTCTTTGCCCGTGAATGAACGTAACCCGCTCGTCTAGTTGTGTACTATAGACATGTCTATACGTCTATATTTAGCTACTACATATATCTACCCGGCGTATAAACTTGCTTTCATTTGAGATTGAGTCAACCGTGGGAAGGGAGTGGGTAGCTCTGCCTTACTGCTTAGAGGATAAACAACAAACACCCGACTAGGCCGCTCCTAGGGAACCCACTTAGCAACGCATCAGTCCTAGCTTATCATAACACCAGATTCGATCGATGTAATATATCGATCCTTTTTAACAATTGAAGCTCACCCAGCACCCAGCTCAGAGCACTCAGTGCAGTTTAGAGGCTCTGGCGTCTTTTGTTGTGAAAACTGCACTTAATGGCATAATTCTGTTAATTCATCCTGTACTTAATGAATGAGATCGCTTGGGCTTGGATGAATATTCTAATTACATTGATTGTTGGCAAAACAAGTACAAACGGCTCTTTGTTTTCGTCAACTGGTTTTTTTTCCACATTGGTAGCTTCAGGTACGAGAGACCTTGTTATATCCTTTCTAACGTTTAAATAATTAATAATATAAAACTAGAAATTAACGTGCAAAAGTACGTACATGTCATACATTTACACAATATCCGATTACTCACAAAATAAAATTATTTATTAATAGCCTTTGTATGTTTGTTTTGTTTTACCCGGTTCATTTGTTTCGGTGGGGGCTAGTATTATATATTTTTTTTTTTCAAATACCATACAAATATGTAAACAAATCTATAAGGAAAGTAAACCTTGAGGCAAAACATGATTTCAGTTCTCTAGATTTGAAAACATGAAATGGCGCATAACTTAAATTTAGGCGATTTGTTGTGAGTACATAATAGTATTGAATTCCCTGTCTGGGGCCTGATTTCCCGCTAAGAAAACCCACGTTACGTTTGTTTGCACCAACTGGCCAGATGAACTACAACTACTTCAGGGCTTTTACCGCGTGGTAAGTCCCACATAACCATTGGTGGTTTTATAAGGCGGGAACGATTTTGATTGGCCGACAAGGAAAGGAATTTGGTGAATGCAATGTACAAGCTACGTGGTACGTCAATCTAAGGACATGCTGGCGCTCGGCCAAGAAACCGCTTCACTACCTTTGTTTTGAAAGCGCACCAATATAGTTCCCTGTCTGGTTCGACAAAACATATACTTACAGTTATCATTTTTCGAATTTAAAGCACTTTTGCTCGTGAAAGGTTACATACACATCACTGTCTGTAATTGGTTAGTCACTAAAACATCTAAAATTGTTTGGACATGTGCCAAATGTGGGCCGTACCCAGACAATCGTAGTACGGGATTAATGCGCCATCGCCCAAGTGGGTTCAACGTTCATAGTACAGCCTTGTGTGCTACATGAGCAGATCAAAACAGAGACTCGATCGAGCAACACTGTGCTGTTTCTCTCTGGATACATTACTTTAACCGGACATATATCCGCCGTGTTTACATACGGTGTGAAAATGTTATCGAGGAAACTTGGATTTAACTTATACCCAGGAGAAAAAGATCGCCAAGGTAAATCATTGAAGTGATGTCGATTTCAGTTTGTTCGTGGTGATGGAGCTTATTCCGTTAGGGCTTCACTGTTGATAGGCGTGTACCACCACATAACGTGTTCATTTTCTGTTTACAGTCAAAGAAAAGGAGAGCTTTGAGAAAGCATACACAATCGGCCAAGTTCTTGGTAGCGGTGGATTTGGAACAGTGTATGCAGGGATCCGAAGAAGAGACAATTTGCCTGTAAGTGTAGCAAAACATTGTCCATATTCGCGTCCATTTGTCTCTCCGTTCCGACATATGTCAGCCTCTTCGTGTTTGCTTGATCTTCATACCTACTTGATTCTCTGTCTTCAGGTTGCTGTTAAACACGTCAACAAGGAGAAAGTAACAGAATGGGGCCAGGTATGTACATGAAACATATTTTTGCTAAAACATGTTTTCAGTAAAGCCCATGTGCTTGGCTCGTTGCCAGTTTTGAAGACCAGTGGTCACGATCATTTTTGGTCAATGATTCTAACCAGATGTTATTAGTAAGTTGTTAACTTTGCTATGTTTATACATTCTTATAGTTATAAATTATACATTTTGCTATATGAATGTTTGTTTATTTTCACAGATAAATGGACATGCTGTACCCATGGAGATCTGCCTCCTGAGGAAGGTTCAACATGTGAATGGTGTTATTCGTATTCTGGATTATTACGAGCGACCGGACAGTTTTATCATAGTTATGGAGCGACCAGAGCCTGTGAAAGACTTGTTTGATTACATTACTGAGAAGGGTGCTCTCAACGAGGATCGTTCAAGAGACTTCTTTAGACAAATTGTGGAAATTCTGAACAGTATTCATCGTGCAGGAGTTATACATCGTGATATCAAAGATGAAAACATTCTCGTAGACCTAAAAACAGGACAGTTGCGACTCATTGACTTTGGTTCCGGAGCATTCCTGAAAGACACTGTTTATTGTGAATTTGATGGTGAGTGTCCCTCGAATTGGATTTATTGTTTCAACCTGGATACCTAATATTCGGTTATTATGTTAGGCTGTGTATATCGGATTTACTTATATCTATACCCTTTGTAGTCCTACCGCCAAATATGGGTCGTTGTGAACTAGCGCCATGGCTGGGACAAACCTTTCCGTGTATTCCGATAGGCCTATCGTATTGCACTCCTCCACAAGAGCAGGGGGTGGGGCGGGCCGCCATGTGTAACACCACTGCTACCATATGTTATAGGCCTACAGCGTCTCGTTTTAAATGTGGATATTTAAAAACATGAGAATTAGGGCTACCATATGTGAAGTTACTATATTCATTTGGGTGTGTGGGTCGATTTCCTAACTGCGAATATGTTGAGGTTCAGTAAACAGACGTTTGAAAAGGGGCATGCGGGGAATGTACAAAGACCCAGTTGTGAGTGGGCTTTCTCGGAAAACTAGATTTCGCAGTCAACGGGTCTTCCGCGACGCGGTGATTGGCTGTAGGTGCGGCGTTTGTTTTGAAAGGCTCCCCTGCTTCGCCCCCCCCCCCCCCCCCCCCCCCCCCACGTCCTGGTAGGCTGTGCCGCGTTCATGTCCGGTCATCGTTTAATTTTCACGCTGGCAAGGTGACCTCCCCTTTTGTCCCCCGACCTTCCTTTTCTTATCAATTTCAAAAGGTTGACTTGTCTGCAAGTACTATAAGGCCTCGGTTCACTGCACATATGTTCGCTATGGTTGAGTGACCGAATGGGTCACCTTAACAAGCTGCGTATCTGTGGGCGGTCACTAGGTGCGGGCGTGTTTTTGGGTGGGGTTATTTCATGTTTTGTCTCTTGACTGTTGACTTTGAAAATATGTGAATGAAACTCAACTCGTCATCTTTGCCCTTCAGGTACCCGTGTATACAGCCCACCCGAATGGATTCGCTACCATCGTTACCATGGGCGTTCTGCGGCAGTGTGGTCACTCGGCATCCTCCTCTACGACATGGTCTGCGGAGATATTCCATTTGAACTTGACGAACACATCATCAAAGCTGAACTCACATTTAAAGGCAGAATTTCTCAAGGTGTGTATATAAACATTTCAATGTGTTTTTGTTGTCAGTTAAATTGTAAAAAGGGGTTTAATTAACTGAAAATAATGCTTTTTGAACAAAAACTTTTTTTTACGAACCTGTAGTGACATTAGTTACCCAATGTTACAACAATATTAGTAGTTGTACATGCGTTACTTTATAAATTGTACTCATTTAAGATATATAGCTAAGTATTTTGTTCTGTTTTACAGAAGTGAAAGATCTCATCAGAAGGTGTTTGTCCATCCGGCCATCAGAACGTCCAACAGTTGAACAGATCCTTGACCACCCCTGGATGAGGCAAGGCAATGCTCAGAAGAACGACAAAGAGATGGATGTATCTTCTATGAGCAGCCAGGAGAGTATATGACGCAGGCTGCCTTCTTAGTCCAAGTGCAATGTGATAAACCAATACGGCAACCAGCCACGCCCACCTCACATTTTCCAAATGAGGAGAGGTTGGGTCGCCATGACTGCCTGTGCTGGCCCATGAACATACTGTGAGTCAATGGTCAACAGCGACCATACAACACTGCCACTTCAATGCAACGTTCCTTTACGAGGAGAAAAAGACATTCTAAGGTGCTTTTTGCCTCTTCAAATTCCACTTGACTTCGGGTGACTTCAAGGGGTGCAAGGCAGCAAGAACAATGCAGATTACGACAAAGGAAAGATGGATCATTACATTCCATCCTTACCTGAACCAGTGACTTAATAACTTATTTTCATCCCAGTGAGGGATGTATCTAAAACGGGTACATGTCAGTGACATGGTGTAACCAGACTTTCATATGGTGGAGAGCCGGGATGTATCTTCCGACAATTGCTTGGGAAATACCACTTCTTCCAGATGCAAATGTTTCTTAACTTATTTCTCATATCATTTTCATGATTTTCATTGTACATAGTTATCATCAATTGGAAATAATTTATTGTTTGTAACGAGGGAAGTGAATGTATTTAAGTGTGAATGAAAGTGTGCTGTGTACATCTGTATTTATTCAGCGGCCTATGGTCGGTTTGGTTGTGTTCCAAATGTACATAAATGTATTTTTATAGAAAAAAGAATGAGAAAAGAAATAAATGAACTTGAATTTATTTACGTGTTGGTTTTAGCTGAGGCTTTTGCTACAATAACACACCTTAAATGGGGCGAGGTTACACAACAGCTGCAAGAGTGGGCGCCATTGATCTTATCTAACTAGTCTGCAGGTCATTTCAAACTACGTAGTAGATATATTTTGGGGACAGCTAGTACCACGTCTAACTCTGCTACATTCTCAAAAACAGGAATTGTGTATATCGGGAAGGACCTGTTTACTCACTCAACATTTATTTGTGTTACACCAAGCAGTTCCACATGAACTGAAAGTGAACTAGTTTGAGGTAAACAGTTGCAACACCACAATACTGGAAATCAAAACAGCAGCATAATAAAACAGGGGCTTCACAACATGCGGATTATGCTACTCAAGAAATGTTACAGAATGTTCACCTAAACCTTTCACCTTGATACTATTTATTGCAGAAAACATTCCATTAAGAAACAGGTGCATTTTTAAATGCTTAGCATACAATAATTCAAGGATCATTCGGGGAATTTTCTGATGTGGATTTAAATGTTAAGTGAAATTTGGAACAATTTCTGTAATGCCAAAATATAATATGTTATAAAGCCCCACTGCTACCCGTGTATATCCGGGGTAGAATTGGTCTTCAGCAACCCATGCCGTAAAAGGTGACCAACGGGATCGGGTGGTTAGGCTCGCTTTCTTGGTTGATGCATGTCATTGATCCGAATTGCGTGGATCGATGCTCATGATATGAATCACTGGATTGTCTGGTCCAGACTCGATTATTTACAGACCTCCGTCATATAGCTGGAATGTTGCTGAGTGCGGCATAAAACAACAAACCAACCAACCAACCAACCCACTGCTTTTGAAAAGTGTGGGCCTTTTTTTAAAGATTTATGGGTAAAAAGCCCAAGGGCACTCCCTAGAATTATGCTTGATGTGAAATGTATGGTTCCTTGATCCTACCAAGAACAATTCAAAACAATACTCAGGAAAGGACAACTATTTTTAAAAAAGGGGAACACAGGAGAGTGAACCGTTTTATAACAAGCCTAGCACACATGTGGTACTACATACATATGTTGACGTGGGATGGGTGACCGAGGCCAGTGTCGGTGGTGGTATGTGGACCAAAGGTGAAGCGAATGAGACAGCATATTTAGCCGAGGACTTAATGATATATTTCCACAGTCCATAAGGGACATCCCAGTCACCCTCGCGAGGCGTGTTGCTCGTATATCTGGTAACTGGGCTGAACATAGCCTTGCTTTGAGACTCATCTGAATTTAAATTCAATGGACATATAGTAATTCTGTCCTAAAAACGGACACGTCGAGATAAGCGGACAGCACGGTCTTTTATAGGGACACGTGTCCTTTATATTTCTGTCATCACGAAATTAAAATTTGAACTACTAAATATTGCCTTAGAGACTTTTGCAAGTCTAGACTGAACCCGCGTACTGTTATGTACCAGCTCGGGATGGGCGCTCCTCTATATATAACTGTAAACATATCTTTGACATACCTACATACCTTCAGGCGAGATCTATGTCATCGCCCTCCAAGATGCTATCACGACCTATAGATAACCAACAATCTTTAGGTAACCGACCAAACTCCAACCATTCTAAGCCTGCTTGTTATACTATTTTAAAATATTATTGTGCAATATTTTGAATGTTTACGATCTTCTTTACATGTTTTGAGAAGGGCGTTATAGTTATAAATAATAAACAATCGGTTCGGTTCATATAAGGTAACCACAATCAACTACTAAAGCATCATAGAAGTAACAAGTCCTTTGTGATAACGTGATGGGTTTGTATTTTTGTTTTAAAATGTATGTTTTGTGATTACTGCACATCTGAAGGACATGGATATTTCGCCATTTTTCTCGAAATCTGATCTGACTGTTCCTTATGATATAATGGTAAAGATTATATGTAAAGGTGCCATTCCGTGTTATTGACAACGTAGATTAAAAAGAAGTTAATTTATAAACAAACAAAAAATACTCTGGCGCAAACTCCCTCGTAATTTTCAATAAAACACACCACACGGCGTTATTGTGAGTCTGAACAATAACAATCCAATGAGTTGACGTGTGATTGACCTGAAATGCAGTCATGTTTTAACTGCTAAATCAAATTCTCCAAGATAAACTTCTATCCCAACCTCTACTACTTGTGTGATTTGGTTGCACAAAACATATTAAGGAAGTATATCTTTGTTTGAAATCAGTATTGACTATATTCAGCATGAAACATGTTTTTTTCCTCAACCCTATGTCGTGTAGTACAACTCGTATCGTGAGAAATCAATGAATCCTGGAGAACTGTGACGTCACAGCTACATGTATCACTCGCTTGTCACATGCACAGCTAGGTCAAGGACGTTTGGTGACCTGCGCAGTAGGCGACAGCCTGTGTTGTGGTTCGTAAGTAGGTCATTGTAACCATAACACTGGAGTGGGGTCGCTGGCGAATGGTGGAACGCTGTATACTTGTAAGATATCATAAACAATATGACATAGCTTAAATGTTTTGTGAAATAAGAGCGGCATTCAACGTATTTTGAGCGTAATCTCCCACGAACAATCGCACAATGCAGAAAAAGATCTAGATCAACGAGAATCAATATAGACATGGAATGGTTTTCCATTTTCCTCACAGGCAAATTTCAAAGCCGCGTACCAGTTCGTTGATTCCAGAAAATACAGGTTATTAAGCGTTGAATGTGATCTGTACACCTGCGGTCAATAACAGCGCAACTGACGCCGAAAGTCGATGCACTCAAACAAAGAAGCACTACGATAAATATACGGAGAACCAATTTTTATTAAGTTATGGAGAGAGAGAGAGAGAGAGAGAGAGAGAGAGAGAGAGAGAGTAATAAATTAGTTGTTCAGTCGTGTTGTGATGAAGCTCAATATCTGTTCCTAATCTTGTTCTAGCATATAACTTACAACTATCACGGGATCAGGAATTATTTAAACTTTGATGTGAGCATGCCTTTACTAAGAACCTTCACATTGTTTGACATGGAAAAGAAAATCAACGTTAAGGCGACAATGACAACTTGGGTACAAATACGAAAATAGATAAATGGTAATACCTTAAATTGCAAACTTATGTTTTCACAATAAAACCGCCACAATTATAGCGACTGCAATTACGAGGGGCTATATCGCCCGAAAGGAAAATTAGGATATTTTTGTCTCTTTACTTTCATGTTTTGGGTAAACCTACACGAGGTATATTGTTTTTGATTTGATGTTTTTTGCATTCTAATATTCGTCAAAAATACTGATGGCTACAAATATGGGGCAGAAATATCATTGATTAGCGTTTACTACTGTGTTCAGTAATAGTGTTTCGAGTGAGTGAGTATGGTTTTTACACCACTTTTAGCAATATTCCAGCAACATCACAGCGGGGGACGCCTAAAATGGGCTTCACACATTGTACCCATGTCGGGAATCGAACCTGAGTCTCCAGCGTGACGAGCGAACGCTTTAACCACAAGACTACCCCACTGCCCGAAAATATAGTGCTTCGAAACACGCAAACAGCCTGGTTAGAACGTGGTCTTGGCAATGTCATTGTACCCCAACTGCGTAGACCGATGCTCATGATGTCAATCACTGGCTTGTCTGGCCAGACTCGAATATATACAGGCCTCTGTCATATAGCTAGAATATTGCCGAGTAGGGCGTTAAACAAAAAACAATAGTGCTTTGAGTAAATAAAATAAGTCACAAAATAAAGCATATTGTATCTTTTGTACATTGTTGATAAATCTCAAGGATTACTGCGGGTACAAAATGTCTTGTTAACATATGTATTTCCCGTTCCCTTATTTCTGCCGTTCAGTATATAGTTATATATGACCATGCCCATCTCTATATATATGGTGATTTAACTTTTCATATCCCCTAGTTGTTTCTGTATTATGAGACGAAGTGTGTGAAGTTAGCATTCCAGCACCTTATAAAACCACAGACATGTATTCTGCGAGTTGAAACAATATTGATTGGTCGAGATTGTACGTGTATCAAATGGAAGCATTAGTCATTTTCAAATTGAAAATCCATTATTTTTATTCCAATGGGTAAATGTAATCATTATAATGTGTTATTAATCGTGATTGTGGGTGTTTCATATTCTGTTTTGTCAACCAATACAAGGAAGTAACGCCACTTTTCCTCGAAAATGATCACCATTGAAACACGCCTGCACATTTAAACAAATATGAAACCAGGACAGGAGATGTTCAGGACGCTGAATTAGTTTTTATCATCACGACTTTCCATCTAGGCTCATTTCAGTTTTGACAGAATTATAAGTGATAATTGATAAATTTCAGTAGTTGAAGAAATGAGTCGCACATGTTACGTCACAGTAAGATCGCACCGGGATGCGTGACGTCATATCCTGTATGAGTTTGTCGGCAACACAAAGATAAAGTAGACCAAGCAGGATGTTCTATTTTCTCCTTGTTGACATCCTCGCTTTTTCACTCGATCCTAGACTTGCACAAGTCTCTAATGCAATAATTATTAATTTTAATAATTATTCTAGATTATATAAGTAATAAGAACAAGGGAAAGACTGTCGTCCTTAGATGTACAATCCGCTTATCTAGACTTGCCTATTATAAGGATAGAACTACGACACATATATGTACTCTTTTAGTCCAGCCTTGGAGCAAGGCTAACTCGATCCCAGTAGCGTTCAATTCAAACACGGAACGTTTTTTTCCAGATGTATAAAACATATTTATTCATATGCATATATATCCTTGATCCAGTTATCCGACTGTAGTTCTGTTTTCAAGGGGATGGGAGTGCCGCATTGACAGACACAGGGACACCCAGGGAGCATCGTCACCCTACCCAGTGACGAACTCTACCCAGCGGCTCATGTTAAACCGGGGCCCCTCGCCCACGGGGCTGAGCATCGCTGAGCATGAATGAACAGACTTGTCCCGGTGCGCATGCCCTATAGGGGTGACCCTACCAACCAGATGACTGCCTCCGCACAAGCGCTGACTTGCGTTGCCAAAAGTACTTATGTCTTATCTGTATCGAGGACCCTTTGTCGCAATATTTGAATTTAATTTCGTGTTTTGAAGTAGACAGCAGATGGCGCTGTGAATGAGTCGAGGTCGTAGAGTACGAAGTCGCGAGTGTCGTGCAGGCGTTGAGGAGGGATGGGGAGCGGAAGTCATGACAACACGTGGGAGGGGTTCGCCGGCCACCATTTAAACTTCAGGAAGGGGCGCTGTGCTTTTTTAATTCCGTAAGATAACTTGAACCGTCAATCCGTTGTGGTTAAGCGGGAATTTCCGCTGTTTTTTTATACATAATTATAGTTCAGAAACTATATTTGATTTCATAAGGAGAGTCGGGTCTTCAGTACATCCTGACAATTTCTCGACGGGACTCCCGTCTGATAGAAGGCTACGAACTCATGGATAGCTGCGCATAGGAACAATAGAACCAGCCGAAAACAGAATACGATATTTTCACATTATACCCCATTCACATATGTGTATGTTTGCCCCGATACGTTCAAACAGGAAATGACGTAACAATGGTGTCTGCATGCTGGATTTTCTGTTTCCGAGTCAACAGACAAGGTTGATATGTACACCCCTGATCATGAAGTACGTGTGGGGGGATATGTCCTGGAGAATGACGTCATCAATGAAATCCACCAGCCAATTTAACCCAACTAGCAATTAGCGGCTGAAATATGATACCCTTATTGACATTCTGAACACACAGGGTCCAATACACGGCTATGACACCAAGATTCATTTCAATACTCCTCTGACAACAGCGTGCGTTGGTGGCAGCGTAAATACGTCAAGTTCAGAGCTTGAGTACCCTGACATTAACTATATGTACATTACCGCGTGTGTGTGAAGAGCTCGCTATTATCAATGGACACTGTAATCATATAACATCGGCTATCTCAACCAAATGTTAAATTACTTGGATATGAACCCTTTAACACTGAACGTATGCTAACACCACGACGCATTATAAGTATTATTATAGACATTAAGAATTCAATGTACATGTGCGAAATCGATCGCTATTTTGACGCGCACCCACACCCGCCGCTGCAGTTAAGGAGCTTACTCCCACTCAAAGGATGCAAAATAGGACACGAGTTCGAATCCTATCGGTAAAGGATTTCAACGGATAATTGCAAACCCAAATTTTCTCTACTCTTCTTTGAGTGTATTCAGTGAAATTTGATACTGAAACTAAGCACCAACTGACCTTGATTCAGCTGTTTGATATTAAGAGTAGGGCAGAGACGATGTGATCTTGGGGTGATGCACAATGATAGAAAGAAGAAGAGGAGAAAAATAATATATATTAGAGTGCCACGCATTGTACAACATAGAATTGCTACGTAGCTCGGTTAGATGTGTACAATACCCGGCCAGTATCAACAATGAGACACTAAAGTCATTAAAATGCGTAAACTATTTATAGATTTAAAGAAGACACTGGAAGCGAGAAAAAGAAAACACACACACACAAAAGAAAAGAAAAACATGCAGAGGTTAACCACGTGGTCATATATGGTCATATATCCATATGTTTTTATACTGTCTCTCAAAACCCTTTTAGAGCGGCCATTGTACATGATATGCAGTTTTAATTATAGATGGTCTTATATTTCTCTCTCTCTCTCTCTCTCTCTCTCTCTCTCTCTCTCTCTCTCTCTCTCTCTCTCTCTCTCTCTCTCTCTCTCTCTCTCTCCTGTTGATGATTTGCTGTTTGGAGTGGTTGTCCTACGGCATGGCGCCCTGCTGTGGGTCATCTCTGTTGGACTGTAATACACGCAGCGTGCATACCACTGCTGTCACGGAAACCGACATAGAAGAGAAACTTTAATGAACATATCTTGAATTGTTTGCAAGTACAGTCATACTTATTACTGTGCAAACGCCATACTATCATGTGTTCATCAATAAGATGTGATGGATGGTGAATATCACACTCTGTTCACCAATATAATGTACTGTATGTTGTTAGTCCCACTGTATTCGCATATGCAATGTGGTATACAGTGCTGTCTTTATGTATTCACATATATACAATGTGGTGAACAGTGCTGTCTTTATATATTCACATATACAATGTGGTGTACAGTGCTGTCTTTATGTATTCACATATATACAATGTGGTGTACAGTGCTGTCTTTATGTATTCACATATATACAATGTGGTATACAGTGCTGTCTTTATGTATTCACATATATACAATGTGGTGTACAGTGCTGTCTTTATGTATTCACATATATACAATGTGGTGTTCAGTGCTGTCTTTATGTATTCACATATATACAATGTGGTGTACAGTGCTGTCTTTATGTATTCACATATATACAATGTGGTGTACAGTGCTGTCTTTATGTATTCACATATATACAATGTGGTGTACAGTGCTGTCTTTATGTATTCACATATATACAATGTGGTGTACAATGCTGTCTTTATGTATTCACATATATACAATGTGGTGGACAGTGCTGTCTTTATGTATTCACATATGCCATGTGGCGTACAGTTTTGTCGTTGTGTATTCGCATATATATGATATCGATATATCGCAATGAACAATGAAGAACGAAGCGTGGTTTATTTCACGATAAAACATTGTTCTACCATGAAGTCATTTCTGGAGATTCGAATATGCGCTTGCAACTTGATGAAGTCATATATCGGACGACGTTATGTTTGAGGGGGATGTGTCAAGTAAGTTGTTCCCCATAGATGTTGCTGGGCTACGCAGATAAACACAATGGTCGCAGGATCGCATCCAAAAGTGGGAGAGATATGACAATCGGTATTGGGAGAAAAGGTACAGGTAGTCGACGTGAGGATTGTGAGAACAATTGTGCCAATACTAAACAAACCTGTTCATAAAATGGACTTGTCCGACATGTCCAAGGTCGGATTCTATTCAGGTAGTCATCATTATTAAAATATGGGTAAATATTTTTATAGCTTGTACATTTTATTAACATCCTTAAAGAGGCTGTACATAATGTTGAGATATCATATAAGAATTAAACGACTCGTGGTCGTTGTTTATCGTACAATGCTCACCTCATTGTTTATTCTCCCTGTAGTGTTTTATTGTACGGTAAACAAATCCCACTCGTCGTTTATTTCTTAGATATACAATGATAATGCCTATCACATTGTATTCTCAAATACACTGTGACGTATTTTACTATTGTTCCGGCTAGTTGTTTGTTTGTTTGTTTAACGCCGCACTCAGCAATATTCCAGCTATATGACGGCGGTCTGTAAATAATCAAGTCTGGACCAGACAGTCCAGTGATTGACGTCATGAGCATCGATCTACGCAATTGGGATACGATGACATGCATCAGCCAAGTCAGCGAGCCTGACCAACGATCCCGTTAGTCGCCTCTTACGACAAGCATAGTCGCCTCTTACGACAAGCAAGGGTTGCCAAGGCCATTTCTAACATGATCTTCGCGGGGCTCTTCTGTCTGGCATTCACAATGACACGATTGTTTTCCTTGTTTTCAAATATCGTGAATTGCACACAAGTGCATGCAAAGAAAGTGATTTTCCCCTAATGTGCCCTATCTACCGTGATCCCGTATATCGTGAGAGCTTCATTGCGTGTAGAATATACACTGGACTGTTTACCCGCGGTAACCGAAGCCATCAAAGGACACGCGTGACGTCAATCACGTCACTGTTATTCAACAGAGGGCTTCAAGGTTGCGTGCTTCGGTGTAGTTTCTCTATATGGAGCAATTCAAGCTGGAATCATTTCAACTATAAGCTTTTACTATTCATTCACGAGAACAATCATACATTCCAGTCACCTCATTATACTCGACCACATCATTATATAGCGTCGTTTCCAGAATGCATAAATGATTATAGAATACTGAGCATGATTCACCGGGGGACCGGTGTATATGGCTACTCGATCACACATAACGTGTGTCCCTCGTGGCCGAATAGTGCCAGCTGTCCAGTATCACGCTGACCGCGACTTGTACACGTGGACCATACAATGATATCTTGTATTAGTTGTATAGATGCATGTTGTTTGATACTGATCAGCTGGTGCCAAAGTTAAACGTTACATTCACTTGGTCTGAGATTCTTTAAACACGTTTGATACCTCTAATTGGTTCTGTAAACCTGTTTGATACCTCTATTGCGTTCTTAACCGTGTTTGACACCTCTAATTAGTTCTTTAAACGTGTTTGATACTCTTAATACGTTTGGTTTCAAATTGAATGTACAGGTATCAACTATATGCAGTGACAAGGCTCTAAATTAAATCACAATAGCCTCCTCTCCTAATTGCTCAAATCCCGAATTTTAACTTGATTGTCATTAGTAAGTAAACGATATTCTATTTGATAGCAGGAGGCGGTCAACTGTCTGTATCCCCGGTTGCCGGGGAAACTTTACATCTTGACAATGGAGAGTTATTGTGACGATACCTGTGGACAATAGAGAGTCATTGTGACGACATTAGTAGACAATAGAGAGTCATTGTGACGACATTAGTAGACAATAGAGAGTTATTGTAGACAGCATATGTGGACAATAGCGACTAATTGCTGACACTACTTGTAGACATGTAAACTGTAATATGCTTCACATAGGTGATCAGTGTCACTGTTAAAACAATCCCTTGTTCAACGATCTCCAAATCTCCTACATCATCACACCATCCAAAGGTTCCCGCAGATATCGGCATTTTTACAACTATAGTGTATTTTCAATTGCAAAATAAACTATGGCACTTAGTAATATATAAAGTCAGCCAACCCGCCTTTTTATCGTTTTAAATACATGTGTGTATTTACATTTATAATTTATACACCAAGGGATTCGATCTTAGGTCTCTTCTGACAATGGCGAGTTATTGTGGAACTGTGTTGTCCCTGAACCTACACATATATACTTAAGATATTACAGTAATTCTCCGTGACACCACGGGAGGACGTTAGACTAATTTAGTCTCAGTACTCTTATTTATATATAATTTATAAACAAACTAAAACTAAAAATCCAAATGGAGCCCAGAACAATGCTTAAAGACTGAGGCATGCTAGACTTGCCAAATCATTCTAGACTTGAGTTTTATTTGTTTTCTAATTTATTCTCAAGGGTCTGGGAAGACCGGGAGGATGTTGCTATGTTGTGATGTTCATCCCTTTTGTTTTTGTTGTTGTTTTGTTGTGCGTTTGCAGTCTGGACTTGTACAAAAGCAGACACACACACACGCACACTAGACAGTTTATGTTATTATTGTGTAACCACTGTCCGTGTGCATATTTAGTAAATCTCGTTCAAGTCTCGCGTGAACCTCATTACTTCAGAGTCTCCATTACTGATGACACTGAACCTGGAGACGGGCCTCCGCCCTGGCGAAGACAAAGGTCACAGTAGAGGTCATCAGAGAGTCCATCACAGAGTTCATCATCAATTGCATGCCCATTATTTCCTGTGTCCGAGGCACGTGATTTCAGCGAGACCACCATGGCCTTCGCTGACCACCACGTGATTGTTTTCCAGTAATGGCCTTTGTTATATCCCCCCCGTACCTTGATTCCCGCCAGATACACCCAGGCTAATAAGATTATCGTAATTCCAGCAGATTGTCCTTGGGCCACTATCGTATATCACGTGATCCGAGGTTTAATTTTCAGTACGCGTTTCTCCCTGATAATCCAGATTACCCCCTTAATCTAGCTACTGGTAATAATAAGTAGACATCAAGGATGCCGACTTGCGGCCATATCAAATTAAAACTCAACTTACAACAATGGCGACCATCCCGCTCAACGTGGTGCTTGAACAGACGGAGATTAAAGCCATACCATTACCTTTTGCTGATACACATACCTTAATAGATCGTAGTTAATGTGCCGTGACACGACACCGGGGTCACACGGTGCGCGCGTAGCATGTTATGATGGACACATGTAAATAGAGAAAATGAGATTATGACGTCATAAGGATTGGATCAAAAGCTCTCACTGAAGTCTCACGATACATATTCAATAACTGGCCTTGCAATAAACAAGGCACACCCATAGTGCTTGAGTTTTGTAATCATACGTACAGGCGTATCTGTGCCACGTGTATTATGTGTTAGCAGACCGCGGTCACGTGTACCTATATATGAGCCAGATGTACCTATAACTCAGCTAGTTGCATCCATATCTCCGCTAGATGTACCTATAGCTCAGCTAGTTGCAACCATATTTCCGCTAGATGTACCTATAGCTCAGCTAGTTGCAACCATATCTCCGCTAGATGTACCTATAGCTCAGCTAGTTGCAACCATATCTCCGCTAGATGTACCTATAGCTCAGCTAGTTGCAACCATATCTCCGCTAGATGTACCTATAGCTCAGCTAGTTGCAACCATATCTCCGCTAGATGTACCTATAGCTCAGCTAGTTGCAACCATATGTCAGATGTACCTATAACTCAGCTAGGTGCATCCATATCTCCGCTAGATGTACCTATAGCTCAGCTAGTTGCAACCATATGTCAGATGTACCTATAGCTCAGCTAGTTGCAACCATATCTCCGCTAGATGTACCTATAGCTCAGCTAGTTGCAACCATATCTCCGCTAGATGTACCTATAGCTCAGCTAGTTGCAACCATATCTCCGCTAGATGTACCTATAGCTCAGCTAGTTGCAACCATATCTCCGCTAGATGTACCTATAGCTCAGCTAGTTGCAACCATATGTCAGATGTACCTATAACTCAGCTAGGTGCATCCATATCTCCGCTAGATGTACCTATAGCTCAGCTAGTTGCAACCATATGTCAGATGTACCTATAACTCAGCTAGGTGCATCCATATCTCCGCTAGATGTACCTATAGCTCAGCTAGTTGCAACCATATGTCAGATGTACCTATAACTCAGCTAGTTGCATCCATATCTCCGCTAGATGTACCTATAACTCAGCTAGTTGCAACCATATCTCCGCTAGATGTACCTATATCTCAGCTAGTTGCAACCATATGTCAGATGTACCTATAACTCAGCTAGGTGCATCCATATCTCCGCTAGATGGACCTATAGCTCAGCTAGTTGCAACCATATGTCAGATGTACCTATAACTCAGCTAGGTGCATCCATATCTCCGCTAGATGTACCTATAGCTCAGCTAGTTGCAACCATATCTCCGCTAGATGTACCTATAGCTCAGCTAGTTGCAACCATATCTCCGCTAGATGTACCTATAGCTCAGCTAGTTGCAACCATATGTCAGATGTACCTATAACTCAGCTAGGTGCATCCATATCTCCGCTAGATGTACCTATAGCTCAGCTAGTTGCAACCATATGTCAGATGTACCTATAACTCAGCTAGGTGCATCCATATCTCCGCTAGATGTACCTATAGCTCAGCTAGTTGCAACCATATGTCAGATGTACCTATAACTCAGCTAGTTGCATCCATATCTCCGCTAGATGTACCTATAACTCAGCTAGTTGCAACCATATCTCCGCTAGATGTACCTATATCTCAGCTAGTTGCAACCATATGTCAGATGTACCTATAACTCAGCTAGGTGCATCCATATCTCCGCTAGATGGACCTATAGCTCAGCTAGTTGCAACCATATGTCAGATGTACCTATAACTCAGCTAGGTGCATCCATATCTCCGCTAGATGTACCTATATCTCAACTAGTTGCAACCATATGTCAGTCAGATGTACCTATAACTCAGCTAGTTGCAACCATATGTCAGTCAGATGTACCTATAACTCAGCTAGTTGCAACCATATGTCAGTCAGATGTACCTATAACTCAGCTAGTTGCAACCATATGTCAGTCAGATGTATCTATAACTCAGCTAGGTGCATCCATATGTCAGTCAGATGTACCTATAGCTCAGCTAGTTGCAACCATATGTCAGTCAGATGTACCTATAATGAATCCACGAGAATTAAGAAACCCTCGAGTACCTATATTTCAGGACTCGCTCTCTCTCTCTCTCTTCTCCCCCCCCCCCCCCCCCCCCCCCCTCTCTTTCTTCCTCCCCTTCTCTCCCCTTCTCTCCCCCTCTCCTTATATATATGGATATGTGAATGATAAGAACATATCCTTCCTGCGCCTGGATGCTGCAACTATGGTCATGGGTATCATTCATAAAAGTGTCACATATTTCTGCACATTAATGACTGGCTGGAGGCACTGTCTGGTCAGTGTTCAGGTCAATGGCGACACTTACACACAATTCATTATTGTATTTCAGATTTGCACTATAAATTAATTGACTGACGCTGCTTGAGGCAAACAGAGCACAACCCCGGCCCTATAATCTGACATGAAACCGAAGTGTATTCCTGTTTTTTTCACCTGTCATTCATCATATAAGTCCCCTGCAGCCACGTCATAGTTCGCCTATTGTTGTGTGATGTAACCGTGGATGTAATGTCACCCCCTGTCAGACATCAGACAACTCACAGCCAGAGTGTGATGCGCAGCCATGACAGCTGTTGCGTCAAGACTGATGCTCACACGTCGGTGATACCAGGCAAAAACGACCCAGTCCCCGTAGAACCAGGGTTCGACGACCTGATATATTCACCAACCACGCATCCCCACAGCTGGTGTGTCACGTGACCTCAAAGAAATGAACCGGCTGAATGGACTGATTGTCAATCTCCTCCATCTCTCACACAACCCACCCACAGTCACCGTTAAGCACACCCAACACATCCACCCGTACCCCTACACCCGCACCCAACCGCACCCACCCGCAATACAGACTTTTAGACGGACTGTATCTCAACAGTAAAATCAAGTTCAATATCTAGCGACTTAAATGAAACTTCGTGAACGTGTTCACAGCCTTGAAACTGAGATGTGTGGGAAATTGGGAAGTGGTGGGGTGGGGGTCTATAACGACCCAGCCACAGTTAGATTTACCCACTCCGAATCTAAGTTGAGTATGGGAAGCACGTGTTACAAATATGTCCTTTGTATGTCCCTCAGTCACCGTGGCGTATTATTTTACAAGCCCAACACTTATTTTTATGAAGAAGTAACAGATATGGTCACCGCTCCAAAACTGGTAATAAGCATCGGAAAAGAAATATCCCAAACTAATAACAAATGTTCACATCAATCATTTTAATCACATGCCAGTTTTCCTGACAATCCTGGTTTAAAAACTACATGCATATCTTAGACATATTGTAAATCCCATGAAGAACATTGCTTGGTACTTTCGTGCGGCTCATTGTTGACGATACCGGTAATACTTCATGGTGCCAAATGTTATTTTGCATGTATTATATAGAAGTGTCCGTCCGCGAGGCCATTTGTTCTTTATAGTCTATTACCTAGTCTGTCTTACAGACCCTGATACAAATATATCAACTACAGCCCATGCAAGTCTATAATGTTTGGCAAGTCTAGATTACTGCAGTATCTGAAAATGAAGAGAATCACTGGGCTCCCTTTTTATTATATTTTTATTAAGATAACTGAACAACTGTTTTTTCTGTACGATATGTTCATTTCAGAGACTATATGTTAGTCTATCTATTACCCTGCTCTACAGATTCACCGCGAAGCTCCCGTGTACTCAGGTAAAAGTACGTTTACGTTGGGGGGACGGGTTTGGCCTGGGGTGGTGCGTTGTCTTAGAATAACCACAGTGGACCAAAATAGACGTGTATGTCTCCAAGGCATCCCGAACGCATGATTTATTGGGACCACAAATATAACTTTATGAGAAAAACAGAAGGGTGAAGGAACTTTTCATGGCGTTCATATGGACCACGTGACTTAGCGTTATGGCAGTTCCCCTCACTGATCATTTAAACAGAGAGGTTTGTCTCTATGACTAGAACGTGAATATACAAAACACACAAACATGTTTACGATACCAGGCCGGTCTATATATTGATGAAGGTGTGTCGCTCTCCGAGCCAGGAAACAGTCGTTGTTGTAACGGACGGCTCTAGTCAACGTTGTCATAAACAACTACAAATGACCTTTCAAAAAATCTCAGAGTAAAAAGAGGTGTCAGCTGTAGTGTTGATTTGTTCATAGGCGACAATGCCAAGTGGCAATGAGCTGCGTATTAGCATTACATTAGCAGCAGCAGCAGCAGCAGCCGGCGCGACCCGCGTCACAGATGGGATGTTTGCGTCGGGGAAGTCAGCCGCATACATTTCATCGGGGTGAATGGTATTTTTTATATTGTCAACGGGTCTTCTCCCCTCCCCCACCGGGACAGATCAGGAGGGGGGAGATGGTTTACTGTTATTGTGGAATATTTGCATTTAGTAATCAAATTTATTTATAAGTTCAAAACCGGATAATTAAAATTGGTAAGGTCACCTGTATGAATGAGTATGCTTTTACGCCGCTTTTAGCAATATTCTAGCAATATCAAGGCGGGGGACACCAGAAATGGACTTCACACATTGTACCCATGTCGGGAATCGAACCCGTGTCTTCGGCGTGACGAGCGAACGCTTTAACCACTGGGCTACCCGACCGCCCATCAGCTGTATAATTAGAATGAGTGAGTGAGTATGGTTATACGCCGCTTTTGGCAATATTCGAGGAATATCACGGCGGGAATACACATTGTGCACATTGTACAATCGAACCCGGGCCTTCGGCGTGACGTTTCACCCCGATGAACGCTTTAACCACTAGGCTACCCCGCCGCCCCTGTGACGAAGTGTATGTGCGGCACCCTAGGACCTCCCAAGGGACGTACAAGTGGTGGGTGTGGACGTTATCACTGACTTAGATGTACCCGCAGAAACTTTTAACAGACATTTCTATTCTGATTCAACAGGTGCGGTGGGTTTGGCATAGTGGTTAACGTCACAGGCCACGATTCTTTTATGAAAAATAATGAAATTATATTTCAAGGCATTAATCAAACGATATTCATATTTCAAGAGTGAATGTTACAAATACGTCATAGATTCACATCGTTGAGATAAGACACGGACCTACACGGAGAAACTCATTATGTTTATTTTGACACAAATAGTTTGCCGTTATTTTTATCTATCTTGCGACAGACTAGTTTTAGGTTTCAATAGGCTGAGATTAATGTTGGAGTACAAGTACTGAAGATATCGCGCGCTTCTACAAATAGACATATTAGTTATAAGGGAGTCGCTGGTCTATCTACGTCATGTCCTTCAAGGGGGACTTAAGTGGGGTCACCAGTACTCTTCACTATCTCTCCCGTCGTGATTCCAGAATTGTATAGTCCCCCATCCTTCATGCGTCACTCTCCCCATAAGCGTTCCAGGTCAGAACACATCTCCAGTCCCCGGCTCCCTGCTGTGTGAAGTCTGAAGAACGTGTACCCGCTATACCTCATGCTTGTCTCACCCACGGGAAATCCGTGGCCCCTATATAGGGGGGACCCTTTCACCGTGGGAAAGAATACCATGCAAGCGTGCTTGGAGTAATGGTGGGCTCTTCCATGTCCACACCACTGGCTTTCCCGCTCTTCACGCACATGCTCACTCACGTATTCACTCAATGAGACATGGACAAATACTACCCCCCCCCCCACCCCCCCCCCCCTCACTCACTCACTCACGTATACGCTCCATCAGACACTCTCACAACTATGCACTCATTTATGAACACGCCTACCGTCTGTGAGTTCGTTTGCACTCCGCTCCGGTCGTTGTGGGTAATATCAGGTGGCGTCAGCCTATTGTGGGAGGAAACCCCAAAGTCACATTGTCGTACACGTTTGCCACTTTGTCGCCCCCCACAAGCCCAGGTATGGCGCTGTCAAGTCAAGGATCATAATCGGGTGAAACCTGGGATTCGAACTCATGATCAGCGCCTTCTGGCAAGGCTAAACATCAACTGTTTCACAACGGGGCCTTAACCCACAGGGCCATCCCGTTCGCTTCCCAGGGTTAAAAGTGTGACCCATCTATCCCACCCGTCTGTTTCACCCCGACGTGGAGGGGTGCCGACATGGGTAGATCACTAAATATGTTCTTCTTTCTAGCAGTGAACATTCTCTCCAGAATTTATAAATAGTTAATATTTTTCTTGTAAATATGAATATAAAATTAAATAATAATAAACATTAATGAATTATTGATCGACATAATACAAATATAATTATGAAATAAAATGTAAATATAAAATATAAAACGTCAACGCAGAGAATAACCAGTTTCCATTATCCGCCGAAACAGATCATTAAACATTTTTTTCCAGGGAAGGTATTTTGATCCTTCTATGTTGTTTAGATGCAACATATAGATAGTAATTTTTAAAAATATGTTGTTCGTAATCATAAAATGGCAAATATAAATACATAATAAAATAGTATTCAATTTTATATAAATCTAATAAAATAAAAAACAGAACATCAAACGTTCTGTCCAAGGAAGGTACTTATACTTATATGTTGTTCGTAAGCACAGCAAACATTCTATCCAGGGAAGGTATAAATAGTAAGTACATGTACGTTGCTCGTACAGTAGATAACCGGGGGACCAGAGCGACCTAGCTGGGACTCGATGCCCGACCATGCGGTCGCCTTACCAATCACCAACATTTCTTATCTAGCAACTGTGAACATTTTAACAATTATATCTCAGAACTTCCATTTCGAAGTTAGCTGTTCTGTATATTTAGAGTTGTTCGTTGTTTGACCAGAGTGACCACGAATGGTCAGTAGTCCACAGACACTGCGGAGCTTGGAGGCGACGGTAGACAATCACACAACTTGGAAGTTTGAAGGCCAATGTCTACAAAATGAATTAATTTTTCGAAAACTTTTATGAAGATGATTGTGAAAACCAATTTAAACATTTTAAAAGGCGTTGCGGGAAGCAATTTTTGTAAAACGTTTGAATTCATTAAGTAAATAAATTTCTCTTCTTCACATTTGACATTAAAACTTGTTTTCTTCAGCTGCACAATATATATATCATACCGTAAATGTTCATGAAAAACTGCATTGTAGTAAAAAGTGACATTCATCTTCCACCAAATCACAATTGCAATATTTAAATAACCTCTCGGATAGTGTTATAGGAGGCTTGGAATATCTGCCTGTCTCAACAAACAAAGGTAAAATTCCACATCTACACTAAAATGGGGCGGTGGTCTCTATACATACTATTTAGAACTTACATAGAAATCAGCAGAAGGATATGTAGATTTGTTATGTTTGTATAACACTGATGAGTATCTCAACCAGTATCGTAATGTAAGGATGTGAAAAACAACGTTAAATTAAGCAGATAATACAAATACAGTTCATTATATATCGCAAGCGAGTCAAATTGATTGCACTTTTATAATAGGAGGGGGTCTCAGTTCCATGTCCACATCAATAAATCTGTCTGCCTCTCTGCTTTCATTAATCAGGGACAACACGCTCAGCCTGTTCTTGATATGATATTCGTGCACCGGAGCCCCCGACCGCCACCAGTATCGGAAGACTCCATTGGGTGTGACCAATCACAGCGACATGACCAGTCTTCCACAAGAGATCCCCATCTTGCTGGCGCGTCGCCATCGACGTAGTTTCGATCAAAATGTACTGTACGAGTAGACATTATTATTGTTAATGTGATCACCGCATGTCACATGTTGAAAACAACGTCAACGTAGAGGTGTTTACCTAACATTCCGATTTATTTTGGGACATATCGATCCTCGTTTTAGACTCGCGTGCAAGATCAGCAATAAAGCATTCTTCTTCTAGCATCTGTTGCGTGTTTGTCAGGGTGGCTAATTACGTGTCGTATTGACCGTGGCGCCACACAAACAATGTGACGTCACAGGTCATGTGACATCTGTCACCGCCCCTTGCCACATTAAGTAAATACATTCATAGATAGAACACTCGGAAAAAACCTCCAGATATCAGCTTTATGTCCATGTAGTGGTATCCTAACTGTTATTGCCCGTTTGAATATTGCTTTGATGAGACATTCAGAATGCAACACCATATGCCACCCACGTTGTACCCTGTTCGTATTAAGTACACGTATACTTCAGTGGCTTCGGGGGTGTGAATTACATCCCATTCTGCCTCCATTTCCAATGTACCTACATCCCATTCTGCCTCCAGTTCCAATGTGCCTACATCCCATTCTGCCTCCAGTTCCAATGTGCCTACATCCCATTCTGCCTACAGTTCCAATGTTCCTACATCCCATTCTGCCTCCAGTTCTCATGTACCTACATCCCATTCTGCCTCCAGTTCCAATGTGCCTACATCCCATTCTGCCTCCAGTTCAATGTGCCTACATCCCATTCTGCCTCCAGTTCCAATGTGCCTACATCCCAATCTGCCTCCAGTTCCAATGTGCCTACATCCCAATCTGCCTCCAGTTCCAATGTGCCTACATCCCATTCTGCCTCCAGTTCAATGTGCCTACATCCCATTCTACCTCCAGTTCCAATGTGCCTACATCCCATTCTGCCTCCAGTTCCAATGTGCCTACATCCCATTCTGCCTCCAGTTCCAATGTAACTACATCCCATTCTGCCTCCAGTTCTCATGTTCCTATATCCAATTCTGCCTCCAGTTCCAATGTACCTACATCCCATTCTGCCTCCTTGTAGCATCTGTTGCGTGTTTGTCAGGGTGGCTAATTACGTGTCGTATTGACCGTGGCGCCACACAAACAATGTGACGTCACAGGTCATGTGACATCCGTCACCGCCCCTTGCCACATTAAGTCAATACATTCATAGATAGAACACTCGGAAAAAACCTCCAGATATCAGCTTTATGTCCATGTAGTGGTATCCTAACTGTTATTGCCCGTTTGAATATTGCTTTGATGAGACATTCAGAATGCAACACCATATGCCACCCACGTTGTACCCTGTTCGTATTAAGTACACGTATACTTCAGTGGCTTCGGGGGTGTGAATTACATCCCATTCTGCCTCCATTTCCAATGTACCTACATCCCATTCTGCCTCCAGTTCCAATGTTCCTACATCCCATTCTGCCTCCAGTTCCAATGTACCTACATCCCATTCTGCCTCCAGTTCTAATGTGCCTACATCCCATTCTGCCTCCAGTTCTAATGTGCCTACATCCCATTCTGCCTCCAGTTCCAATGTGCCTACATCCCATTCTGCCTCCAGTTCCAATGTTCCTACATCCCATTCTGCCTCCAGTTCTAATGTGCCTACATCCCAATCTGCCTCCAGTTCCAATGTGTCTACATCCCATTCTGCCTCCAGTTCCAATGTGTCTACATCCCATTCTGCCTCCAGTTCTCATGTACCTACATCCAATTCTGCCTCCTTGTAGCATCTGTTGCGTGTTTGTCAGGGTGGCTAATTACGTGTCGTATTGACCGTGGCGCCACACAAACAATGTGACGTCACAGGTCATGTGACATCTGTCACCGCCCCTTGCCACATTAAGTCAATACATTATAGATAGAACACTCGGAAAAAACCTCCAGATATCAGCTTTATGTCCATGTAGTGGTATCCTAACTGTTATTGCCCGTTTGAATATTGCTTTGATGAGACATTCAGAATGCAACACCATATGCCACCCACGTTGTACCCTGTTCGTATTAAGTACACGTATACTTCAGTGGCTTCGGGGGTGTGAATTACATCCCATTCTGCCTACAGTTCCAATGTGCCTTCATCCCATTCTGCCTCCAGTTCCAATGTGCCTACATCCCATTCTGCCTCCAGTTCCAATGTACCTACATCCCATTCTGCCTCCAGTTCCAATGTGCCTACATCCCATTCTGCCTCCAGTTCCAATGTGCCTACATCCCATTCTGCCTCCAGTTCAATGTTCCTACATCCCATTCTGCCTCCAGTTCCAATGTACCTACATCCCATTCTGCCTACAGTTCCAATGTGCCTACATCCCATTCTACCTCCAGTTCCAATGTGCCTACATCCCATTCTGCCTCCAGTTCTAATGTACCTACATCCCATTCTGCCTCCAGTTCCAATGTGCCTACATCCCATTCTACCTCCAGTTCCAATGTGCCTACATCCCATTCTGCCTATAGTTACAATGTGCCTTCAGCCCATTCTGCCTCCAGTTCAAATAAAGTTATAAAGGGAACAGTTATAAAATATATAACTTCATGACCAGATGGAAGGATCTGACAGTACCGGCTTTACCATAGAGGACAACAGTCATACTCAACCGACCATCCTGTAATGGACACTTGTTGAACAGTACGCTGTCTGGTCAGTGTCCACTTTGGGAAGGTCGGTACTGTCTGGTCAGTGTCCACTTTGGGAAGGTCGGTACTGTCTGGTCAGTGTCCACTTTGGGAAGGTCGGTACTGTCTGGTCAGTGTCCACTTTGGGAAGGTCGGTACTGTCTGGTCAGTGTCCACTTTGGGAAGGTCGGTACTGTCTGGTTAGTGTCCACTTTGGGAAGGTCGGTACTGCCTGGTCAATGTCCACTTTGGGAAGGTCGGTACTGCCTGGTCAATGTCCACTTTGGGAAGGTCGGTACTGTCTGGTCAGTGTCCACTTTGGGAAGGTCGGTACTGTCTGGTCAGTGTCCACTTTGGGAAGGTCGGTACTGTCTGGTCAGTGTCCACTTTGGGAAGGTCGGTACTGTCTGGTCAGTGTCCACTTTGGGAAGGTCGGTACTGTCTGGTCAGTGTCCACTTTGGGAAGGTCGGTACTGTCTGGTCAGTGTCCACTTTGGGAAGGTCGGTACTGCCTGGTCTGTGTCCACTTTGGGAAGGTCGGTACTGTCTGGTCAGTGTCCACTGTTGGAAGGTCCACTGTGTGGTCAGTGTCCACTGTTGGAAGGTCGGTACTCTCTGGTCAGTGTCCACTGTTGGAAGGTCCACTGTCTGGTCATTGTCCACTGTTGGAAGGTCCACTGTGTGGAGTGCCCACCAGGGCCTTATCTCGTACTGCGTGTGTCCGTGTCGTGACGTCTGGTGATATAAAAATACTCTACCTGTCCTACATGTCACATATACCCCTCCCAGTGCCTCCTGTATCCAGATATACACACCAAACAGATGACGCACAGATAAGACAAACACTCTCACATTGGGTGGCTGGAAAGAAGAGCTATTGTCAATATTGTCGTAGGCTATTTAATACATTCATACCGTAGTGAATGTAGTCATGGCATAGTCGATATAGTGAAAGTTTAGGCAATATAACCTCAGGATAATCAGTATAGTCATAGCGTAGACAGTGTGATCGTAGGGTAGGCAATATAACCACAGGATAACCAGTATAGTCATAGCGTAGACAGTGTGATCGTAGGGTAGGCAATATAACCACAGGATAACCAGTATAGTCATAGCGTAGGCAGTGTGATCGTAGGGTAGGCAATATAATCACAGGATAACCAGTATAATCATAGCGTAGACAGTGTGATCGTAGGGTAGGCAATATAATCACAGGATAACCAGTATAGTCATAGCGTAGGCAGTGTGATCGTAGGGTAGGCAATATAATCACAGGATAACCAGTATAGTCATAGCGTAGGCAGTGTGATCGTAGGGTAGGCAATATAACCACAGGATAATCAGTATAGTCATAGCGTAGACAGTGTGATCGTAGGGTAGGCAATATAACCACAGGATAACCGGTATAATCATTGCGTAGGCAGTGTGATCGTAGGGTAGGCAATATAACCTCAGGATAATCAGTATAGTCATAGCGTAGACAGTGTGATCGTAGGGTAGGCAATATAACCTCAGGATAACCAGTATAATCATAGCGTAGACTGTGATCGTAGTAGAGAAATATGTTAGGCAGTATAGTGATATGGTAGGCAGTATAGTCATATGGTAGGCACTCCAGGCATATGGTCTGCAGTATAGTCATATGGCCGGCTGTTTAGTCATACGGTCGACAGTATAGTCAAAGACAAGGCACTATGGTAGTCAGTATATTCAGAGGGCAGTCAGTATAGTAAAAGGGAAGGGAATATATTCACGTAGCCTTTTGCAGAAGAAATGGAAATCGTGTTAGTGTTAATAGAATGTTTATGAAAGCCGTCAACGTCAGACGAGACATGCATTCGTGACCAACTCGTGTTATTCCGGGACAAGCCGAATAGCGACTCGTACCCCTCTCATAGCCATTTTTGCGACCGGGTTCCGTCTTAGCGCAAACGGGCATACCTAAAACAGTTGTCAACTCGTTGCCTAATGGTTCACATATATTTCCTCTTTTATTATATATATTTCAGATGCAATTAAAAGCACATCGGGACGTGCGAAATTATACAGTACGATTGAACACATTTAACTGTGTCTTTGGTATATTTTTAGATGCAAGACATATGTAAAACCAAAAATTATTTCTGAGGGATTCTTTGACGAAGAACTTGAAATCATACGCGCATTCTGTTTGGTTTGTCGTATTTTCGCACATAACATTCATCGACAGGTGGACGAGTCTTCTTGTAGGTTACGGAAAGAGGCGAGTTGTGACGAATGACGAGACATGGTGTAACCTAAGAGTGCAATGTTTGGCGTGTAGAGATTACGGGCGTATCGTTATTTCCTGAGTTGGTACGGAGTACTTTTCCAACTGACCCGACCCCCACCACACACTGGTGCCGCCACGTCATAGCGGTACTAGGGGGCACGGGTGGCCCAGTCGTCTAAGGCACCGCGATTCGCTGTGCAGAGCTGCGTCCCTTGGGCACGCCAGAAACCTATGATTGTGGGTTCGAATCCCGATTCGCCCCAATTATGTTTCTAGGTTTGTCAGCACCATACCCGTGCTCGTGGGTTTCACTGAAGTGGTAAACGCCTGAAACCTGCATCACTTCGGGCTTTCCTCCCACATTAAGCTGACACGCCGTGATATAACTGGAATACTGTTCAAAGCGGCGTTAAACCCAACTCACTCACTCACTCATAGCGGTACTGGAAACCAATAAAGCTTATAAAGACACTACCATCCTTGGAGAAAACAAAACTATGGAACAGTCTCGACCTTATCCCGACCTACAAAGTTTATCTCTGTCCCATAAGGCGGGCCACGGTGAGACACGCTAGTCAAGTCTATGACATCAGTCCACCACGTTTACGTCAAGGTGATGTGAACACAACACCTGTTGTTAAAACTCCCGTAAATCGAATGTTGGTGTCTGCGCATGCACGCCATGTGACCCGAGTAAACTCCCACGTTCATTAACGATATTGCTGCTGAGGTGACGATAAATTATATGTATGGAAATATACAACGCCACAGATGTTGCCGGCCCTCGCACGTCCTTCATGCTTATATCTGTTTGTAACCCTGGCTGAGTGAGAATAGGCTAGATGTACAGTTACAGTACAATCAATAACAACAACTGCACTCTCCACGCGTGCTACCGTTCCGGATCTTGTTCAAACACAGCCTCCGTTATATATATCATTGATGTTATTTTATCATTACTGAACCTAATTAATCTAATTACCATCCAGGATTTGGAATAACTGGTCATCGAACAGCGTATTGGTGACCAGGTATTGTCTGAACTGCTGTCACAGACAACGGCATCTGTGCAGACTGTTACGAAATGTTACCACCATCAATTAGAAACTCAGTTCCCACTTTGAAACAGGCTTCTGCTTGTTTACCATGGATGTCCGTGCTCTATGCTCTGTTTGTTTGGGGTATCGATATTGATATTGATGTTTGTATCATGTCGTTTGCTCAGGCCACTTGTGGGAAGTTAGGACGCGTAGGTCGTGTCAGTGTCCCGTATCACAGGAAGTTACAGTATGTATGTCATGTCAGTGTCCCGTATCACAGGGAGTTACAGTATGTATGTCATGTCATTGTCTCGTATCACAGGAAGTTACAGTATGTATGTCATGTCAGTGTCCCGTATCACAGGGAGTTACAGTATGTATGTCATGTCATTGTCTCGTATCACAGGGAGTTACAGTATGTATGTCATGTCAGTGTCTTCTATCACAGGGAGTTACAGTATGTATGCCATGTCAGTGTCTTGTATCACAGGGAGTTACAGTATGTATGCCATGTCAGTGTCCCGTATCACTCGGGAGTTTCTGTATGTATGCCATGTCATTGTCTCGTATCACAGGGAGTTACTGTATGTATGCCATGTCATTGTCTCGTACTACAGGGAGTTACAGTATGTATATCATGTCAGTGTCCCGTATCACAGGGAGTTACAGTATGTATGTCATGCCATTGTCTCGTATCACAGGGAGTTACAGTATGTATGTCATGTCACCGTCCCGTATCACAGGGAGTTACAGTATGTATGTCATGTCACCGTCCCGTATCACAGGGAGTTGCAGTATGTATGTCATGTCATTGTAGGGTGTTACAGTATGTATGTCGTGTCATTGTAGGGAGTTACAGTATATATGTCATGTCATTGTAGGGTGTTACAGTATATATGTCATGTCATTGTAGGGAGTTACAGTATGTATGTCATGTCACCGTCCCGTATCACAGGGCGTTTCTGTATGTATGTCATGTCATTGTAGGGTGTTACAGTATGTATGTCGTGTCATTGTAGGGAGTTACAGTATGTATGTCATGTCATTGTAGGGAGTTACAGTATGTATGTCGTGTCATTGTAGGGTGTTACAGTATGTATGTCGTGTCATTGTAAGGAGTTACAGTATATATGTCATGTCATTGTAGGGAGTTACAGTATGTATGTCATGTCATTGTAAGGAGTTACAGTATGTATGTCGTGTCATTGTAAGAAGTTAGAGTATGTTTGTCGTGTCATTGTAGGGAGTTACAGTATGTATGTCATGTCATTTTAGGGAGTTACAGAATGTATGTCGGGTCAGTCAATGGAGCTGTGGTATGTAGCATCTGTTATACAGATAGCTCTCACTGACAAGTCTTTGAATACGTGTTGTTCACATGTTGGTATTTGCTGTCTCCTATCATCATGGCGCAGTCCACCTTTCTCTGGCCTTGACATCCTCGTGTATCAAGGCTTCTGTGAGCACTGGGAGGCTTCCTCTGGCTGCAGCGTGGTCTCAGGACCCCATCAAATGTGATGATGCAACTTGAAGGTAGAGTCAGTACAGCTGTGGGCAAATATCGGCACTCCCCTGGCCTCGTAGACTAACATCTAGTCTCTAAAATGAACATATCGTACATAAAAAAACAGTCGTTCAGTTATCTTAATAAATAAAAATATAATAAAAAGGAGCCCAGTGACTCTCTTCATTTTCAGCCTGATACTGCAATTATCTAGACTTGCCGAACATTATAGACTTGCATGGGCTGTATTTGATATATATTTGTATCAGGATCTGTAAGACAGACTACTGGCCTCGTAGCACAGAGAACTGGAAGCACAGAAGACGGTGATCAAGACTTGAGTGCTGCTAGTAGTAGACAAACAAACGTCTTGTATTTTATTTGCTCATTTTCACGTCTTTTGCCGATTTCATTAGCAGCAATATAGCCACCGAGACTTATATTTTCTAGACTGTTTTAAGGCCTATATTTAAACTAAACGCAGATATACCACAGCATAACTATGTTACTAGGAGTATATCCATTCCTTAGATTTGTATACATTTATATATTTTCGAATGATGTCAAATTCTTGTTCTAGAAAGCCTTGAGTACCGGGCATTGTGTTTCAGTGAGAAGGTTTACAAGATTTACTATCTCTACCTTGGCTCTATTCATGTCAGGTCGACTTGTAAGATAAGCGTGTAATTCGTTGACCGCTCCCATGACTGGTCACTCCTCCAGCTATATTCGGCCGTCTGGTCTGGAAATGGCACACTCGTTCGCCCGTATTCCAGAATATCACTTGTGGTATCACCTCCAATCGATACACTGCCGGATTATCTGCCAGTTAGAGTGACGGCGAAATGAGAGCCGGCTTATTAAATGACTGGAGGTCTGGGGTTATTGGACGGCCCCATTCTGCATTTACCGTTGTACCGCGAGGGACAGACGCACCCCGGCAACAAGTACCGAAAGTCATTGATTTTGGTAAACTAGGTTAAACGATCAAACTAAGTATGTTATCACAAAACCATTAGCGTATTGCGACCACTCATCGTCTCATAACGGTAAAGCCAACTTGGCCTGACAAGTACGCATGAATCCAAGATACTGATAATAGATTGTTATATACATAAAAATAAAATGGCTGATTGCGTGTCACGCGCCCCGGTGGCGTGGATGGTTGGTTACTGTTTCACTGATTTAACTGGTTCAGACTGAATTAATTTCATGCCGCCGTTACGTGGTGTTAACCAACACTCACTCCTGCAGTATACGCACCAAGTATACATTGAGTAATGCATGTGGCATACAGTGCATATACACCGAGTATACCGTATGTATATAGCCTGTATATACACCGAGTATAGCGTGTGACATATAGCATGTATACACACCGATTTAAACGTGTGACATATAGCCTGTATATACACCGAGTAAAACGTATGAATATAACCTGTATATACACCGAGTAAAACGTGTGACATATAGCTTGTATATACACCGAGTAAAACGTGTGACATATAGCCTGTATATACACCGAATATACCGTATGTATATAACCTGTATATACAGCGAGTATAGCGTGTGACATATGGCCTGTATATACACCGAGTAAAACGTGTGACATATAGCCTGTATATACACCGAGTAAAACGTGTGACATATAACCTGTATATTCACCGAGTAAAACGTGTGACATATAGCCTGTATATACACCGAGTAAAACGTGTGACATATAGCATGTATATACATCGAGTAAAACGTGTGACATATAGCCTGTATATACACCGAGTAAAACGTGTGACATATAGCCTGTATATACACTGAGTAAAACGTGTGACATATAGCCTGTATATACACCGAGTAAAACGTGTGACATATAGCCTTTATATACAGCGAGTATAGCGTGTGACATATAGCCCGTATATACGCCGAGTAAAACGTGTGACATATAGCCTGTAAAATACGCCGAGTAAAACTTGTGACATAAAGCCTGTATATACACCGAGTAAAACTTGTGACATATAGCCTGTATATACAGCGAGTAAAACGTGCGACATATAGCCTGTATATACACCGAGTAAAACATGTGACATATAGCCTGTATATACTTCGAGTAAAACGTGTGACATATTGCCTGTATATACAGCGAGTATAGCGTGTGACATATTGCCTGTATATACAGCGAGTATAGCGTGTGACATATAGCCGGTATATACAGCGAGTATAGCGTGTGACATATAGCCTGTATATACAGCGAGTATAGCGTGTGACATATTGCCTGTATATACAGCGAGTATAGCGTGTGACATATAGCCTGTATATACAGCGAGTATAGCGTGTGACATATAGCCTCTATATACAGCGAGTATAGCGTGTGATATATTGCCTGAATATACAGCGAGTATAGCGTGTGACATATAGCCTGTATATACACCGAGTATAGCGTGTGACATATAGCCTCTATATACAGCGAGTATAGCGTGTGACATATTGCCTGTATATACAGCGAGTATAGCGTGTGACATAAAGCCTGTGTATACTTCAAGTAAAACGTGTGACATATAGCCTGTATTTACGCCGAGTTAAACTTGTGACATATTATAGCCTGTATATACATCGAGTAAAACTTGTGACATATAGCCTGTATATACACCGAGTAAAACGTGTGACCAAAAGCCTGTATATACAGCGAGTATAGCGTGTGACATATAGCCTCTATATACACCGAGTATAGCGTGTGACATATAGCCTCTATATACACCGAGTAAAACTTGTGACATATAGCCTGTATATACAGCGAGTAAAACGTGTGACATATAGCCTGTATATACAGCGAGTTAAACGTGTGACATAAAGCCTGTATATACAGCGAGTATAGCGTGTGACATATAGCCTGTATATACAGCAAATAAAACGTGTGACATATAGCCTGTATATACACCGAGCATAGCGTGTGACATATAGCCTGCATACAGAAGAAAGATTATGTACCTTCTGTGATTTTGATGAAACAGAAGATGAGGAACACTTCCTGTTGCGATGCCCTTTCTACAAAGATCTTAGAGGGGAACTAAATTCATCACCCGGCTTTGCTATGCACCCACTATCGCTAAAAATACTATTAAATCCACCAGAGCCCTTTGCAAAAATTATCTCTAATTTCTTTCACAAAATGTTCAGGCAAAGACAATCTGCATCTCCTCCCAAACAATATAATCATAGCAATATTTGTATTCTGTTTTGTATGTCAATGTTTTAATTAGTCATGTTAATGCTTTGTACCCTGCCCCTGGGGGGTGTTTATGTACAACAAATATTCTTCTTCCTCTTCTTATACACCAAGTGTAGCGTGAGACATATGGCCTGCATATACACCAAGTGTAGCGGGAGACTAACGCCTGTACACGACAGGAATCAATATGACCAATGATCAAAGAGGAGTGAGAAAACCCTGTCCAAAGAACAATTCACAGTGGTCAGCAGATATGAAAATTAAAAAGGTTTCAGTGAAGAGTCTCGTCGTGATGTCCAGTAATTCCGTAAAGTGACTACTATGCTTAGTCATGTCATGTAAGGACTTTTACTGTTAGTCATGTCCTGACCGGTCTCTCCTCCCTCTGACTGTCCCCCAGCATTGAGTGGGAGTGTGTTATTGCACAGTCATACCCTCCCGCCTCATGGTCACTCAGTTCATTTCTCCAAGAGTTGAGTGCTACGAGTAAGTACTGTCTATTTCCCCCATGGGTGTCTTTGTGCTTCACGGTGACCACTCCCCCCCCCCCCCCCCCCCCCCCCTTCCCTTCCTGTCTTCGCGGGGCCACGTGGTGACACAGCACAACAAGCGTGTGGGTAGATGCACTCTCAGCTAACATATGTTACAGTTCAATCATCATCGGAGTCTGGACAAACGGGTCATATATTTTCGTTTTTGTTCGTGTGTCGCTGTCTATTCACGTAAAAGCTTCTAATTGTTCATGCTAGTTTAGTTTATGATAGATATGCTAATATTTATTGAGGAAACAATCTATTACGTAACAGATGCAATACTGAAATGACAAAACATTTTGATCCATACATACACACATACATACATGCTAACACACACACACACACACACACACACACACACACACACACACACACACACACACACACACACACACACACACACACACACACACACACACACACACACACACACACACAATCACAAGCACGCACCCACGCGCACCCAACCACGCACGCACACACACACGCACAATATCAAGCTTACAGATTTTGCATATTCTCTGGTCGGCAGGCGTGTTGGTGTACCTGTCTCTTTCAGTCTTCAGATTGTGGCAACTGAGTCTTATAGGCCATGGGCTACTTAGGTCCACCGTGCCCCCCCCCCCCCCCCCCTCAAACCTCCCAACGAAACTTACTTTTCCTGAAGCCTTAGAGTGTCCTGAACATGAAATCATATGTTAACATTGAAAATATAGGGATGCACTTCTGTTTTCATCATATTTGTGGAGGTACCCTCAAAATCACGATTTTGCATTCCACGTCAGCGTCATTTTTGCAACAAAAAGGTCAATAAATGTCTTTAAAATTGTCCAATTTCCATGTGTAATATATCAAAATAAAGCTGAAGTTATTCCGGTTACGATTATGTTATTTTCACTTGTTATAACACTTGATTAAGAGAGGTGCTATTAGCGCAGCCCGATCATTCATTCCTGGCAACAGATTCATGGGGCAAACTCTGTCAAATCCATGGAGCGACAAAGAAGGGGATGCGGGGAGAAACTCATTGTCAAAGGAGTGAAAACGAAAAAACCCGCGGACTTGAAGCAGTTCCTACCCAATGATATCAACAAGCAACAGTTCGTCACTCTTCTTACTCGACTCTGGAGCCAAGATAAATACGCCAAAAAACTACAAGGTAGAAAAGTAACAATCGTATGTGGAGGCTCTGCATACCAACTTACTTCTGATGACGGTCTGAGAACACAGTGTGCAGAAATACCAGTCCTCAAGTCCTCCCAGGAGGAGGCAGATTCCAGGATCATCCTTTATTGTGAATATGCCAGGCTCCAAAACTACAAGTATGTCAGAGTAAAGAGCCCAGATACTGACATTTTGTTTATCCTTCTCCATTATACACTCAAGATGGAGAATATCAAAATTCCCTTTGGACGGTGGACCTAAGTAACCCATGGCCTATTATATTAGTTAGACCGAATCTGTGATCTTTGCATTTTACTGCTGAAACATACATCTGAAGTACAAATTTATCTTTAATAATTCCTAAATGTTTATGAGAGCTATCAAAGTTTACTTGGTCACTTTAAATGAAAAATATATTTCTAACTTTGGTTTGAAGAGCTTCATTGAACTTTGGGCAAGAGGCATTTTCACTTTTGAATTTAGGAAGTAGGTCATCAGCATATGGAACCTCTGTGCTGTGTGTGTGTGTTCAAACGGCGACAGCATGGGCGCCCTGATTTACTCTTAGTTTGTAAGACATTCCGTAAAAGACTTCGAGTCTGTTAGAGCTGTAATAATCTGGATCACGAAATGATAAGAGAGTTATTCCATCGTATCTTGGCTGGATATAAATTGTTATATCATCCTTATTAGCGTAGATATAGATGCCTTTTCCTGATATGAGAGTTATGCCATCCCTTCACGCTAGATATAATGTATCTTTTTTATTTGAGTATACGAGAGTTTTTTACGCCGCTTTTAGAAAGATTCCAGCAATATCATGACAGGAACACTCTTCTTGATTTAAGAGTTATAGCGTTCTCATAAGGGTAAATATGACGTGTCTTCTTGATTTCAGAGTTATATCGTTCTCCCAGGGCAAATGTGATGTCTCTCCTTGGTTGGAAGTAATATCGTTCTCATAAGTAGATATTCCGTATCTTATTCATATGATAGTTATATGGGGTTCGGGTGTACAGATGGGGTCCGAGTGTACAGATGGGGTTCGGGTGTACAGATGAGGTTCGGGTGTACAGATGGGGTTCGGGTGTACAGATGGGGTTCGGGTGTACAGATGAGGTTCGGGTGTACAGATGGGGTTCGGGTGTACAGATGGGGTTCGGGTGTACGGATGAGGTTCGGGTGTACAGATGGGGTTCGGGTGTACAGATGGGGTTCGAGTGTACAGATGGGGTTCGGGTGTACAGATGAGGTTCGGGTGTACAGATGGGGTTCGGGTGTACAGATGGGGTTTGGGTGTACAGATGGGGTTCGGGTGTACAGATGGGGTTCGAGTGTACATATGGGGTTCGGGTGTACAGATGAGGTTCGGGTGTACAGATGGGGTTCGGGTGTACATATGGGGTTCGGGTGTACAGATGAGGTACGGGTGTACAGATGGGGTTCGGGTGTACAGATGGGGTCCGAGTGTACAGATGGGGTTCGGGTGTACAGATGAGGTTCGGGTGTACAGATGGGGTCCGAGTGTACAATTGGGGTCCGAGTGTACAGATGGCGTCCGAGTGTACAGATTGGGTTCGGGTGTACAGATAGTGAGCATCTTCAGGCGCCTGCGTCCCGACACACCCATGTTGACAACGCTTGTAAGTCAGTCCACTCCCTGTACTACGCACTGAGAATCACTCATCCGAGGGTGTTTACGTCTCACGGTGCAGATCAATGTTATCGATCTGTGATGACTCTCCTCCTTAAAGTGTATTGATTTACGTTGGGAGCAGTGAACCCCGTGAAGAGTGAACTTGAGAGAGAGAGAGAGAGAGAGAGACAGAGGAGAGAGAGAGAGAGAGAGAGAGAGAGAGAGAGAGAGAGAGAGAGAGAGAGAGAGAGAGAGAGAGATTTACTGAAAACCTAGGCAAGTCTGGATCAAATTTAAAGTCTAGTTTCCTTGATTATGAAAACAGCTGAAGAGGAAGGAAATGTGGGTGGCTGTGTTGGTGGATGCATGATTGTGGTATGGCGAATGTGATGGGGTTTGTGCAGGGGATGAAGCTGTGGCGTTAACACAGGTGTTACTGAAGATGGTTTAAGAATGGGGATGGGTATGAGGCCGGTCTGTTGATATATGAATAGGAAGTTGAGGCAATGTGTTGAATTGGTATTGCTCAACAGGGTGGGTCGGTGTTTGTGTGCGCCGAAGACACACGGGCACTGCAGGCATATATTATTCTGTCTGTACAATTGTCAACTAGTCATGACATATCTTAACGGATGCGGGGAAGGTGGTCTCAGACTTGCATTCGGGGCCATGGGACAAAGTGATGCTATCATATGCATTTAACTAAAATTTAGATATAGAAACCAATTTCGATCGTAAATTCTAACAACTGTACACACAGGACTAAAAGCAGTATTTTTTTACGAAAAAGCGTAAATGTTCAATTGTCTACTTTTCTTTGATGGTACCAACTTAAAAAAGTAGCCGGGGGTGGATACGTAATTGTGAGTGAGTGAGTGAGTATGGTTTTACGCCGCTTTTAGAAATATTCCAGCAATATCATGGCGGGGGACACCAGAAATGGGCTTCACACGTTGTACCCATGTCGGGAATCGAACCCGGGTCTTCGGTGTGACGAGCGAACGCTTTAACCACTAGGCTACCCGACCGCCCCGGGTATGTAATTACATAAGGAAATCATCAAAACATATGTATTATACTCTCACCTAGTTTCAGTGCAAACCCGACTTTATCTCATCACCAGTTCAGTTCAAGTTAAGAAACATGGATACAAATATGTCTCTTTCACAGATCTAGGTTAAGCCATATCAGACAGACAGAGGTTTAGATGGGCTATGTTGTAACAGTAAAATCGCAAGTGATTCGATAAAATGTGGATTGTCTAACTCAGCAATTTTATTCATTATTGTGTGCTCCGTTAGTGGTCTACTTCTATTTGTATTAGTGTCCTCGTGTCTACTGACTGCACATTCGCGTCTTCGTGTCTACTGACAGTCTATCAGCGTCACCGCGTCTACTGACTGTATTTCAGCGTCATCGTGTCTACTGACTGTATATCAGTGTCCTCGTGTCTACTGACTGCACATTCGCGTCCTCGTGTCTAGTGACAGTCTATCAGCGTCACCGTGTGTACTGACGGTATTTCAGCGTCATCGTGTCTACTGACTGTGTATCAGCGTCACCGTGTCTACTGACAGTCTATCAGCGTCCTCGTGTCTAATGACTGTATTTCAGCGTCATCGTGTCTACTGACAGTCTATCAGCGTCCTCGTGTCTACTGACTGTATATCAGCGTCCCCGAGTCTACTGACTGTGTATCAGCGTCATCGTGTCTACTGACAGTCTATCAGCGTCCCCGTGTCTACTGACTGTATTTCAGCGTCATCGTGTCTACTGACAGTCTATCAGCGTCCCCGTGTCTACTGACTGTCTATCAGCGTCCCCGTGTGTAGTGACTGTATTTCAGCGTCATCGTGTCCACTGACTGAATATGGTGTCTTCGTTACAGTGACCACAAAGCCAATCCTCTATTCCTCATTCTGTATCCAACCAAAAGTCGATTTCCCATCACTTGCAATTCACAGGTGACGCTGGATGTGTGTTAACGCCCACGGGAGCGACACACTTTTACTGTCTCGCGGAAATCCTTGAAACTGTTCAGAAAGGAAAAATGCCAGCAATATAGTCTGATACAAACCACCGACCAACGAACTAATGAATCATATCATGTCAGTACTCGTCCCTAACGGTGTTGGTGACAGATGGGTCGTAAACGTGCTGTTTATGCCGTCGTGCTACTGGTTCCACGAACTGCAACGCTGGTCAATCTTTCAGGCAGTAATTTGTCGTCAAATCAGGAACTAGAGGCAGGCACACTAAGCCAAGCATCAGATACAGTCAAATGCCTGTTGTTGTTGACAAGACTATAATTACTTCTGTTCTTCTGTTAGTGTCTCGTTACCGTAGCCCGGCACGTGGCACCTTGACAACCATCATGGATTGACGTAACTGGCACTCATCAAGGTCGCACCTTGGAACATTGACAATAGGATCTGATATTGCCGTCTCTGGGATAGATATATGTTATATCACGAGTTTCTGCGTGTGACTTTATGACACAAATCATACATGATTTAAATGCCGTTATTAATTAGGTGTTCTTGTAACAATCGCTAATTATGCACTATGCGACGGTGTAAATATTAAAAACATAATTTGCAGTCTGACAGAACCTATTAATATTGTACGTATGTATCGTCACATGCTGGGCAAAGTGTGTGATTTGCGTTGAACACGGCTTATTCAGTGGTTTTGCTAAGTAAAGGTTCTTGGATTCGAACTCAAGATCGGTGGATTAAGGAACTGAATTCTCCTTCTACTGCAAACTCACTTAAAAGTGTATGTTTCACAGGAACCACACTCAATTGTTTACAATGTAATCGTCCTACACACTGACTCGCGTATTTTGCACAAACAACGCCCAGCTTACATAGAAAACTCAAGATAAATCATTACCATTGTCCTTGGCTAATGGCGTTGCATCTGCTTTTAGTAAATATGTTTTTCTTATGATATAATTGCATTTTGAGTTTAAAACTTCACTCAGCATCCAGAAATATACATTCAAAACATATCGTCAACAAGAGTCACGCTCCTCACAGAACGTGGGGACAGTTTCAGGAATCAATACTCGCAGCTTGCCTGCCTTCCTTCATCAGCATGTGCGGCACCGTCTTGTGTTGTGTAGCCAGTCCTTGACCCCCGACACAGAAACAGAAACGGGATGCAGACACGGATACGGACTGGGAGATTCAGATACAGACACACAAACTGACAGACACAGATCCAGATACAGACACAGATAAGACACACAATGACAGACACAGATACAGACACACAGACTGACAGACACAGACTGGGAGATTCAGATACAGACACACAAACTGACAGACACAGATACAGATACAGACACACAAACTGACAGACACAGATAAGACACACACTGACAGACACAGATACAGATACAGACACACAAACTGACAGACACAGATACAGATACAGACACACAAACTGACAGACACAGATAAGACACACACTGACAGACACAGATACAGATACAGACACAGACTTGGAGATTCAGATACAGACACAGATAAGACACACAATGACAGACACAGATACAGATACAGACACACAGACTGACAGACACAGACTTGGAGATTCAGATACAGACACAGATAAGACACACAATGACAGACACAGATACAGACACACAGACTGACAGACAGACTGGGAGATTCAGATACAGACACACAATGACAGACACAGATACAGACACACAGACTGACAGACACAGACTGGGAGATTCAGATAGAGACACACAAACTGACAGACACAGATACAGATACAGACACACAGACTGACAGACACAGATACAGATACAGACACACAGACTGACAGACACAGATACAGATACAGACACACAAACTGACAGACACAGATACAGACACACACTGACAGATACAGATACAGACACACAAACTGACAGACACAGACACAGATACAGACACACAGATACAGATACAGATACAGACACACAAACTGACAGACACAGACTTGGAGATTCAGATACAGACACAGATAAGACACACACTGACAGACACAGATACAGACACACAGACTGACAGACACAGACTGGGAGATTCAGATAGAGACACACAAACTGACAGACACAGATACAGATACAGACACACAGACTGACAGACACAGATGCAGATACAGACACACAAACTGACAGACACAGATACAGACACACACTGACAGATACAGATACAGACACACAAACTGACAGACACAGATACAGATACAGACACACAGATACAGATACAGACACACAAACTGACAGACACAGATACAGACACACAAACTGACAGATACAGATACAGACACACAAACTGACAGACACAGACACAGATACAGACACACAGATACAGATACAGACACACAAACTGACAGACACAGATACAGACACACAAACTGACAGATACAGATACAGACACACAAACTGACAGATACAGATACAGACACAGACACAGATAAGACACACACTGACAGACACAGATACAGATACAGACACAGATAAGACACACACTGACAGACACAGATAAGACACACACTGACAGACACAGATACAGATACAGACACAGACTTGGAGATTCAGATACAGACACAGATAAGACACACAATGACAGACACAGATACAGATACAGACACACAGACTGACAGACACAGACTTGGAGATTCAGATACAGACACAGATAAGACACACAATGACAGACACAGATACAGACACACAGACTGACATACACAGACTGGGAGATTCAGATAGAGACACACAAACTGACAGACACAGATACAGATACAGACACACAGACTGACAGACACAGATACAGATACAGACACACAAACTGACAGACACAGACTTGGAGATTCAGATACAGACACAGATAAGACACACACTGACAGACACAGATACAGACACACAGACTGACAGACACAGACTTGAAGATTCAGATACAGACACAGATAAGACACACACTGACAGACACAGATACAGACACACAGACTGACAGACAGACTGGGAGATTCAGATACAGACACACAAACTGACAGAAACAGATACAGACACACAGACTGACAGACACAGACTGGGAGATTCAGATACAGACACACAAACTGACAGATACAGACACAGATACAGACACACAGACTGACAGACTCAAACGATATCCATGCAAGTTTGTCAACCATCCCAGTGTCATTAAGTATGATAAACAACTATAGGGTATTTGTTAGTTTTGAAGTTGTCATAAGTCATAAGTTGCAATCGTATGCCATAATAGCATTACACGTTTATACCATTTAATAAAGCTGTTCAAATTCACCTGAAATCGTGAAATTTTGTGTCGAATTTCGAAGGTCAGTTGAAAGTTGATAAAATTTTAAATGAATATTTTCAAATATTTTAATTTTACTAAAGTCCAAACCCCAGAACGGTGCATTAAAATCTGTGCGATTATTTTGTCAAATGCGGATATTATACAGCCCAGAGACAAGTATAAAGTACCACCTGTTAACGAAAACATAACCTTTGTGTCATTTACCATTAACAATATAATTGCTACCGCGAATCTCCCGTTTCTATGTAACTTTATTTAGAGTATGATCATCAACAATTTCTAAAGGCTGTTCCGTGAATACTTATTTGGAATTGATGCTTCCGGCAACCCACTTCCAAACATTATTATTTTGGTTCGGAAGGGATTTACATTCAGCTCCATCGTGAACATTATTCAGAAAACGTCTCTCGTGATATTTGCAGGTCTTTTGGATTTTCGCTAAATGTAACAGCGTCATCAGCATAGAGCAAACATATATCAACACCTTCACAACACCTTCTTGCTTGACAAGGGAGAGCTAGAGATTATTAATGAAAGGAAAAAAAACATTTCGCGTTTCAATTTTTATCCATATATTATATATTTTTGTGCAAACTATGTGAGTTGTGGGTGCTACCGTTAGGGCGGGACATGCTTACCCTTTTCGCGAACACCTGGTGTCATCGCTGATTTTCGGTGATCCATTCATATAATTTTCACCGCTATTGAAATCTGTTTCGGTGGTTGGAGACAGTTTCCTCTCTGACGTCGGCGCGTCATATTGAATGCTCCCGACATTTGACGATAGTGCGTTTTGTTTAAATGGGTGCTACATAATTTATATTTGTCTCAGCTTTATGATTTTGTTTTGTGCATTGTCTGTCTTGCACGTCCTGTTGAACGATGGTTCACCATTGTTGTTTTTGATTCGCCAAATGCACCAAAGGTTGCCAATTAATGATATTACATCCCACACGAGTAATCACCCTTAGGGTAGGTACCTGATCCGAGTCATGATACATATATATATATTCATCCCACCCGAGTAACGAGTACTATTAAACTGTACAACGCCCAGTCATCTCTGCTTTATGACGAATGCATATATTGCACACTCTTTGAAATGTTACATACTCTTATTTCAACCTTGATGATCGTGAATATTTATTCCATTCTTGATGAATAACTCAATAATTGACCCACCACAGCGATTAACCTTTGTGTTCTTTATTCCAAATACAATGAAACAAAAATATATTTTTTAACCCAAATAACAACAATCGGAACAAACGTCAGTGATACACGACATAAACAGTTATTGTTATACAACGACGGCTATCGAAGGTTGTTGTTAGACGCTGGTGTCACCGACAAAACAGATGAATCCCGAGTGACCTCGCCCTTGTCGTTCCGACCTTCTGATGGACGCCAGTGCTGTTGCCACGTGCCATCGCCTTGTGATGGTGCCAGCAGGCGACAATCTCATTACGTATAGGAGTGCGGTAGATGTAAGTCCGCGGATAGGATGGACGAGGAGAACATTAACAATAACTCCACAGTTTATATAAACCACAGCAGGGCGACTAACACGTGTAGCGGTGTATACCGGCGCACCCCAGTGTTATGTATATATGTAACGTCATGTGCATCCCAGTGTAATGATATATATGTAACGTCATGTGCATGCCAGTGTTATGATATATATGTAACGTCATGTGCATGCCAGTGTTATGATATCTATGTAACGTCATGTGCATCCCAGTGTTATGATATATATGTAACGTCATGTGCATGCCAGTGTTATGATATATATGTAACGTCATGTGCATCCCAGTGTTATGATATATATGTAACGTCATGTGCATGCCAGTGTTATGATATATATGTAACGTCATGTGCATGCCAGTGAGATGATATATATGTAACGTCATGTGCATCCCAGTGTTATGATATATATGTAACGTCATGTGCATGCCAGTGAGATGATATATATGTAACGTCATGTGCATCCCAGTGTTATGATATATATGTAACGTCATGTGCATGCCAGTGTTATGATATATATGTAACGTCATGTGCATGCCAGTGAGATGATATATATGTAACGTCATGTGCATCCCAGTGTTATGATATATATGTAACGTCATGTGCATGCCAGTGAGATGATATATATGTAACGTCATGTGCATCCCAGTGTTATGATATATATGTAACGTCATGTGCATGCCAGTGTTATGGTATATATGTAACGTCATGTGCAACCCAGTGTTATGATATATATGTAACGCCATGTTCTTGCCAGTGTAATGATATATATGTAACATCATGTGCATGCCAGTGTTATGATATATATGTAACGTCATGTGCACCCCAGTGAGATGATATATATGTAACGTCATGTTCTTGCCAGTGTAATGATATATATGTAACGTCATGTGCATGCCAGTGTTATGATATATATGTAACGTCATGTGCATCCCAGTGTTATGATATATATGTAACGTCATGTGCATGCCAGTGTAATGATATATATGTAACGTCATGTGCACCCCAGTGAGATGATATATATGTAACGTCATGTGCATGCCAGTGTTATGATATATATGTAACGTCATGTGCACCCCAGTGAGATGATATATATGTAACGCCATGTTCTTGCCAGTGTAATGATATATATGTAACATCATGTGCATGCCAGTGTTATGATATATATGTAACGTCATGTGCACCCCAGTGAGATGATATATATGTAACGTCATGTTCTTGCCAGTGTAATGATATATATGTAACGTCATGTGCACCCCAGTGAGATGATATATATGTAACGTCATGTGCATGCCAGTGTTATGATATATATGTAACGTCATGTGCACCCCAGTGAGATGATATATATGTAACGCCATGTTCTTGCCAGTGTAATGATATATATGTAACGTCATGTGCATGCCAGTGTTATGATATATATGTAACGTCATGTGCATGCCAGTGTTATGATATATATGTAACGTCATGTGCACCCCAGTGAGATGATATATATGTAACGCCATGTTCTTGCCAGTGTAATGATATATATGTAACGTCATGTGCATGCCAGTGTTATGATATATATGTAACGTCATGTGCATGCCAGTGTTATGATATATATGTAACATCATGTGCATGCCAGTGAGATGATATATATGTAACGTTATGTGCATCCCAGTTTTATGATATATATGTAACGTTATGTGCATGCCAGTGAGATGATATATATATATATATATATATATATATATATATATATATATATATATATATATATATAACGCCAGGTGCTTGCCAGTGAGATGATGAGAAGGATGTGGTTGCAGATCCACAGGAAATAGTTATGCATTGTGTTCCCGACGGCGCAGGAATCTCGCTGTGCGCCCGAGATCCGAGAAGACAGCGTGATGGACACGTCCGCCGGTTGTAAAGTTTGCCTCTAAAGCGATCGATACAACCGAGTTCCAATCTGTCTTAAAAGGGCGGGAGCTGACATCTGCGGTCGTCTGTGCAAGGTCAGAAGCTAACTTGTCCGTTGCCGGTCAATGACCGCTGTGGTAATGAGCCTGAGAAACTCCGTGCACTGCTGGGGATGGGGGAAACGCTGCTCGTAAACTACTGGCGCCTGAGTGGATCTGCGTGGAGCTCAACTGGGGCGAGCAGACGACACGTTCCGATGATGGTTAGAGAGGAGGAGCAGATATGGCGCTTTGAAGTGCGGCTGCTTTATTGCTCTTTCAACATATATTTGATAAGAATCCCATTTACAAAATAGCAACACCACTGGAACGGGGAGCTTTCAGTACGCTTGAAATTGGAAGGCCGGTTGTTGGCTTGTGTAAAGGGTCACGTCAAGGTCAGGGGATGTGGGCTGAGGTCAAGGGTCGGAATGCCACGAATAATGAATAACCGGGCTCAGAACAAGTCGAGTGTTAAAATTATGCATGGAGGCACAGATCTGGCCATCATCAACCTGCATATCTTAGCAGCTGGGTTTCATTGTCCCGCACAAGGCTCGGGCTCTCGGCTTTCTGCATCTGTGGGGCATCATCAACGGTGCCTATCTTCTAGTCTCTGAGAGGGCACTTTATCTCATCCGTCGGATGCTAAGATTGCACTCATCGATTAGTCCCATCCGTCGGATAATGAGATGATACGTATGCTTAAGTCTCATCCATCGCATACGAAGATGGTACTTATGTATAAGTCTAATTTAAAAGAAATGCCGATATTCCACGGTAGTGGTGGAAAACTAGTCGACTAGTTCAGTGGCATGGTTCTTTATTCAACAGTAATGGCGGAGTACCAGTCGACTAGTTCAATCGCATGGTTCTTTATTCCATGGTAGTGGTGAAGGACTCGTCGACAAGTTCAGTCGCATGGTTCTTTATTCCACAGTAGTTGTGAAGGACTAGTCGACTAGTTCAGTCGCATGGTTCTTTATTCCACAGTAGTGGTGAAGTACTGGTCGACTAGTTCAGTCGCATGGTTCTTTATTCCACAGTTGTGGTGGAGGACTAGTTTAGTCGCGTGGTTCTTTATTCCACAGTTGTGGTGGATGGACATTCGATCCTCAACATGGATACAATTAATGAAGTCCATACGTGCTGTCCCATTCAGCTTCATTGTTATTGCAGTATATATGTATCATAGAAGCATCTTCCCACTCTCAGAGTCAATGCCGTTTGAAAGATAGAGATCAATGAAAATCTGCAGTGATAATTCTGCAATAACATACACGTTTAATGGGGTATGATAGGGTATGTTGGATGTATAAGTAGTGTTACTCTAAAGGGATCGATGTAAGACATGTTTGATTTTTTATTTGTTTGTTTAACGCCGCACTCAGCAATATTCTAGATATATGACGGCAGCCTGTTAATACTCGAGTCTGGACCAGACAATCCAATGATTGATATGAGCATCGATCCACGCAACGTGGATACCATGATATGCATCAACCAAGTGAGCGAGCCTGACCACCCGATCCCGTCAGTCGCCTCTTATGTTAAGCATAGTCGCCATTTAGGGCAAGTATGGGTTGCTGAAGACCTATTCTACCTAGGATCTTCACGGGTCGATATCAGACATGAGGAGACGATGCACTTCTTCTTAAAGACATCAATACACATGTGTACATTGTTTATCGGTATTCCCGCAGCGTAGACGAACATATTGTCTCTGAAATAAACATATTTAACACACAAAAACAGTTGGTAAATTATATTAATAAATATAATAAAAAGATGCTTTCTTCATTTTCAGAATCTGCAGTAATCTAGTATTATCAATATCCAAATATTATAGACTTGCATGGGCTGTATTGGATATATTTGTTTCATGATAGATTACAATACAGTAACCATTAATATCCAATGTGGTAGTTCACGTCTCCCTTATTGAGCCGAAACAAGGAGTCTGAATGGACGTGCTCACGTTGACTTCTCTGGACGTAAAGTATATTCCACAACTCTGCCCGACTCTCTGTAGGACATTTGCATTTGTATTGTCGCACTAGTGCGAATATGGGAATGAACGCTGGGCATTCACTGATTTCAGAGGGCGGGGAAGAAAGACGCGTGGTAACGTGAGAGTGCGTGAAGGTGAAAGTGGCGACATCTTGCGTTAATGTACTGTAAAGTTATAACTACCCTTCTCGAGAAACAGCTGGTAAACTTATTTCCTCTCCAGGGAGATATTTTGTTCACAAATCCAGATTAAGGAACGGTACTACATTTCGCCACTGAAGTTAACTTAAAAGTATTAAATTGTCTGTCCAGAGTCACAGAATGAAGGTTGCCAGCAGGTCAAAACATGACGAGAAATGTGACCGTCGGTCAGTGTATGTGTGTGTGTGTGTGTGTGTGTGTGTGTGTGTGTGTGTGTGTGTGTGTGTGTGTGAATATATTTGTGTGTGTGCGTGAGAGAGAGAGAGAGAGCGAGAGAGAGAGAGAGAGAGAGAGAGAGAGAGAGAGAGAGAGAGAAAGAGAGAAAGAGAGAGAGAGAGCTTTACTAAAAGCCAAGGCAAGTCTGGATCAACCTAAAAGTCTAGAGAGAGAGAGAGTGTTAATGTCCTCAATACCGACGAGGCAGGGTAACAATAATTACCATCTTCTAACGTCTTTTTATATGACGTTGTCGGGGATCGAACCCCGATATCCTTGCATATGCTGCATCCACTCGACCACGGTGGAGGTCTGTCAGGGATAAAGGGTCTTTCTGTACTGGTATCTGTCAAGCACCCAGCCATAGTTTCAAATCCTAATAATATCTACTCTTTGATTCCATGTCCTGGTTGGAGTGTCGGTCCATGACTATGTGAAGACCGCTCCTGTAAAGCTAGAACGTTATTGACACTGGTGGACGCATGATGGCACAGAGAGAGAGAGAGAGAGAGAGAGAGAGAGAGAGAGAGAGAGAGAGAGAGAGAGAGAGAGAGAGAGAGAGACATGCACACACACACCGCCCACACTACACCCACAAACACACAGAGAGACACATGCACACACACACCGCCCACACTACACCCACAAACACACAGAGAGACACATACACACACACACAAACACATACCAACACAAACACACAGACACATACGAACACATAGCACATTGCATAATAATAATAAAAAAACCCAAAACAAACCCGGCTACCCTGCGGCAGAATGCAACCTTCATTCGCTCACTCTGCGTGTATATTCTGTCCAAGTTATATGCATACTACTTTATCTGGTGTAACCTCTCAGTCGCCACATCATCTGATTCAACGTCGGCTGCAGCTACACAAAAAAGATTGACCCTAGTTTCAATGGCGAGATCTCCCTAGTGAAGGGATATACCTAGTGAAGTTCTTAATCAGATTATATATCACCTCTGACTTTAAGGTATCGTCTAGACATTTTAATTGGAATAGCAGTATATGTAGAGCCTACACGCTGAAGGATGCTTCAGTCCTTATCTTCCCGCACTCGCAACGTGTCCCCGAGTTGACGTCTGCCTCACATGTGGTCTACCATGAGTAATCATTACCGCGCAATCTGCTGGATGCTGAAGAATCTCTCAGGTGCGTGGGTGGTGCGACAATTACGACCACATCTCCTCAGGGGATGCCATCTAAGTGAGAGGCCCGTACTTGTCTTTCACTTTTTTTCCTGTCAGAATTAAGAGATGACAAAGGGCCTCATCCGATCACCATCAACCTACATATGTCACAGGAGGTTCCTTTGACCAGCACGAACGCTGCAACTCAATCAACTCTTTCTACTACGATGTCACAACTGTGTAATCTTCACCCGCCTCTACTACGACCACACGACTGGGCACATCATGGTTGAAGCAACGCCTCCGTCCTCTATTCTTGTGACGGCGGAACTGCGGAGGTGTTAAGAGAACTTTGTCAAGGAAAGACTGAACGTTTTTGTGTCTCCATTCGCAGCAACACCCACGTCATCTTACCTAATGCTCAAACCGTCACGTGTTGGGCGCTCATGTTTTAATTCGGTTTCCACTTCTCACACCGACCGTGATGTTATTGCTTCTATAAATAGCTGAATATCTCGGCCATCTTCATCACTTCGGCTTCATCCAACGAAGAAACTAACCCACAAAACATTTTTTACAGCACACCAAATTAAGGATGCTTTGAAAAGATCGATGAAGCTGAAAGTAACTAAGTTAATTGAGTTTGGTGAGTTGGTTGAACACCCATTTAGCTTTTTTGTTTACATTGATTTCAATCATAGACGTTGGCTTCAATCTTTGTCGTGCACGTTACCGAGATTGACATGGTTGAACATTTTAGCGACATTGACTTACCTTTTATTTGGTTCATTCGAAACATGGGCGTGACTTTGTGTGTCGTATCCGGCTTTCAACAGTTTTAATTCCGCATGTGTGTGCATGTGTGTGTGCATGTGCGTGTGCGTGTGCGTGTGCGTGTGCGTGTGCGTATTTTACTTCATGTCCTTTCATTGTCATCGACAAGTTCACTCAACGCCAAAACTAATATATCAATATGTACATAAACCGTTGATGGAAGGGATATATCAATCTGTATACCGACCGTTGATAGGATATATGTCAATTTTACACCAACCGTTGATGAAAAGGATATATCAATCTGCACATAAATGGTTGATGGAAGGGACATATCAATCTACACATGATCCGTTAATGGAAGGGATATATCAATCTGCACATAAACCGTTAATGTAAGGGATATATCAATCTGCGCACAAACCGTTGATGGAAGGGATATATCAATCTGCACTTAAACCGTTAATGGAAGTGATATATCAGTCTGCACTTAAACCGTTAATGGAAGGGATATATCAATCTGTATAGCAACCGTTGATAGATTATATATCAATTTGTACACCAACCGTTGATAGAATATATATCAATTTGTGCACCAACCGTTGATGTAAGGGATATATCAATGTGTACACCAACCGTTGTTGGAATATATCAATCTCTTCTCCATCCGTTGATGAAAAGGATATATCAATACTCCCACCACATCTTATTCACACGTCATCAGTGCTATTGTCAACACAACTGTTATATACACATACGGGGTAGAATAGGCATCCTACAACCAATGCTTACCGTAAAAGGCGACCAACGGAATCGGGTGGTCAGCCTCGCTGACTTGGTTAATGCATGTCATCATATTCCAATTGCGTGGAACGATGCTTATGATGTCAAACACTGGATTGTCTGGTCCAGATTCGATTATTTACAGACCGCCGTCATATTGATGAGTGCGGCGTTAAACAACAAACGAACATACACTTGTAGAAGGTAAACAACGTTCGATAAATAAATGAATAGTTGCACAACGTATCATCTCCACTGACTCCAAGATATACGACAACGACACATTTATACATGTTTACATATTGCTTACGATGAAACTACATCAATAACTATCATTATTTATTTATGATATTTATTTATGCTGCTAACAAATACATTAAATATATATTACGTCGGCAACACGTGGTCAATGCTTGTTACAAAAACAAAAAAAGGGGTACATCTATTGAAGACCGATATTTACTGCTGTGTTCGGTATATGGTCTGTGGTTCAGTGTTTCTGTTCGACATATATTAGTATGAGAGTACATGTGTTTTCAAAGCGCATTATCGCATCGCAGTCGTTCATTTATTTCTCAGTACATCTTGGGATCGATGTTATACTACATATCGCTGTCTGTTTCAATTTGTTCTATTTCTGGAGCTAAGTTGCATTTATATGTATGTATTTATTTACATTAATCAAGTTTGTAATTACTGAAACCCCACGTGACCGTAATTGCTGCATGCATGGGGGCGGAGCGAACAGTCTGATGCGATGTGTCCTTGACCCCATGTCACGCTCATCGCCAGGGATAGGGGTCATTACGCCCGTGGGGGTGGGTTGGGGGCAGACTACGAGGGGGTGGGGGTGGGATGTTTATGAGGCGGCGTGGAGGGGGGTCTGTGAGTGTGTTTCACGCTATTAAATTGGAAAATGCTCATTAACAATAACAATTTCGGTTATTATGTCGGGAGAATAATTCGAAGAAGGTGTGGACAGTTGTTGTAAAGACCAACGGTCAAGCCGTTATCACCAGCTGTGTGTGTGTGATACATACGACCCTTCAATGACATTGTGTATTGTAATTTGAGTACTGATTGGATCAGTTTTATTTCCTCACGTGCTTCTTCTGTTTCTTTGATATGTGATACATGGCCCATAGTCCTGCACTATGACTAGAATTTATATTTTTTAGGTATTTTGTTTTACTAAAAGCCTAGGCAAGTCTAGATGAAACTAACCAAGTCTATTTTACTTGATTCCACATATGAAAGAGGAAAGGTTCTTTTAAATTTAAAAAATATATATTTTAAAGACACGTTTTCATTGACTAAGTGTTAGTCTACATGACCCTTAGTGTGGTCACTAGAGAGGTAGAGTCTGAGGTTTATATGTCTGAACCGAGTGTCCATTAGATAGATAGGGACCTGGGTTTTTATGTCTGAACCATCTGGCCATTAGATAGATACGGACCTGGGTTTATATGACTGAACCGAGTGGCCATTAGATAGATAGGGACCTGGGTTTTTATGTCTGAACCATCTGGCCATTAGATAGATAGGGACCTGGGTTTATATGACTGAACCGAGTGGTCATTAGATAGATAGGGACCTGGGTTTATATGACTGAACCGAGTGGTCATTAGATGGATACGGACCTGGGTTTATATGACTGAACCGAGTGGTCATTAGATAGAAACGGACCTGGGTTTATATGACTGAACCATCTGACCATTAGATAGATACGGACCTGGAGTTTATATGACTGAACCGAGTGATCATTAGATAGATAGGGACCTGGGTTTACATGACTGAACCATCGGACCATTAGATAGATACGGACCTGGAGTTTATATGACTGAACCGAGTGATCATTAGATAGATAGGGACCTGGGTTTACATGACTGAACCATCTGACCATTAGATAGATACGGACCTGAAGTTTATATGACTAAACCGAGTGGTCATTAGATAGATACGGACCTGGGTTTATATGACTGGACCGAGTGATCATTAGATAGGTACTTAGGTTTATATGACTAAACCAAGTGGTCATTAGATAGATACTGACCTGGGTGTGATAGTGTGCCTGCCCTCTTCGTGTGATAGTGTGCCTGTCCTCTTCGTGTGATAGTGTACCTGCCCTCTTCGTGTGATAGTGTACCCTGTTCGTGTGATAGTGTGTCTGCCCTCTTCGTGTGATAGTGTGCCTGCCCTCTTCGTGTGATAGTGTGCCTGTCCTCTTCGTGTGATAGTGTGCCGGCCCTCTTCGTGTGATAGTGTACCTGCCCTCTTCGTGTGATAGTGTACCTGCCCTCTTCGTGTGATAGTGTACCTGCCCTCTTCGTGTGATAGTGTGCCTGCCCTCTTCGTGTGATAGTGTACCCTGTTCGTGTGATAGTGTACCCTGTTCGTGTGATAGTGTACCCTGTTCGTGTGATAGTGTGCCTGTCCTCTTCGTGTGATAGTGTGCCTGCCCTCTTCGTGTGATAGTGTGCCCAGTTCGTGTGATAGTGTGCCTGCCCTGTTCGTGTGATAGTGTGCCTGCCCTTTTCGTGTGATAGTGTACCTGCCCTCTTCGTGTGATAGTGTACCCTGTTCGTGTGATTGTGTTCCTGCCCTCTTCGTGTGATAGTGTACCTGCCCTCTTCGTGTGATAGTGTGCCTGCCCTCTTCGTGTGATAGTGTGCCGGCCCTCTTCGTGTGATAGTGTGCCTGCCCTCTTCGTGTGATAGTGTACCTGCCCTCTTCGTGTGATAGTGTACCTGCCCTGTTCGTGTGATAGTGTACCCTGTTCGTGTGATAGTGTACCTGCCCTCTTCGTGTGATAGTGTGCCTGCTCTCTTCGTGTGATAGTGTGCCTGTCCTCTTCGTGTGATAGTGTGCCGGCCCTCTTCGTGTGATAGTGTGCCCAGTTCGTGTGATAGTGTGCCTGCCCTGTTCGTGTGATAGTGTGCCTGCCCTTTTCGTGTGATAGTGTACCTGCCCTCTTCGTGTGATAGTGTACCCTGTTCGTGTGATTGTGTTCCTGCCCTCTTCGTGTGATAGTGTACCTGCCCTCTTCGTGTGATAGTGTTCCTGCCCTCTTCGTGTGATAGTGTGCCTGCCCTCTTCGTGTGACAGTGTGCCGGCCCTCTTCGTGTGATAGTGTGCCTGCCCTCTTCGTGTGATAGTGTACCTGCCCTCTTCGTGTGATAGTGTACCTGCCCTGTTCGTGTGATAGTGTACCCTGTTCGTGTGATAGTGTACCTGCCCTCTTCGTGTGATAGTGTGCCTGCTCTCTTCGTGTGATAGTGTGCCTGTCCTCTTCGTGTGATAGTGTGCCGGCCCTCTTCGTGTGATAGTGTACCCTGTTCGTGTGATAGTGTACCTGCCCTCTTCGTGTGATAGTGTGCCTGCCCTCTTCGTGTGATAGTGTACCCTGTTCGTGTGATAGTGTTCCTGCCCTCTTCGTGTGATAGTGTGCCTGCCCTCTTCGTGTGATAGTGTGCCTGCCCTCTTTGTGTGATAGTGTACCCTGTTCGTGTGATTGTGTTCCTGCCCTCTTCGTGTGATAGTGTACCTGCCCTCTTCGTGTGATAGTGTTCCTGCCCTCTTCGTGTGATAGTGTGCCTGCCCTCATCGTGTGATAGTGTACCCTGTTCGTGTGATTGTGTTCCTGCCCTCTTCGTGTGATAGTGTACCTGCCCTCTTCGTGTGATAGTGTTCCTGCCCTCTTCGTGTGATAGTGTGCCTGCCCTCTTCGTGTGATAGTGTGCCGGCCCTCTTCGTGTGATAGTGTGCCTGCCCTCTTCGTGTGATAGTGTGCCGGCCCTCTTCGTGTGATAGTGTACCTGCCCTCTTCGTGTGATAGTGTACCTGCCCTCTTCGTGTGATAGTGTGCCTGCCCTCTTCGTGTGATAGTGTACCTGCCCTCTTTGTGTGATAGTGTACCCTGTTCGTGTGATAGTGTGCCCAGTTCGTGTGATAGTGTGCCCTCTTCGTGTGATAGTGTGCCTGCCCTCTTCGTGTGATAGTGTGCCTGCCCTCTTCGTGTGATAGTGTGCCTGCCCTCTTCGTGTGATAGTGTACCCTGTTCGTGTGATAGTGTGCCTGCCCTCTTCGTGTGATAGTGTACCTGCCCTCTTTGTGTGATAGTGTGCCTGCCCTCTTCGTGTGATAGTGTACCTGCCCTCTTCGTGTGATAGTGTGCCTGCCCTCTTCGTGTGATAGTGTACCCTCTTCGTGTGATAGTGTACCCTGTTCGTGTGATAGTGTGCCTGCCCTCTTCGTGTGATAGTGTGCCCAGTTCGTGTGATGGTGTGCCTGCCCTCTTCGTGTGTCAGTGTGCCTGCCCTCTTTGTGTGATAGTGTACCCTGTTCGTGTGATAGTGTACCCTCTTCGTGTGATAGTGTGCCCAGTTCGTGTGATAGTGTGCCTGCCCTCTTCGTGTGATAGTTTGCCCGCCCTCTTCGTGTGATAGTGTACCTGCCCTCTTTGTGTGATAGTGTACCCTGTTCGTGTGATAATGTGCCTGCCCTCTTCGTGTGATAGTGTGACTTCATGACAGTGAAGTTGCCAGGTGTTGTGCTAATAATTGAACCTGCTCCGTGTTGTGTTTCCAGTTATAGCACACTCAGCAAATATGCAGGATCACCCACACAACCCAGGCCTGGGGATATTGATGGTCGGGACATCTGGGAGTGTATGTTCTGCCCTTGATTGGCACATGGTCGCCGAACACGCCCACCTGCAATACGTGACAATGTCAGACAGCTGATAACTAGCAATAATGTATGTGTACATCATGTTTCTAAATAGCTGATCACTAGCAATAATGTATGTGTACACACTATTTCTAACAGCTGATTACAAGCAATAATGTTTATGTAGACCCTATGTCAGACAGCTTATCACTAGCAATAATGTATATGTAGACCCTATGTTAGACAGCTTATCACAAGCAATAATGTATATGTAGACCCTATGTCAGACAGCTTATCACTAGCAATAATGTATATGTAGACCCTATGTCAGACAGCTTATCACTAGCAATAATGTATATGTAGACCCTATGTCAGACAGCTTATCACTAGCAATAATGTATATGTAGACCCTATGTCAGACAGCTTATCACTAGCAATAATGTATATGTAGACCCTATGTCAGACAGCTTATCACTAGCAATAATGTATATGTAGACCCTATGTCAGACAGCTTATCACAAGCAATAATGTATATGTAGACCCTATGTCAGACAGCTTATCACTAGCAATAATGTATATGTAGACCCTATGTCAGACAGCTTATCACTAGCAATAATGTATATGTAGACCCTATGTTAGACAGCTTATCACAAGCAATAATGTATATGTAGACCCTATGTCAGACAGCTTATCACAAGCAATAATGTATATGTAGACCCTATGTCACACAGCTTATCACCAGCAATAATGTTTTGTTTTGTTTGTTTGTTGTTTAACACCACACTCAGCAATAGTCCAGCTATATGACGGCGGTCTGTAAATAATCGAGTCTGGACCAGACAATCCAGTGATTGACTTCATGCACATCGATCCACGCATTTAAGATACATTGACATGCATCTACCAAGTCAGCGAGCCTGACCACCTGATCCCGTTAGCCGCCTCTTATGACAAGCATAGTCGCCTTATACGGCAGGCATGGGTTGCTGAAGACCTATTCTACCCCGGATCTTCACGGGTCTGAATAATGTATATGTACACACTTATTCTCACAGCTGATCACTAGCAATAATATATGTGTATACACGATGTCAGACAGCTGACCAAGAGCAAAAATGTATGTAAAATATTTACGTCCACCGTGATATAAATCAACATGATCAAATATGGTGTGTCACGTGACATGGAGCCCGGACGACGCCCGCAGTGACAGGCTGCAACACGGGGACTATTTCCAGCACAATAAAGACTATCAACATTTAATGATGGATAAACGATTGATCCCTGGGGTCAAATACATAAGTTCGTATGACCTTTACAATCGTAGCTTATACAAATACGAGGGGGCGGAAGGCTACCCTATTGGTTAAATAGGCGTTAACTTGGTGTTAGCTGGTTGCCGGGGTTCGATGCCCCATATAGATACAACGGTGAAACTCATGTTGGTGTCCCTCCGCCGTTATATTGTTGAAATACTGGAATAAAGCTAAATGCTTCGGTGGCATAGATTTCTAACAGTTGATCCAAACAAATTTCCATCACATCACGCAACCTTCATGTTATTATATTGTCTTTTGAGTTCTATCGGATCATTTGGAAATATCCGTCTGGGGTGTTTCCTGTGAGATTAGAAACGCCATAAAATTATTTTCTCGATTTACCAAAAATGCTTTCATATTTTATAATTTTGGTACAACCTCTGAGTTTTATATTTATTGTGCTTTGTGTGTGGGCTTGAGGTTTTCATGAGTAACATAAAATAAACATCTTCTTCTGTGAGATGTATATGTAGGTAAAAACATAACGTCAACGTCAGAGAATAACAAGTCTCGATTATCCGAAAAGCCCAAGCAGATTCCAATTGGCGTGAAAGGCAGATTTGAGGTGAAATTTATTTGAATGTATCACTGAAAATCAGTGATGACGCCAAGTGTTCGCAACAAAGGAAATGACATCCGCGGGCAACAAAACTAGTGCACCCAGAGACGACCTATTCAGTTTTGGGTGCCTTCTCTGTGTCTGGTTATAACGGGATTGGCCAAGGATGCCGGCCTCTACACACACACGAGAGAGAGAGAGAGAGAGAGAGAGAGAGAGAGAGAGAGAGAGAGAGAGAGAGAGAGGCGGGGTTAGCGGGGGTAGGGGCCATGGCTGATGACTGTGTGTGTGTCTGACACTACAATTTCTTCTCCTGGCAGACCGAATGGACGAGGATAAGGGTCAGCGCGAAACTAGATAAGACCTTGAAATCGATATGCTGGACAATACAAGCCACATGTCCACTATGGAGATGATGCATAAGACAATATCTGTCGTATAAAAAAAAATAAAAAAATAACAAAAAATAAAAAAATTAAGAAATAACAAATTTAAGAAAAAAAATAACAATAAAATAAAATAAAGAAACATTTAAGAAAAAAATAAAAATGCATCTGTTCCGTAATGGAATGTCTCTGCAATCGATATTATCTTATCTTATAAATATTATCTTATCTAACATACAACCGAAGATGCAGCTCGTCCTACTCTCCACTGTAACCAGGTCTTAATTTCCAAATTTTGTCTCAGATGGTACTTCAGAGGATGCTCAACGCATAGGTTAGATCATCCAACAAATAACTCGACTCCTGATGTTAATCACTGGATTGTCTGGTCCTGATTCGATTATTTACAGACCATTGTCATATTGCTGGAATATTGCTGAGAGCGGCGTTAAACAACAAACAAACAAATAGGTCGACCATAATAACACACACAGCAATGTGACATTCATAATTTAGTGTATTGTTTTTGTCATCATTGTTATAATGTATTAATGTCATGTCTTGTTATATTAAATGAAATAAATATTTTGTACAACCGGCCCTTAGAGCCCCGCACTCAGCAGTATTCCAGCTATATGACGGCGGTCTGTAAATAATCGAGTCTGAACCAGACAATCCGATGATTGATAGCAGGAGCATCGACCTACGTAATTGGGATACGATGACATGCATCAAACAAGTGAGCGAGCCTGACCACCCGACCCCGTTAGTCGCCTCTTACGACAAGCATGGTCGCCTTATATGGCAAGCATGGGTTTCTGAAGACCTATTCTACCCCGGATCTTCACGGGTGAGTGAATGTGTGCAATTTATATCCCATCTTACAATGGCACAAATTGAAAGCCGTGAAGCAGAACGATATGCTTTTCCGAGACATCGTCCAGATTACCAAATTTCCGGATTAACGAATCGTTGTCACGAAAAAAATTTCTGTGTGTGTGCACGTTTCTACAAAATCGTCAAGAAAGTGTGGCGGTCGGATTATCAGGATCCGGACACACGAGGTTAGACTGTATGTACAGTGTATATATACAAACGTGAACAGTGCATTTTAATGACAGTAAGATGTCTCTACGCTGATATCTACGCTCTCTCTTGAGCCTCAGCCGGACGCTTCTGTGATGAATGACTGTGTCCCTTGTATGGATAGCCTTGCTCCAAGGCTGTACTGAATGATAAGTATGGGTGAGTAGTAACTGTATCCTTATGATAGGTAATCTAGATAAGCGGACAGTACAGCCTCTCATAGAGACAACTTGTTCTTATTATTTATATAATCCAGAAATAAGGATTTCAACTAATAATGTTTGTCTTAGAGACGTGTGCAAGTCTATTGTGTGGATAACGTGGCGAGCAATTCCAGAGGTCTTGCTGAGCCTGACATTTGTTGTTTTTGGGTTTCGCAATAATGCAGTTTAATAGCACCGTATTCAGGAAGTTGATGTCGAATTATTTTACATAGACGTTTGACATTTTCTTTGCAGTTTTAGTGTAAATGCATGGGTGTATTTCTGTATCACGTTGAAGCACCAGCGTGCTGTGCACGCCAACACACATATGCCCGCACGCCCGCACGCCCGCACGCCCGCACGCCCTAGATGCGCACGGACGCATTCACGCACATGCCGAGGACAAGGCTATTTATATAGCAGGGCATGGTGCCATGTAGACATAGCAGGTCTGTTCTGCCTACACATTGGAAAACTGGAAAACCTTGAGCTGACATATGTCTCGTCGTATGATGGATTTAGAAGTGTAACGAGAATAACTCGGACCTCTCATGTTCCCAGCGTGTCAGTTCGTACTTACAGGGTCGGCGATGTAGAGCGCTGACGACGAGATCACGTCGTTTTGTTAATAACGACCGAAACAGTATCGTATAACTGGGGGTGTTGCTGGATGATACTGATGCTGACTAGTTGATGTACAGGGGCTGACACACACGAATATAGAGACTCACACACTGACTACGACTAGAGTGAGTGAGTTAGTTGGGTTTAACGCCGCTTTTAACAGTATTCCAGTTATATCACGGCGTGTCAGCTTAATGTGGGTGGAAAGCCCGAAGTGATGCAGGTCTCAGACGTTTACCACGTCGGTGAAACCCACGAGCACGGGTATGGTGCTGACAAACCTAGAAACATAATTGGGGCGAAACGGGATTCGAACGCACAATCATAGGTTTCTGGCGTGCCCAAGGGACGCAACTCTGCACAGCGAATCGCGGCGCCTTAGACGACTGGGCCACCCGTGCCCCCGACTACGACTAGAATTAAAGCCTAATACTGGAGTTCACTCTTCTACTGGCTCTAGAATTCACTATAACACTGGCACTAGAATTCACTTAAATACTGGTTGTAGAATTCACTTAAATACTGTTTGTAGAATTCACTGTAATACTGGCTCTAGAATTCACTCTAATACTGGCTCTAGAATTCACTCTAACACTGGCAGTAGAATTCTATCAAATACTGGCGCTAGAATTCACTTCTAATACTGGCATTAGATTTCACTTAAATACTGGCACTAGAACTCACTCTAAATCTGGCTCTAGAATTCACTCTAATACTTGTACTAGAATTCACTCTAATACTTGCACTAGAATTCTCTCCAATACTGGCACTAGAATTCATTTAAATACTGGCTCTAGAATTCACTTAATTACTGGCTCTAGAATTCTCACTGAAACTGGCACAAGAACTCATTCGAATACTTGCACTAATACTAACACGGGTACTGACACCCATTCTGTTATACACTCGGGCGCATATTAACACTTAATGACTGGGTGAGTGGCAAATCCTCAGATTCGAAACCACAATCATCGGATCCCGACGTGCCAAAGGGACGCAAATTTGGGTAAATTTGACGACTGGGTCTCCGTGCCCCCGAAGAATATGTGACTGTTATACATTGAAGGATATATTGCAATGTCACTGTTGATATAATATTAAATATCGCCTTGTCACTGAAGTATTAAATGTCATATGCACCCAAGTAACGCTACCACGTGTTTGTTTGTAGAGTATTTTTAACTCGACTATTTAAATCGTCCTTAAGTATTTCTATTTTTAAGCATTTCAAGGACAACTGGTGTTGTGTTGGAGCATGTGACTGAATTTATATATTGATATTGACAACCACATTGGTTGAAACACGCGCTGCACGCCTCTGTGTAAACAACGAACGTTATTAGTCGTGTAAGTGCCAAGGAGATTTTTATATGAGAAACACAACTTACATGATTGATCGTCGATGTAGGCCATGGGCTGTGGGCGGCAGCAGCGGTTAGTGTTGACACTGACACCACTAGTGGGGAATAATCGAAGGACGTGTTTTGTGGCGTAACAGTCGGAACGTGGTATTTCACAATATCGGAGTTAATGCACATCCCGCTGGAGGCGGAATTTATTGCCACATGTGTGCGTGGTGGAAGACTCGTGAATTTGGCCATCTGTGTGTGGTCGCTTTGTTTCAAATGAATCGCCACAACAAATTTATAGTTTTTTCTTTGGCAAATATATTCAGACTGAGGAAACAAAGGTCTATCTCTTTAAATTATTTTCATATTTATCCGTGACATATGTTACCATACCATCATCTAAATGGCGTATCGTTAATGCTGTTAACAGACTCTCTTCATTCCAGATGTGTTTCAATAGTATATTGCTTCTTCTGAGAACCGGGGTGGTGGGGGTAGCCTGGTCACTGGGAAGACCCGGGTTCGATTTCCGACATGGGTACAATGTGTGAAGCCCATTTCTGGTGTCCCCCGCCGTGATATTGATGGAATATTGCTAAAAGCGGAATAGAAACCAAACCCACTCACTCACACACTCACCCTTCTGAGAATCAGCAGCTGGGCGTTTATGTCTAAGCTATTTTGTTTATTTTTCACCTGGCAGTCATCTACAGGCAAAGCGGGGATTTAGACTGAAGCTTATTCTCTGAAAATAAGTTTTGGGAAACAAGCAACTACAGTTAATTTGAAAGGAACCCCAGTGAAATGGGAGTTTTCTTAATATGTGGAATATCTAGACTTGCTTCATTTTGTTCTTTAGCATCATATTTAGGGCTGGGCGTAAGGGGAAATCATATGGTTTGGGGGCTGTGAGACATGCTAGGTAGGGATTTAACAGCTTTACATTGTTTCCTGGAGCCGCTTGCACAAAGCGACCTAAGCACTAAGACCTTCGTAGCTCCTATACATTAAAATAGGCTGACAATAGTCCTGGTGCTAAGATTGATTTGTGCAAGTGTGCCCTGTTCCTTACTCGTGAATTAGGTCATGTTCTGTTCACTGTTCGGTATCAACAGCATTCAGGCTCAGCTAGGCAAACCAGAGATTAATAGCATGAGCAGAAATACACGGTGGCACGGTGGCACTCTATCAGCCACGTCACACATTGTGACCATCCGATACTCATCTTGGTCAGGTCTTCCGACAGGCATTACAAGACACTAGTTCAGCTGCATCACGGGGTGTCAGCTCCATATGAAGAAAAGCTGACAATGACGCAGGTCATAGCGTTCATCGTGGTGATGAAACCCACGTGCATGGTGCTGACAGAGCAAGGATCACATCTGGGATTCGAACTACGACAGCAGTCCATAGCAATACTTTATATAAGGGAGACAATCAACGATAATGGATATCCTCATAGTTCAAAATATAGTGACACTTGCAGGGATATGGCACTGCATAAATCAATACTATTATGTGGAAAGAGTTCAAGTGAACGTGCATTGGTCTGTCCAATACTGTCTACTATCTGTCTACTTGCCTAACTTGAGTTATTCTCAGTACAGTAGTGAGTGAGTGAGTGAGTATGGTTTTACGCCGCTTTTAGCAATATTCCAGCAATATCACGGCGGGGTACACCAGAAATGGGCTTCACACATTGTACCCATGTTGGGAATCGAACCCGGGTCTTCGGCGTGACGAGCGAACGCTTCAGTACAGTAGTACTCACGGTTTCACTATCAGCTGATGGTAGACACATGTAAACAAACAACCGGTCAACAGCTTGTTTAACATTAGATTGTATCGATTTGACATGCTTCACGTGGCTGGGGACGAGATGAGTCACCCTCGGCGTGAATGACCCGACACTTCTGTACGACACATATCATTCAATTAATTAATTCTCCTTGAACGATAGGCATATACCTTGGTCGCGTTGACCGAAGTACATCACCTTATATTATTGTTTGAGTCCCGTTATATGCCCGGACCAATCACGCTCCCGGTACGCTAAGCTTAAGCCAACTAAAATGTTGATCGGGTGGTTAAAATGTGTGACCGGTATCGTGCCCCGATGGCATGGGCCATTACGCTTACTTTCTGTAGCTAGTGTGCCTAGTTCAGACTAAAGTATTTCAAGAACTCAGTGAATATATTTGTCTGTTGCGTAAAACAACGCTCACTCACTTTGTTAGTGATTTAAGACTACAGCTCAGCGCATTTGATACAGACACACACGCCAATATCTGACGTCGTCGGAGCTCTGCCGACTATCGTAAGCCTATGTTTAAGTAGGGGGGCACGGGTGACCCAGTCGTCTAAGGCGCCGCGATTCGCTGTGCAGAGTTGCGTCCCTTGGGCACGTCAAAAACCTATGATTGTGGGTTCGAATCCCGGTTCGCCCCGATTATGTTTCTAGGTTTGTCATCACCATACCCATTCTCGTGGGTGTCACCGAAGTGGTAAACGTCTAAGACCTGCATCACTTCGGGCTTTCCTCCCACATTAAGATGACACGCTGCAACATAGCTGGAAAACTGTTAAAAGCGGCGTTAAAACCAATTCTCTCACTATCTTTAAGTATGAGCGTTACAATCATCATTTAATCGTTTTGTGCAAGTGGGCCCTGCAGATCTACTGTTTAGCGTGGGCGTGCAGTAGCAGTACACCAGATGTCACAATACATACAAATTGTTCAGTTTGATAGAATTGATATTATGAAATTATTAGGCGTTGTATTTCCAATTATAATGCGTGTTTGTCTCGAACATGTTCATATATGCGTCATTTTTAACAACTCTTAGATTACGTAAAAGCCTGTTACCATTTGCTGTAAAAAGTTATATTTCACGAGAAATTTTGAAGAAAAAAACACCTACAAAATCCTACCAGTTTCACGTACATGTATTGAAAAACACGTAATAAAACGTGGTCTTCCCTTACAACGACAACTCACAGCACAGTAAGTTGGGAGCTGGTCGCGACATGTTCAATGTTAAATATTAAATTTATTACAATCAAAGTAGGTCTACATGAACTGATATATTGGACTAAACAGCGATGATACGGAGACAGTAGCGCTCGTGGTACGAGTCACCGCGTGGCCCGGGGATGCATTGTTTACACAAACAAGAGCGGGTCCGAGGACACTGGAACATCCCGCATAAACAAGAGCAAAGTCCAGTTGGTGTGAGGAGTGGAGCGACCCAGTTGAGCGGATGATACAGAGAACGCGCAGCGCGGGAGTGATGGGCGGGCTCGCGCGGCATGTGCTTCTGTAGATAACAGCTGATAACAGTTGGTAATCTACATGTTGAGAGCTTTGTACCGCCATCCCAGCGGATACGGCGGATTGCAATGCACTCAGTACTACGCGAAGTTCTATAAAACGCACTACACTATTAAGTCCTTACAACCCTTACGTCGTTAGACGGGACTACTTCAGTGGTTATCGTTAGGTAACACACCCTCTAGTGTGCTTGTGTATAATTGTATATCAATATAGATTTGTGCTCGCTGTTTAGCTATGACATGCACTGTCGCGGTGTATAATAAATTGATGTCTTCCTCACAGCGCCCTGTGCATGATGCTAAACTGACGCCTTTGAATGACCACAGCACCAGATCCCTGTGTTCTCCTTATGATGGCTACCTGACCGCGAGCTGAAGGTCACGCCCGGGTACTATGTAATCTGTTATATGTATGTATATTGTATGCACACGGGGTTTGGTTGTATTAACACAGTCATGAACAGGACACACTAGCATTGCCGCTAGTCCTAGTCCGCGTTTTCTCCACAAATGCTGGCGTGCAATGATGTGACTGGTTCAAACCAAAACACGTGGTTCTCCACAGACCAGTTCTGCGCCATTACTACGCAATATCAACTTTGGACCTCAATCAAACTAGTGTAGATAATACAACAACCAAATGAAGCTAGTATGGTCCAGCTGTATATTAAATCAGCATTGAATTTTTTTAAAAGAGAGAGATACATTTATTGTGGGATAATTTCTTTGACTATATGTTACTCTATCAACTGGTAAGCCCCTAGCTTCACCAGATCCAAGCACACGAGGACCAAGGGGTCGACACATGATATAGTCATATGTGTGTGTGTGCGTGTGTGTGCGTGTGTGTGCGTGCGTGTGTGTGTGAGTGAGTGAGTGCGTGCGTGCGTGCTTGTGTGTGTGAGTGCGTGCGTGTGCGTGCGTGTGTGTGAGTATGTGTGTGTGTGTGTGCGGGGGGTGGGGTGGGGGGGTGGGGGGTACGTATGTGTATCATCTCTGTCCAGTTGCTTTGTATCTCTTTACAATGTGTGTGTATGTGTGTCTGTGTTTGAAACATGAATGTACCTCCCTGTACAGTTGTTTGATACGTAAATGTACCTCCCTGTACACTTGTTTGATACGTGAATGTACCATCCCTGTACAGTTGTTTGATACGTGAATGTACCTCCCTGTACAATTGTTTGATACGTGAATGTACCTCCTTGTACAATTGTTTGATACGTGAATGTACCATCCCTGTACACTTGTTTGATACGTGAATGTACCTCCTTGTACAGTTGTTTGATACGTGAATGTACCTCCTTGTACAATTGTTTGATACGTGAATGTACCTCCTTGTACAGTTGTTTGATACGTGAATGTACCTCCCTGTACAATTGTTTGATACGTGAATGTACCTCCCTGTACAATTGTTTGATACGTGAATGTACCTCCCTGTACAATTGTCTGATACGTGAATGTACCTCCCTGTACAATTGTTTGATACGTGAATGTACCTCCCTGTTCAATTGTTTGATACGTATGTGTACCACTTCTGTACAAATATGTGATACGCATACTTACACTTGCTTAATGCGTACGTTTACTATGCCTATACACATGGTTGATCTTTCGCGGGTGTTTATCTCCTCAGTTGACCTGCTTGATACATGAATATTCCCCTTCTGAGAAAATGGTGGGCGTTTCACGGTATGGACGCGTATCTATAAATCTCGGGGTTTCAACGCTGTATTAAATTGTGTAATGTTTCAACACATCCGTGTTATATGGTGAGGATGATAAATATGTTTACCCATTCCAACTGCCCTCCTCACAAAACAATTACGTAATATTTGAGTGCAGTAAAGTGCTATTGCTCAAACGGTGAGTGTTTGCGTGTTGAGTTTCAGAGGGGTCTCCAAACTTCCTAGTAGCATAATATTGGTTGTGCTCTTCGGGAAATACGCAATCTTTGTCCAGATAACGAGAACAGTTAAGTTATTTTAGATGAGAGCTTATATATTTCCTCCTTCGCTGTCACGAATCAAGCCCCACCAGTCTATTTTTAACACCCGACAAAGACCGATTCATCTGCACGCGGACATGCCACGCCAGTTGGTGGCGTTGCGTCTCGCTGTGTTTACAAACAAAGACGTCACGTGACTGAAGACGTCACTGAGATAAAAATAGCCGGGATCGACCAGGGGAAACCATTATGAACGGCGTCGCGAAAGCCCGTGACGTCATATGCCGCGGGGCTTTACATCCGCAACTGAAAGTATGACCATCATTAAATTTATCAGAAAAGAACATATCTGCGTTGATATTTGTGACGCACGAGGTATTACACGAGGTCACATGGGAGGTTCCAGGCCTGATGTTTAGGATAGGAATTCCGTGAGAAACATGTCGAGTAGAACTGATCACACAACTTGATGTGGGCGTTGCCGTGAATGTGAGGTTGATGGGGAAGGAAGTGGGGGAGGCGTTATTGGGGCGTTGTCTGTTTTGACAGTCACACTCTACTGGTTGACTAGTTGACTACCGTACTTGAAGTGTATTTCCCAGTTGTTCGACTGGCTCGGTCAATTTTCCCCAACCAGAAGGCAAAATGAATGCGAAATAAAACCCACGATATCTAGAATTAAGAATTTCTTTATTGTAATATGACCCCTCATAGGTCAGCGTACAAACTAGCTACATTTGGAAGTAAATATAGTTATAGGCATGAAAGGTAAATATACATATAACGTACATTATGCATATAAACATTATATGATATTTTCAATCACGATGCATAAAGGTTTATGTAACATAAGGTGACTCGAAGCCCACACTTAGTGAAAATACTGTGTTGGTTAGTTACAAAAGCTGTAGTAAAGATTAATCATTTTTAAACGTTTGGTAAACTAGCTGTCTTTCAAAACTATAATTCGGACAGTACAGAAGAAAAAGTATTTCATCTTCTACCTTGTTTAGGTTACATGTTTTACACATTCCCTGGTCGGCAGGCTGGATGGTGTATCTGCCCTTCTTCAACCTCCAGATTATGGTAACTCAGTCTTAATTTAGTTAGAGCTAATATATGATCATTTCATTTTACTGCTGAAACACTCTACTTAAGTTCAAATTTATTTTTTATAATTCCTATCTAAGTTTATGGATGCTTTCAATTTTTACCTGGTCACTTTAAATGAGAAATATATTTCTAACTTTGAAGAGCTTCACTGAAGTTTGGCCAAGAGGTTCCGTACACACTATATCACACTAATCATCGACATTTTCTGTCGAAGCCAATTCCCCGCAAAGGACAATATACTGTACCACATAATGGGGGATGATTACAATGTATCAAGTTGATTTTAATGTGATTATCAATTAATACTTGTTGTCGGTGTATTACCAACTTCATATATACAGTATAGAAGAGGTTTCCCTGCATCACCTAGCAACGCTGGTTTTGCATGTTTCCCTGCCATGATCTTGCCAAATTGTTGTCAATGAGGCAACGGTTCTTCATCCTGACCTGGATGCCCCGCATCACTGTTCTCTTGAATGGCGCATGGGTACAATAACGATGGCTTCATCTGTATAGCAAGGGGAGACTGGTGTCACATATCACATATATGTGTCTCCATGTGTGACATTCTTAAAATGCCAGTGTTGGACGTATGAATAGTTTGTTTGTTTGTTTGATGTTTAACGCCGCACTCAGCAATATTCCAACTATATGACCGCCGTTTGTAAATAATCGAGTCTGGACCAGACAAACCACTGATTGACATCATGAGCATCAATCAACGCATTTGGGATCGATGACATGCATCAACCAAGTCAGCGAGCCTGACCAACCGATCCCGTTAGTCGCCTCTTACGACAAGCATAGTCGCTTTTTCGGCAAGCATGGGTTGCTGAAGACCTATTCTACCCCGGATCTTCACGGGTCACGAATGGATAGATATAGACCGATATCTCAATGTTTCGAAGACGATTTGTGTTAGCATGTTTCATTAATTAACATTAAAGAGACAGACGTGTACATGTTTCATTGATGGACAGAGAGAGGTGTATATGTTTCATGTAGGGACAGACGGACTTCATATGTTTCACGTCTCGAAAGACAGACATGTATTTGGTTCGCGTATGGACAGACAGACAGACAGACAGACAGACAGACAGACAGACAGACAGACCTGTATTTGGTTCACGTATGGACAGACAGACAGACAGGCCTGTATTTGGTTCATGAATGGACACATATACAGACCCAGACAGACCTGTATTTGGTTCATGAATGGACTCATATACAGACCCAGACAGACCTGTATTTGGTTCATGAATGGTCACATATACAGACCCAGACAGGCCTGTACTTGGTTCATGAATGGACTCATATACAGACCCAGACAGACCTGTATTTGTTTCACGTATTGACAGACAGACAGACAGGCCTGTATTTGGTTCATGAATGGACAGACAGACCTGTATTTGGTTCATGTATGGACAGACAGACAGGCCTGTTTTTGGTTCACGTATGGACAGACAGACAGACAGGCCTGTATTTGGTTCATGAATGGACAGACAGACAGACAGACAGACCTGTTTTTGGTTCACGTATGGACAGCCAGACAGACAGGCCTGTATTTGGTTCATGAAAGGACAGACAGACAGACAGGCCTGTATTTGGTTCATGAATGGACAGACAGACAGACAGGCCTGTATTTGGTTCATGAATGGACAGACAGACAGACATACCTGTTTTTTGGTTCTCGTATGGACAGACAGACAGACAGACAGGCCTGTATTTGGTTCATGAATGGACAGACAGACAGACATACCTGTTTTTTGGTTCACGTATGGACAGACAGACAGACATACCTGTTCTTTGGTTCACGTATGGACAGACAGACAGACAGACAGGCCTGTATTTGGTTCATGAATGGACAGACAGACAGACCTGTATTTGTTTCACGTATGGACAGACAGACAGGCCTGTATTTGGTTCATGAATGGACACATATACAGACCTGTATTTGTTTCACGCATGGGCAGACAGACAGACAGACCTGTATTTGGTTCATGAATGGACAGACAGACAGACCTGTATTTGGTTCATGAATGGACACATAGTGCCTGTATGTTTCACATATTGACACACCATTTTCACGTGTGAACAACTGTTTCTACCTGTAAATAATATGTAGACACAAAGGTGTCTGTATTTGTCACATACCGACGTACCTGTGTCTGTGTGTGTTGTATGTGTCAGACCTTTGTCTCTTTGTGTCATTTGTGAAGATACACGTGATATTTGGACAGACAATTATCTCTTTGAATGTCTTACAAAAAATATAAACCCCACACGATCTCGGCGCATTAATGAAACCACTGGTAGATGCGCACGGCTTGGCTCTTGCTCGGCGTTGATATATAATGGCGCAGCAGCTACATGCGCACTGACTACTGCGTCTTCCGAAATATACAACGTCGACGTAGTGCTCTGTGGCAGACTCCACGTGGGGGTGAGGGCAACAGACTCAACACAGACATGTTTATCTCAAGATCAACCACAACCCCCACACACGCGCCGCCTTCCTCATTAGTCAGTAGTTTGATATCTTTCCAACGTTTCTACGGAAGGGCACCTTGCCACTATTTGTAAACACGGGTCACGTGGTCGGGATGCACCAACGTCTGCGCATTTAAATTGTTTTATCGGAAAGGACGAGATATCTTATCGGGTCTATTTACACAGATTCTGGGTTATAAGGTTTGTTACATGTGTGTATGTAGGAGGGAAAATATAGGGTTACAGGACACATTTGTTGGGCTGGGACGACACTATCATCCCTCCTCGCTGGACTGCTCGTCGCTATCTGCACCTGCTGAAACTGCGTCGATAGCGTTAATCTAAAATATTCGGTTGTAAGGTGCATGCATACACAAGGAAGAAACACGACAACTTATTCGGATGGACGTCTCGTCCTTTTCCCCAATAATGATTTCTGCGATGACTAACCATGTAAATATCATTTACACAATTTCTGCACAGAATCAGCTCTGTAGGTAAAGCGCAGTGTGACAATGAGCGGTGCAGTAGTTGAGTAATGTGTTTGAAACCATATGCTCTGTTGGTGAGTGAACGTGCAACACTTTATTCATAAGTCTTTGGAATCACGTGTCATGTTGCTCAGAACGGGGCGATGTAGTAATATTTTAGTAATTTCTTTGAAATCACGTGCAACACGTTTGAATGCAATAACACATCTCTCGAGTTATCCGTAGTTCAATATCCGGGTGCCGAGATGAGACAACAGGATTCTGCAGGAACCCCGGCGTTACGACACCTTAAACGTGTATATCAAGTTAACGGGATTCGAGTTTATGTGTCGGTTGGGTAGCCCAGTAGTTTAAGCGTTCGCTTGTCACTCCATAGAACCGGGTTCCTTCTCCACAAGGGTACAATGTGTGAAGCCCATTTCTAGTGTCTAGTGTAAATATCACTCAGCACTGTACAATCTCTTCTTACTGGGAGGGGCGGTGGGGTAGCCTAGTGGTTAAAGCGTTCGCTCGTCACGCCGAATACCCGGGTTCCATTCCCCATATAGGTACATCTTGTGAAGCCCATTTCTGGTCTCCCCCGCCGTGATATTGCTGAAATGTTGCTAAAAACGACGCAAAACCATACGAGATAGTCAGCGATCACTGTATGATTTGGTTGTTTGTTGTTTAACGCCGCACTCAGCAATATTCCAGCTATATGACGGCGGTCTGTAAATAATCGAGTAGGGACAGACGGTGATCCGGTGATTAATATCATGAGCATCGATCTACCCAATTGGGATACGATGACATGCATCAACGATGTCAGCGAGCCTGACCACCCGACCCCGTTCGTCGCCTCTTACGACAAGCATAGTCGCCATTTACGGCAAGCATGGGTTGCTGAAGACCTATTCTACCCCGGATCTTCACGGGTGAGTGAATGTGTGCAATTTATATCACATCTTACAATGGCACAAATTGAGAGCCGTGAAGCAGGATGATATGCTTCTCCGAGACATCGTCCAGATTACCAAATTTCCGGATTAACGAATCGTTGTTACGAAAAATATCTTACGACAAGCATCGTCGCCTTTTACGGCAAGCCGGATTTTCAGGGGTCTCACTGTACGAAGAATACGCACGATTAACCAACCTTCATTATCGATAGCTAGAAAAAGCATGCACGGTGTAAAGTACTGTCTGTTATACAACCCTTTAAGCATTATGATATCTGGTTTCCGAGAATGACTTGAACGCGCACGGTCTTGTACACCTGATGGGTCGAAGTCTCCGCGTGCCACCGTATGGCAGGTATATATGTCAAGGAGTGTCACATGCACCCAGAGTTGAAAGCTTAGTGTACGTTTGTCGTTGTTTGTAATGATAAAAAATTGTTTCGTCGAATATTTAAATTGCAGCTTGCGCTGTCCTAGATGGGCGTTCGTCAGACCGGGGCGGCGAGTACATGTCCCGTTCCCAGAGCGCGACGTAAAGTGCGCAGTGACACCCGCCTTGTTAGTTCATGTACGTGAATGTATCACAATAGTTGTTTATGTGTTCTGTCGCTGTAGAAGACCAACAGGTAGCTACTTGCTCACAAATACACCGTCATACTCCCTCCCCTTCAGCCCGAATCAACAATCCTCACGTGGGTATCATTCATAATGTTCAAAGGCATCGCCGCCTCGGGACAGTCGTGGAATGTCGGTTATGTTCGGGTTAATTCGGGTTAAGAAGCCAACACAGGGCTGTGAGAACGGATATCACGCCTCACAGTTGCCACACAGGTGATATCAGATACAAAAGATCGCGGCCACCCGACGAACAATATTCATTGAAAGGGTTGAATCTGATGCAGATACAAGTTAAATTTACTTTTTGTTGTTGTTTACAAAGTGTTTTAGCATTGGACAATGTCTGAACTATTCACCCTTAGTAGCCGTTTCGTGCACGTAATATTCTACTCTGAGAATTATGCATATGTTTCCCTCTTTGCTCAAACTATATATAAGGTTGGTATTATGTGTGCCAAATTGTAAGCTTGTACCCTGTCCCGAGTGGGCACTTCGTGCAATACATCATCATCATCATCATCATCATCATCATCAACATCATCATCATCATCATCATCATCATCATCATCAACATGAACATCATCATCAACATCATCATCATCATCATCATCATCTTCTTCTTTTATTGGGGCGGTGGGGGTATCCTAGTGGTTAAAGCGTTCGCTCGTCACGCCGATGTCCCGGGTTCGATTCCCCCCATGGTACAATGTGTGAAGCCCATTTCAAGGTGTCCCCACCGTGATATTGCTGAAATATTGCTGAAAGCGGCGTACAACAATACTCAGTCAGTCTTCAATTGCAGCGGTTTGTACCAACACTCAAACAACCATTTGTCTCCGGGTGCATTTCTTCAATATCACCTACCACGATTAAACAAGAAACACGAGATTACACTACCCACTCTCAAGAATATACATGTGTGATAACCCAAATACTTCAGCGACAAGCACCCGATGCCCCCCCGACCCACATGACTTGTCTGAGCGGGACAGGCGGTAAGTTAGCCAGCCACCCCGCACCCTTAAACACACACGTCCCGTGATCTGACCCAGTGATGGGGCAGTCATCGAATATCTCGCAGGGTGTCACATATCTCTCGCCGGCTACCAGCGTCTCAAGTGGGGCACGGATGGTCCCCTCTGACACGCATTCTGTCCACGTATCGCCCGGTCGTGTCCCCGCTCCTTACAAGTCGTATCACGTTAGCCGTCTTGCAAGTCCCCCCTCCCTGGGGAATGTGGGAGCGTCCCCAATCTGTCCCCGTCAAGGTCTGACCTCTTAAGTAGAGGAGGGAGTATATCTTTATTCCCACACGTTTAGAGTGAAATACTTACGCGCACCTCTGTTGAGACCTGTCGTAACAAAGACCTCTGATAATCAGTTCACATAAAACATGAAACGTTGACAATATCTCATAACACTGCACATTCTCTTTTGTTTGTTTTTTGTTTGTTGTTTAACGCCGCATTCAGCAATATCCCAGCCATATGACGACAGTCTGTAAATAATCGCGTCTGAACCAGACATCATATGAGCATCGAGCCACACAATTAGAATACGATGACATGCATCAAACAAACCAGCAAGCCTGACCACTCGATCCCGTTAGTTGCCTCTTACGACAAGGGTAGTCGTCTTTTACGGCAAACATGGGTTGCTGAAGACCTATTCTGACCCGGATCTTCACGGGTCGTACATTCTCTTCTTCCCTGGGAGGGAGACAGTGCAAGAGTTTCGAAAATAGGTACCAACAGACAGAAACTTTGAAAAGAGTGAACATAAAATTCTTAGACTCAAAGTAGACATCAAACATACGGCTGTTCAAACCTTAAACATGAAGTGTTCATACCAAGTGAAAAGAGGGTACGCCAGATACACGGATTCAGGAACTAAAGACAACCGGTGCGTGGGTGGGGTGGGGTGGGGTGGGGTAGGGTAGGGTAGGGTGGGGTGGGGTGGGGTGGGGTGGGGTGGGGTGGGGTGGGGTGGGTTAGGGTGGGTCGGGGTGGGATGGGGTTGGGTGGGGTTGGGTGGGGTGGGGTAAGGGTTAGGGGAAGGGGAAGGGTAGGGTAGGGTAGGGTAGGGTAGGGTAGGGTAGGGTAGGGTAGGGTAGGGTATGGGTATGGGTATGGGTATGGGTTTGGGGGAGGGATGTGTATGGTGCTGACAAACCTATGGTAACATAAACAGTTTAAGTCAGTATTCACCACAACACATGTCTGTCCTGCACAACATATCACACTTGTGTCCTGCACAAATGTACCATGTCACATTTGTGTCCGCTAGATGTAAACCATATCACACTTGTCAATTATTTGACGATTCCTTTAATAAGCAATCCAAATCAGTACTCTCAATGAAATGAACTTGCCGAAATATTGACAAGGGTCCATATTCGGACACAACTGCCAATATTTAAGAAACAGTATCGTCAAAACGATACGAAATGACTTCTACCAAGACCTCCTGGTGGCGTTTCACTTCATCTATTCATTCAAAGAACTATCGGAAATAGACTTTCTTACAGATAATGTTTGGTTAAATGAAATTATTGAGATTAAGGTAAAGGTGTATTCTATGCACATTGGTGCAGAAGTAGACTTGCACAAGTCTCTTATGCAATAATTATTAGTTTAAATAATAATTTCTATATTATGTAAACAATAAGAACAATTTATCCCTATAACAAACTGTAATGAACACATATCTAGACTTGCCTATAAGGAGAGTAGAATCAGTACAAGGAGCAAGGCTAGTGCCGAAAAAGCACCCGTTATGTAAATGACTTAAAATTTCTATCCTTTGAATATTTTGTTAAGAAATATACTTTACAAACAACTTTCTGGACATACGTGGGCATGAAAGCCTATAAAAACCCAACCCAATACAGCAGAAAAAAGCATCAACTGGGTGAATCTTAGTCCCCTCTAAACTCCCATATAGACTCTTTAACATGCAGCACTTACAGAAATGTGATGAAGGCACTCAATACCTTTACAACTGTTTATAAAACAAACATTGTAAGACATATAAACATTGTGTGTAAAGGAAAGAATATTTTACAGGAAGCAATATCTTTAGAAGGCTGGACAAGCTATAATATCGTATGTTATAGGCGCAGTGTGGACAAGGAGGTGTGAAAACTACCGGTGAAGGTCATAGTATGGGATAGCATCGCGCATCATGTTCACTAGACTAACATTTAGTCTCTGAAATCTTATATTACTCAATATCCTTCTTGACTCTAAAAATAAAAAAATTCCCTAAGCTGAATGTGGAATAGAGCTAGCTTGAGCTGGCTAGACTTGCTTTTGTATGCATTTCTAGATTATTATTTTTTCATAAAATAAATATATTCCACGGTCATGGTGCAGGTCTACATGTTCACAAGCAACGTGTCAAATTTAGTGATTTCCTATGAACGTCTATTGTTACGTGTCCGTTCCCATTTTGAAACAATATGTTACCCCAGCAATCTGCACGTAAAAGAATTTAGTGTGAAACCAACAAATAACCAACAAATAGTAAACAATCAACAATTAACTTGGTTTACAAATCAATACAAATTACTGCAGACCGATTACAATGGCAGTGTGCAATGGAGTGGTAGTACAATATTCAATGGAAGGATCAAATATGATGGCAGTAGTGATAGCAAAAAGTTCAGAGATAATTATATTCACCTATCCGCAACTGTGGCGATGCTTCCGAGATAGGCCTAAGCTGGGAATCCGGGGTGATAAGTGATCTTCACACAAAAGCTGGTCTTGATGTAATGTGAGATGAAATGTGAGATGAGAAAGGGCTCGCCCGCTCCACTTATATAGTCTAACTAGCTTTGAGCACTTTCCACACAGTGCTAGACCAGTCTAGTGTTACTAGACACATTCACAGAATAGTCCACATGTTTTTATAACGCTTGACATCCATCCATGCTTTTCCGGAAGTTTACAGATAATTCGAGCATATAAATATAATAACTTACTCGCCACTGCTTACGATAACTAATCTTTGTCCATATACAATGCAATGAACTTCTTCTGAGTCTCAACAGAAACAATGTAATTCAGTTACAATCATTGTTTAACAATAAATAACACACCCATATATAACACTTTCACAGAAAAAACAATCTGGAATGATTTGACCAGGCTTTTGATGGTGTGAGTGAGTGAGTGCGTGCGTGCGTGCGTGCGTGCGTGCGTGCGTGCGTGCGTGAGATGAGTGAATGAGTGAGTATGGTTTTATGCCGTTTTAAGCAATATTCCAGCAATATCACTCCGGAGGACACTAGAAATGGGCTTCACACATTGTACCCATATGGGAATCGAACCAGACCCTTCGACGTGACGAGCGAACGCTTTAACCATCTAACCCCCCCCCCCCCCCCCCCCCCCCTCCCTGTCTTTCCACGAATATATAATAACATGTACATGCACTGAAGTACCTAAACAACCAGGAAGTGTAGATACCATGACCTTGGCCTGATGGTGGATTGCTCAACAGGGGAAAATTGTCATCCAGCTTGGTACGGAGGCTGCCGTCAGTTTGCATTTCCATGCATAGATCCAGATAAGTAGACACTGAATATGGTTTCTCAGTAGTTTCTTTGAGCCCAACTCAAGTTGATACATGAGGTGAAGATGCGGATTTATCTTGGCTTAGTTGAAAGAATTGAGTTCATCTCTCTGTCCACGGTTGAACTTCTTGGCAAAGTATTGTTTCTTTAACTAAAGTAGTAAAAAAAGTAAAAAAATCTCGCCTTCGTATCTTTTGATCTCAAGTATATGTTGATAAGAGTACAAAACGTTCTCGGCATACCTGTTAGTAGTCCTGCGCTATGACTGTGGAATTTATATTATTTAGGTATTTCTTTTTACTAAAAGCCTACGCAAGTCTAGATCAAACTAACCAAGTCTAGGTTGCTGGATTGCAAATGAAAACAGCAGAAGAGGAAAGGTTCTTTCGATGAATAAAATGTATAATTATTTCATAGACGTGTTTTCAATGACTAAGTGTTAGTCTAACCTGTTCATTCAGTGTGTTTTAACGATTCGTGATGATATGTTTGATATTAAAAGAATCTGGTGAGATTCTTTTTATTGAACAGTATTACTCGAGTCTTACAGTGTTAATATTTCAAGATAAACTCTATTTCTATTCTCTAACATGAGAAGCGCATCATTCCTCTATCATCCTATAATCGACACGCGTGGGGTTAACAAAGATGTGTGTCCCGTGGAATCTAGCCCATGCAAAAATCACGTGACTATGTCAAGCTATGGAGGTCGCCATGACCTACCGGGGGCAATCAGCGATAGACCATCTTGAGCTTCAGGTGACGTCTAGTGTTTTTCATCTCCGTCGGCGGCCGGCTGTTGTTCGTGCTGGTGCTCAACAGCTTGTTTTCAAGCAATATGCAGAAAAATTCCATATTTGAAAGACACTTTTAAAAAGAAGAAGATCAATATGTTAAAACAGTGAGAAAAGCGTCATAACTAAAATCACTTAGGGTTATATAAGGGTTTTATATATCGTAGCCATGACGTATCCGCGGTTTACAGTATATATTGTTAGCATGACGTATCTACAATTTACAGTATATATTGTTAGCATGACGTATTCACGGTTTACAGTATATATTGTTAGCATGACGTATCCACGGTTTACAGTATATATCGTTAGCATGACGTATCCACGGTCAACAGCATAAAATGTTAGCATGACGTATCCACGCTTTACAGTATATATTGTTAGCATGACGTATCCACGGTTACAGTATATATTGTTAGTATGACGTATCCACGGTTACAGTATGTATTGTTAGCATGACGCATTCAAGGTTTACAGTATATATTGTTAGTATGACGTATCTACGGTTACAGTATATATTGTTAGCATGACGTATTCAAGGTTTACAGTATATATTGTTAGCATGACATATCCCCGTTTTACAGTTTAAATCGTAAGCATGACGTATCTACAGTTTACAGTATATATTGTTAACATGACGTATCCACGGTTTACAGGGTTATATATCTTTAGCATGACGTATCCACGGTTTACATAGTTATATATCTAAAACATGACGTATCCAGGCTTTGAATGGATGATATATTGTTAACATTCCGTATACTAGTTTACAGGGATGGGGGAGTACGTCGTATGCCCTGGAACTATACGTGTTCATAAGTACTCCTAGAGATGATTAGCACTGTCAATGTCTAGGAATGCGTGCGTACCTGGCCTTCGTTAACGATCGCGGGGCTTTTTCCTACCTGTGGAAGGAATGTCCCCAATGAGTGATCCGTCTCAGAAAGGGCGTTCACTGACACACATTCCGACCACTCCCATTGCCGAGAGCTAAACAGACATCGACGTTGTCGATATGCAAGGTGCTGACCAAAACATCAACAATCACAATACAAACAACAATGCATGTATATAAAACATCAAGAATCACAATACAACTATGTAATATACACTGGTGGTAATTAATAAGGGACAAGAGAAGAATGTAGAAAATAACTTCACTGTCTGTACATTTGTAATTGCGCGCATACAAGTTAAACACATGTCAGAATCAAATGTGTTTTTGTGCGCATTGTTTCCAGCACGTATTTGGTAGACAAGCCTGGGAACCATGATAGCATATCAGTTTACTGTGTCTAAAACTGAGTGTTCCCTTATCCATTTCCATCAGTATATGTCAACATTTCAACAATGGCAATACAGATATTGAATATATGTCAAAACATTGAAACACCAACAAGGAAACGCCCTCTCTATAGGACTCGTGTCAACAATCTATACAGCAATTCTATTTATAGTCAGTTATATCCCGGCGTGTAAGTTTGCTGTAGTAGGCAAACCAGAAATAACGCAGGTTGCAGAGCTTTACTTTGTTTGTTTGTTTATTTGTTCTTTAACGCCGCACTCAGCAATATTCAGCTTTTTGACGACGGTCTGTAAATAATCAAGTCTGGACCAGACGATCCAATGATTGACAATGACAATTGACAATGATTGACATCATGAGCATCGATCCACGCAATTGGGATCAACTAAGTCAGCGAGCCTGACCACCCGAACCCGTGAGTTCTCCATGTTCCTGTACCATTAAACTGTGCAGCATGCGCACTGTTAAAACGATTCGTCGGTTGGCGAACTAATGCCTGTCATGACTACAGCTCAAATTATATTCACACCATTAAATACGCATTTATTACACAGTCATTACATATTTAATGCACATTAAATATTTAATATCCAATAAAGCGTCACCTTTACACTTGATGCAGTTTTAACTTGCCAATATTCTAAAATGTTTGGTATTCTTTTATCACGTATTTCTTTGACGTGCTCATAACACGAAGCTAGCGAGCATCTGTTCATGTTGAAAATATGTCACTATCGCCAAAGTGCCAAAACAAACATCTTACGAGCTAATCCAACATGCTTGCTAACGTTTGTGTCAAAGACAACAAATGTCGACGTCCCATCACCTCACTGTTGACAGGCTCCATTGTGGGTTAATTATGCATATTTTACGGGGAGAAAAACTATTTGTTTGAATGGTTATTTCACCTACCCTCGTGGATATTGCAGGCTGGAACGGAGGTGAGTGTGGACCCCTGGTTATCGAGGATGATGTGGAACTACCGGAGGAGTTGCGCTGCCTGTATACGCAGACGGTAGTGGCTAGCCCTGTAGCTTGGCTATTTATTTCTGAGCGTTGGATAAACACTGCGGCTATGTGGTGTGGTGAGGTAATGCGTTTGTTTACACCCATGGTGTTTTCACGGGGAGACAATGTTTGACAGTCTGTATTCTGCTCCAGGTCATTCCCGAGTATCTTACCAGAATTCCAGTGCCTTGCTGACAGTGTCTTCGTATAGTACCATTGTCCTCATACATAGGAATATATTTTTCTGGAAGTGTTGGAATTCGTTTTTGTCCCAGGTTTTAAAACCACCCTCCTTAAGACTATCCCCTTACTAACAATGACTCCACCGACTTAAGACTACGCCCTCACTTACGCTGACTCCACCGACTAAAGACTATCCCCTCACTTACACTGACTCCACCGACTTAAGACTATCCCCTCGCTTACAATGACTCCACCGACTAAAGACTATCCCCTCACTTACACTGAATCCACCGACTTAAGACTATCCCCTCACTGACAATGACTCCACCGACTTAAGATTATCCCCTCACTTACACTGACTCCACCGACCTAAGACTATCCCCTCACTGACAATGACTCCACCGACTTAAGACAATCCCCTCCCTTACACTGAATCCACCGACTTAAGACTATCCCCTCACTTACAGTGACTCCACCGACTAAAGAATATCCCCTTGCTTACACTGACTCCACCGACTAAAGACTATCCCCTCACTTACACTGACTCCACCGACTTAAGACTATCCCCTCACTTACACTGACTCCACCGACTAAACACTATCCCCTCACTTACACTGACTCCACCGACTAAACACTATCCCCTCACTTACACTGACTCCACCGACTAAAGACTATCCCCTCACTTACACTGACTCCACCGACTTAAGACTATCCCCTCACTTACACTGACTCCACCGACTTAAGACTATCCCCTCACTTACACTGACTCCACCGACTTAAGGCTATCCCCTTGCTTACACTGACTCCACCGACTAAAGACTATCCCCTCGCTTACACTGACTCCACCGACTAAAGACTATCCCCTCGCTTACACTGACTCCACCGACTAAAGACTATCCCCTCACTTACACTGACTCCACCGACTAAAGACTATCCCCTCACTTACACTGACTCCACCGACTTAAGACTATCCCCTTGCTTACACTGACTCCACCGACTAAAGACTATCCCCTCACTTACACTGACTCCACCGACTTAAGACTATCCCCTCACTTACACTGACTCCACCGACTAAAGACTATCCCCTCGCTTACACTGACTCCACCGACTAAAGACTATCCCCTCGCTTACAATGACTCCACCGACTTAAGACTATCCCCTCACTTACACTGACTCCACCGACTTAAGACTATCCCCTCACTTACACTGACTCCACCGACTAAACACTATCCCCTCACTTACACTGACTCCACCGACTAAAGACTATCCCCTCGCTTACACTGACTCCACCGACTAAAGACTATCCCCTCACTTACACTGACTCCACCGACTAAAGACTATCCCCTCACTTACACTGACTCCACCGACTAAAGACTATCCCCTCACTTACGCTGACTCCACCGACTTAAGACTATCCCCTCACTTACACTGACTCCACCGACTTAAGACTATCCCCTCACTTACAGTGACTCCACCGACCTAAGACTATCCCCTCACTTACACTGACTCCACCGACTAAAGACTATCCCCTCGCTTACACTGACTCCACCGACTAAAGACTATCCCCTCACTTACACTGACTCCACCGACTAAAGACTACACCCCATTTTATGTAACATTTTTTCATGAACCAACTGCCCCCCCCCCCCCTCTCTCTCTCTCTCCCTTATATGAAGTACCAGTCCCTACATAATGTGTCATCCATCGTCAAGGTTGTACATTCGTAATCAGTGCAGATAGAAATAAATCTTCAGAAGACGACACCACAGGACCGACAGCAAGATATATAATGATATTGATTTCAAGTCAATGCTTGTAGGTATTTAAGTAATGAAGAAATGAACAGGACTAATCAAGTATATTTATGATTTCACATAGTCAGTGAAAATAACGTTTGTCAAGTGCGCAAAAGTCAGGTGCGTAGGGTAGGTACAGACAGGTGAATCTCGTCAATATGCGTCTGTTTCTGACAGAACTTGAAAACACTCCGCACAGATAAGCAAACCGTGTTTCCTCGTTGCTATTAGCGACGGGGTGTCATGTGATCTTGGGGATCACGTGGTGTAAACACGTCCACATGCAAACATAACACAGGTTGTTATGTAAGGCGCAGATTGTTAAGTGCGATGTAATTTGTTCAAGGTCACCAACTCATAACTCATTTAGTCACGCATACACATAACAACGCTACCCCACCCCTCGCTCTCACCGACATTTATGCTGGGTGGGCCGGGCATGGATTAGGGTAAATGGTCCGGTGAGTTTGGGCTGGATCACTATTTTGACGTGTACTTACATATGTTGCCGTGTTTTTGGCAGGTTCTCTCACTTGCCTTTGCATGTGTTTGTGACAGGTGGCTCCGGTGGGGCAGGTTATGTTCACCTTTCCGCGAACACCTGGTATCATCACTCTTTGATAGTGATTCATAAACACATGATTATGTCATAGTTGGTAACATACTAGGGACTTTCCTATGGTTAAGGAAATGTTTTGTCGCCTTGCGTTATTGTTGGTTAAATTGAAGAGGTATGGTTTGTTGTGGGTTTGATAATAGTAGGGTGGGTAGGGTGGGTTATAGTAGGGAGGAATGATATGGGGTTGTAGTGGGGTTGGGGTTGTAGTGGGTTCGGTTGTGTGTGTTGTTTCGGGGTTGAGGTTTTACTGGTATGGAGTTGTGTGTGTTGTAGTGGGGTTTTACTGGAGTTGAGTTGTGTGTGTTGTAGTGGGGTTGGGGTCGTAGTGGGTTCGGTTGTTTGTGTTGTTGTGGGTTTGGGTTTGTACAGGTGTGGAGTTGTGTGTGTTGTGGTGGGGTTGGGGTTTTACTGGAGTGGGGTTGTGTGTGCTGTAGTGGGGTTGGGTTTGTACTGGAGTGGAGTTGTGTGTGTTGCAGTGGGGTTGGGTTTTACTGGAGTGGAGTTGTGTGTGCTGTAGTGGGGTTGTGGTTTTACTGGAGTGGAGTTTTGTGTGTTGTAGTGGGACTGGGGTTTTACTGGTGTGGAGTTGTGTGTGTTGTAGTGTTGGTTGGGTTTGTACTGGAGTGGAGTTGTGTGTGTTGTAGTGGGATTGGGTTTTACTGGTGTGGAGCTGTGTGTGTTGTAGTGGGATTGGGTTTGTACTGGAGTGGAGTTGTGTGTATTGTAGTGGGGTTGAGTTTTACTGGAGTGGAATTGTGTGTGTTGTAATGGGGTTGGATTTGTACTGGAGTGGAGTTGTGTGTGTTGAAGTGGGGTTGGGTTTTCCTGGAGTGGAGTTGTGTGTGTGTTGTAGTGGGGTTGGGTTTTACTGGAGTGGAGTTGTGTGTGTTGTAGTGGGACTGGGGTTTTACTGGAGTGGAGTTGTGTGTTGTAGTGGGGTTGGAGTTTTACTGGAGTGGAATTGTGTGTGTTGTAGTGGGGTTTTACTGGAGTGGAGTTTTGTGTGTTGTAGTGGGACTGGGGTTTTACTGGAGTGGAGTTGTGTGTGTTGTAGTGGGACTGGAGTTTTACTGTTGTGGAGTTGTGTGTGTTGTAGTGGGGTTTTACTGGAGTGGAGTTATGTGTGTTGTAGTGGGGTTGGGGTTTTACTTGAATGGAGTTGTGTGGGTTTAAGTGGGTTGATGGGTTTGATTGAAGTGGGCTATATGTGAGATAGATTGCCTATTTCTACCATGTGGGTATTCCTGTACGGTTAACTCAATAAGTGGTGGTATATAGTTGCGCCATTTCGAGTGAGGTGTACCAATGTGTATGTGTCTTCTTTGTAAGTTACACATCTCAACATACATTCGCAAAACAAGGGAGGTTCCGGAATGTTTCGAAATTTTTCACTCTCCCCATTTCTACACATGCCAGATCACAACTGCCTTTAAACATGGATGGGTTAGGACCCCCCGGAATGTTTCCTAACTTAACCAATTGCGTTATCAACGCTACGCCCACCCTGAATTACTTGTTGGGGGAACATAGTCATGTGATGCATCAGAGCGTGCATATTGAACTCTGATCACCCTCCCGCGTGGCCTTGACAACGCTAGTGGCATCCTTGGACGCATCGCTAACATAACTAGTCTGTAGGTAAACATGTGCACTTTTTGTGCGTTCCCCTGAGAACGGGAATACAGACACGACATTACTAGAGCACTATCCTGTTTAGAAATTCTACTTCTATCACATTCACGTCTTTCTGGGCAGCGAGAACTTGGTCCAGCGCGAGCGTACCAGTCTGCCGACATTTTCAATAATCAACATTGGAATCTGGGAATTACCAAGGGCAAAGGTCAACTAACAATACTCCCCAAGGTTGTTACTAAATATAGCTACTACGTCGCGGCGGTCCGGTCCGGTCAGAACTGGATGACCACTAAGTGTACGCCAAGGCCTGGCAGACATCAACACCTCCATCCACTAGCAAACAATGCGTTGTTGTTGCAGATGACAAACTGAATATATCCCCCGGCCATAGTGTTATGTAATGTTGTGATGTTGACAGATGGCAACCGACGCCATGGGTTCCGAAAGACGGGGCGGTGTGAGGAGTGTGTGTGTGTGTGTGTGTGTGTGTGTGTGTGTGTGCTTGAGGCTTAAGGTCCCAATAACCAAACTGTCATAAACGTAAATTTTACAGTGTCCATTTACTATGAATATTGTTGATGTACTGGAACGAAAGTAATTCTTACGATTTTGATTGAATGTTTATGACAGTAACAGAAAACTATTTCTTGGTGTTATGCTCGCTGTGGAGATTAGTGTACCATTCTCGTTAACAACGACCTAGTCTATACACCTAGACATTCGTCAACTTCCTGATACTGGTAAAGGATTAATTTCCTTTATTGAGTTAACAAAAGCTACTCATTTCAAATCCCCTTCAAAACAACATGGCTCCCTACTAATAGCTCCCTACTAATAGCCCACTACAAATAGCTTTGAATTCTTGGGTTCACATCCAGCAGAACAGCTGCTAGAGCCCTTAATTTGAAAACATATGGTCACGGAATAAAGTGATGTCTAAGGTTAGAATAATTCTTTAATGGAGTGTTTCGGTTGAGGCGGACCCGTCAGGTGTTGGTTTCCAGGCATGCACAAACCACAGTGTAGAATTTAATCTCTTGAAGATAGACATACAGGAATGTTTTTATCAACACGAACGACTGAATCCGTGTTGTTGTCAACAAGTTTAATAAACACACTTCCTTGTTTGTATATTTACATTACATTAAACGCTAATATTACTAGATGTGAGCACGTACAGACTCCAGGAGTATCTGACTCAGGTCATGATGGAATGTGACATTATGTGGAGTGAGTGAGTTGGCGTTAACGCCGCTTGATTGTTTGTTGTTTAACGCCGCACTCCGCAATATTCCAGCTATATGACGGCGGTTTGTAAATAATCGAGTCTGGACAGACAATCCGGTGATTAATATCATGAGCATCGATCTACCCAATTGGGATACGATGACATGCATCAACGATGTCAGCGAGCCTGACCACCCGATCCCGTTCGTCGCCTCTTACGACAAGCATAGTCGCTAATGCCTTGAACATCCTATCAGTCATGTCATGGTATAGTAGGGCAGTATTGATCTCCATGATCCCACCCTCCAAGACAATATGGAATAACTGCCTCAACAGTAACGACAGTATCAGCACGAGTGAGTGGGTTCCACGTCGTTTTGAAAGTATTTGGATGCGACTTGTTATCACGCTTCAGATACAGCGACTTTAACATAGCAGTAAACACAGGAAGACGCCAGTCTACACCATATGAAGAAAAACTCATATTGTCTCAGTAAGGAAAATATTTTAGTGAAGATGAATTGCATATTTTGTTTGGGTTGGAACTCCATGATCTCCCAAGAAATAAGTTAATGGGTAAATAAATATAAAACCACCCCATACACTCTTTCATATACTTGACTTTATCACAAGGCTATGAAATATTGCATAAATATGTTGAAATAACAAATAATGTTCCTTAAAATACTTTTGATATAAATACACATCTACTTCTGTATGTATTATGTATTATATTGTGCAAATGGTTTCATCTCTGCTATGCTAATGTATTTTGAGACAGTGGCCTTATACTGAATAAAAATGTCTGTCTGTCTGGATACGAGTGAGTGAGTGAGTGAGTGTCATTACATAGAATTGTAGAGCTGCAGGACCTCGCTGGACGAACAGTACAGTGGGAACAATATATAACCGCGTCAATGAATAGTTGTGAATATGTCGGAGAAATAATATCAGATTTATGTTATTTTGTCTTCCTGACCTTGCCTCAATTATTTACAGGCTGTCGTGCTGATGGGAAATATTCTGCGACTGTTGTGTGAACTATTCAATGCACGGGATGCTGCGTTGACCATATCTTTTGTATATCGGTTCAAGCTAAGTCATTCCCCTCTCTTTGTCAGACCAAATAATTAATGATTCTAAATACAGTTGTACGCAAACACATGCGCATGTCACACATGCAAGTCAGGATTATTTCCACGTGATTGATATTCCGTCCTACGCGTTGAAGAACAATAGCCCGATTCACATGTGGCACTTGTACAATGCTTGTATATCATGGTGGCAGGTTTAGCAGGGATTCTATATATATCTTGTATACACTCTCTGATTTCAGACTTAGCATTCAGTATGTGACAAGTTAAACATGATTTTCCATACGTTTATAAATCTAATGAGTGTAGACTTTCCCCACGTGAACAATTCCCCACACTGACATTTCCCTACTGGACAATTCCCCATTCGAACATTACCCCACATGGACGTTTCCAAACTGGACATTTCCCAATGTGAACAATTCCCCGCACTCACATTTCACAACGTGAACAATTCCCCGCACTCACATTTGCCCACAGGACAATTCCCCACTCGAACAATACCCCACATTGTCGTTTCCAAACTGGACAATCCCCCACGTGAATAATACCCCACACGGACAATTCCCCACACTGACATTTCCCCACAGGACAACTCCCCACTCGAACAATACCCCACATTGACATTTTTACAAAGGACAATTTCCCACACTGACATTTTTACACAGGACAATTCACCACTCGAACAATTCCTCACATGGACATTTTCCCACAGGACAATTCGCACGCGGACGTTTCCCCGCATTGATATAAAATGATATAAAACAGACAACGTACAGTTTTATTTTCAACTTGACTAACTATAATAATATGAATATCAAAATTCATCATCACTTGTCAAGTTCATTGAAATGTCACCACTTAGAAACTGCCACAGATAATCACGGATTGGTTGACCGACTGTCTTCCATGATATTCAAATTGTGTCAGTGTGATGCTTGTACAGATATGATCCTCTTCAATACTATGAACGCTGTTTGACCATTATGTTTTCAGCAAGATAGTATGTGACAGATCATAGTTATCATTGGGGCAATAATTCTTAAAGATCATCATATTTATGCCAAGTCTGTCATACAGACTCTGAAACAAATATATCCAATACTGCACATGTGGCATTAAAATATAAAAACTGTGTTTTTGCAATATATGTTCATTTCAAAAACTAGATGTTAGCCTATTTTGTGCCAGAAGGGGCAAGAACGCTCCTTGCGAAACAAGCTAGAGCCCTGTATTGGCGACAGACGGGGGACATAGCACCATGCTGTGTATCACTGGTCACTCGCTGACCACCACGGGGTCACGTACAGCAGGTGGACGCCTGACATGCTTGGTGTGACATGCCAGACACAATTACTATAATGATAAGAAATAAATTGGCAGAAAAACGTGTCCTTTTTGTGACGACCTTCCACAAGTTCGTATTGAGGAAACCAATGCGCACTCCGAGTAATCGATTGGTGTGACGTCACGGGCTTTCATACAGTCTCAGATCGTGGGAAAGCGCTGATATTATTGTGACGTCACATGGTCTTGCTAGTGAAAATAGTCCCGTCCTCTGTGACGTCACAGGATTGTGACACAGGTAATTGAGTCAGAGCCAGAGGAAGTTGTTATGAAATTGTTAGTCATCCATCTAGTATCACTCTTGGTCGGGGCAGTGATATCACTCAGCGAGATAAACACGGCGTACATGTAGACACACATGCTGTGTATTACTCACTGTTGGACTGCTACCAATATTCCAATCTCTGCCAACTCGCCACGCAGTACCTAGTCATGGTCGTGCCTCCACCAGTGTATTTCCACCTGGTGTGTCATTTTCAGGATTTGGTGAATCACAAACAAAACAAATAACACGGGTTGTATGTAGACCGAAACTGCTATATCGGGGTAGCCATTAAACGAAAATGTGCGTCACAATTCTATTTTCTGAGCGAGAGTGAGCAGAGTGCAGGAATTTGGTATTTTCTCAGAAAGAACGAGGGTGTTATAGGAATTTGGCACGGTTTCGTAAAAATAGTATGATATAAATACGATAGTCTATTTGTCACTGTAAGGGCAGTGTAATTGTAGTGAAAATGCCGTCTCGGTCCATATAAGTGAAAAATTACGTTATAATTATGGTACCACAATACACTCTTGCAAAGACAATGGCGTACCTTAATTCAATAACTCTCAACTTTCCACGAAGGCTACAAAAGTGTGTAATTGTCAGAGGCCATATGTTGTCCGTGTTTCGGTATATGGTCTTTGATAATGCTAAATCTGTAATATAATACACCAGAACGATGAGTTCTATATTTCAGCAAAGCTAGTGATATAAATATGTGACACGCACACTCACAATCACGCACGTATGCAGAGTCACGCACTCATGCACAACCTGACACACACACACACACGCATCAGCTAAGCTTGTATGTTCTGGAGAAGGTGAGTTCTAGCCAGTACGTACAGGTTGCGATGCCAGTACATTATTCTCTTTCAGTGCTTATACCCTAGTAATCCTGCACTATGACTGCATAATATCTGCATATTTAACAAAAAAACAGTCTAGATGATAAAAATATGCGTGAACCCAGCATCAGCATTCTGTCAAAGTATACAATCTCATCTAAGGTTCGGCTACAGCGAATTAAACGCTAATAACTTTGAGCGTGTTGCGGACAGATCGGACTTCAAATATAGGTATCATTTGGAAGATTATTTACATTTTCTATTTACATGCAGAAACTATGCAAATATTGGGAATAATATGTATTTTTACACCCATGGATATTACCTTCAAACAGTTTTATAGGCAACTCTTCATTTAGTGACGGAAATTCTTTAATTGTCAAAAGCAAATGATTGGAAAGATTTTAACAATATAAAATTAATCAATTTTGGATAAAATATTGAAATTGTGATACTACATTCCTTCAGCTCGGACGCAAGTAGCTCAAGCTTACAATTACATATTAATCGATTTGTTATATTTATATTTAACATTAACATGTTTATATAAATTCAACAGGTGTAATCTGTGTTACCGGAGAGCTATTTTTGTAATAATTCTTTTAATAGTTAACCAATCCAGATTTCGTTTATCAGATAAAACTATATTTGAACCATATATTCTGAGTTATGACTTGTGTGTGTACTACGTTAACCCCAACCAGAGCAGCTTCCCTAGCAGTCCCGCACTATGACTGCCGAATACACACTTGTCATTTAATAAAATCCACCTTCGATGATACAAATAGCAATATTCCACATCACAGCATTAGAAAGAAATGTGAGAATTTATAGAATAATAAAAAAACCATATCGCTGACTAAATGCTCGTCTCATTTCCTTATTCCATATAAGGTCAACCTAGCACATCCGCCATGTTTTTAGTTCACAAGATTGCTGAGGAAGTTGTTATAGGTAAAAGGGGGAAGCTGTCAATATGGGATGTGATTTACATGTGCAGCTATTATAATATTTTCTGCTTGATAACGAATGGTAAATTATGTCCTAAACGGTTGGTTAACTATGTTTGTTTGTTTGTTGTTTGTGATCGACATCATGAGCATCGATCCACGCAATTTGGATCGATGACATGTATCAACCAAGTCAGCGAGCCTGACCACCCGATAGCGTTAGTCGCCTTTTACGACAAGCATAGTCGCCTTTTACGGCAAGCATGGGTTGCTGAAGACCTGTTCTACCCCGGAATCTTCACGGGTCGGTTAACTATGTAATAGCGGTTATTGTGATACAAATACTGGTTATTGTTAAATGCTATTGCGTCGCTCATAACGCTAGATAATGGTACCGATGTCAAATGAGGATGTTTTTCGCCGCTTTTAGCAATATTCCAGCAATATCACGGCGAGGAACACCTGAAATGGGCTTCACACGTTATACCCATGTGAGGAATCGAACCCGGGGATTTGGCGTGACGAGCGAACGCTTTAACCACTAGACTGCCCCACCGCTCCCTTTCTGTTTAGATGGGGGCACGGCTGGCCCAGTCGTCTAAGGCGCCGCGATTCGCTGTGCAGAGTTGCGTCCCTTTGGCACGCCAGAAACCTATGATTGTTGGTTCGAATCCCGGTTCCCACCGATTATGTTTCTAGATTTGTCCGCACCATGCCCGTGCTCGTGGGTTTCACCGAAGTGGTAAACGTCTGAGACCTGCATCACTTCGGGCTTTCCTCCCACATTAAGCTGACACGCCGTGATATAACTGGAATACTGTTAAAAGCGGCGTTAAACCCAACACACTCACTCACTCTATTTAGATATCTATCAAATAGAGCGATGAAGCAATACGCTAGATAGCATGCATCTGTTGCTGAATCAGTTCAGTTTCAGGTTACTTGATTCATTTCAGGTTTTAGCTATAAATATACGACCTCTGTCCTCAGGTCTTAATGACACGCACACGCACCAACAGGCACACCGAGAGGACGACAGATCTAGTCAGTTTGTGTCCTGTAAATGTTATATACACATACGCGAATTCATTGGCTGACACGCAGTTCGCTCGTGGTGAAATGTGATTTAGAACAATGATGGCTCCCTAAATCACGAGTCACAGAGCCGTTGTCAGCAACACAGTAGGCTTTGCATAAGTTATAGCGGGTGACACAGCCGAATGTCAACACCAACATAGCACGGCATTACTGTATGCTGAACTCCGTGCTTCTCGCCGCGGTAGAGCTGTAGCTCATTCGCCGGCCGTTCACCTGAAGATTCCAGGCCCATATGGTAAAGTACAGATGCTATCTTGTCGCGGCATTTAGCGTGACCTTGTCTAGTACAAGAACCATGTTGGGGACATCTTGTCCTAGCAATGCAGTGAATAGTTTCGATATAGCCATATCTACATGCTGTGTTCTTATACTCAGCTGATGTATAAGTCGAAATATCAAATTACATGTCCAGATGAAGACTATCATGCAAGTTCAGTCGACCATTCGCGCGACCACGTGGTGACCTGTGTAGGGTGATGTGGCTGGGGGTGAGGGCAATGTGGGTTGTGGCTGTGGCTGTGGATGGGGGTGGGGGTGGATGGGCGGGGGTGGGGTGGGGGTGGGGACAATGTGGGTTGTGGCTGTGGCTGTGGCTGGGGGTGGGTGGGTGTGTTGGGGGGGGGGGGGGGGGGGGGGGGGGGCAGTGTGGGAGGGTAGACACCGGGGCTAGCCGTCCGACTGGAACATGACGGGTGGTCGTTTTGAGTGGGTTAGGGATGTGTGTTTGGAAATAGGGGTGGTACAAGGGGTGGAGAGGTGGGGAGGGGTGGGCGTGGGCGTGGGACTGGAGGGTGGTTCTGCAGGGCCGGGCTGTAGCACAGGGTAGGATGTATGATGTGTGTAGGGGGTGGCGTGAGGGGGTGGTCTGTCCCTGGTAGAGTGGGGGTGTATTATACGGGGTGCTGTCTGTACATGTGTATTGAAGGGTGAGTAGGGGAGGAACAGGGCCAGATTTAGTGGGTTTATACACATAGTATACTGAACGTCTGTAAGAAGAAGATGTATTATACATAAACACCCACAGGGTGCAGGGTGTAAAGCATGAACATGACTAGTTGTAACAGAAAGTTATAAACATTGATATACACAATGGAATACACATATTACTGTTATTAAGGTGTAGAGAGGAGATGCAGACTTTCTTCGCAAGAACATTTTGTAAATGAAGCGCAAAAGGCGCTGATGGATTTAGTAGTATTGTAAGTGATATTGGGTGCATAGTTTGTAACTGCTTTGCGGTGTTCTAATGAGGTGGTTACTTTCAGATATGCTTTAATTTCGAATTTGTCTCCTATTTTCCCGAGGTGTCTGAGGATATGTGGTTTAGTGGATGAGCTTTGTCAGTTTCAATAAGGACTATGGAGTTGAACTTTTACTGCACAATTTTCTTAAATTTTCCAGAAGAGATGTTATTGTGAGCCAGATCAAGGAAAATGTAGTTGAGTAGAGTATTTATTGAAGAGGTCCATGAGTTCAATGTTTTATCTTCATAGAAGGCGGCAGTGAGTAATCTGTCATTCTTCACATCTAATAGCCAAAGGTAATAGTTGTACATGAATAAGAGAATGTACATGAATATTGAAATATTAAGGGGGTAGAGATAGACTAACGCTTAGTCAATGAAAACGTGTCTTTAAAATACAAAAAAAATCTTCGAAAGAACCCTTCCTCTTCTGCTGTGTTGGATCAAGATAGCTAGACTTGCCTTGGCTTTTAGTAAAAAAAAAATACCTAAAAAAAATAAATTCCACCGTCATGGAGAAGGACTAGGGGTAGAGACAGCCGATGTCACTTGTTCTCCGAGGGACTCTGTCGGGGAGTTCCGTGCAGCCAGTACCACGTGGATAACACGCGCCACCTAGACATGTAGGTCCCACATTTCCGAAATGATTCCGAGGCTTTCAAAACCAGGTGTTCCAGTAGTAGAGGTGTGAACGGGAGTTACCGCCCGGGAATGCTGGGAATGTCAGAACCGCTGCAACTGGAACATACCAGTGTGGACGAGTAGTCCGAGCCAGCTGTGCCACGCTCCGTACGTGCGTATACGTGGAACATGCCAGACATTCGCATCGTCACAGTTTGGGTACAGCCGTTACAGTGATACAGTGTAGACGCACCTAAGCATATCCATGATCAGGGTTGTATAATACAGAGGACGCGGCTAAATATAGTCAATGTTGTATAACTCGGGATAATTATACAAGCATGTGTGTCATACTGATTTTACGAAACGAGTGTCAGAATTCTTGTATTTTCCAGAGCCAGAGCTCCCCAAATGCACTGGGTGCCTCTGACAAAACAACACAGACTTTACACTCAGCGCTAAGATTATGGTATATAGGAGTAACGATCACCTTAGCGCTAAGATCGCTTAGTACATCGGCATTCTGATCACCACCGCTGTCCTAGAAAACCACAATTTGACGAATGACGTCAACAATCTTTTCAGTGTGACGTCATTCCGGCCTTATGTCACAATAAGATTCGAATGGCGTCAACAATTCCGTCCTTATGACGGAAATAAAACACTGATGCCCATGAAGTGAAATTTGCACTGGTGCACATACAATTTTTATTTCTAACCCTTTGTGTAGAAACTGATTATAGACAGAAGTTATAAGTCAGAAGTCAAACGTTCAGGAAAGAAATATACTCTTTGGAAAATTATCCACACTAAATGTTCATGTTAATGTCCATAGTCATGAATACAAATCATGTCACTGCATCCTGTCAAATAATGAAGCCATCAATATCAATTGCATTTGTTTCCATGTCTACCATTTCAAACAATAAATACCCCTTCATATTAATCAGACCGCCTCCGTGGTCTTGTGGTAGAGCGTCCGCCCGGAGAGCGGAAGGTCCGGGGTTCGGTCCCCGGCCGCGTCATACCAAAAGACGTTAAAAGATGGTACTTGTTGTTACCCTGTCTGGCGCTCGGCATTAAGGGGCTAAAACAAGGACTGGTCGGCTCGGAGTCAGTATACTGTGTCTGAGTGGGGTATTCATGTTAAACTGCGGCATGGTATCTCAGTGAGCTAGCACTATAAATCGGCATCAGTCCGGACTAGTACAAGCAGCCACACAAACACACATACGTACATGCACGTCGCTATATAAGTGCAACAATCTTGGACGCGACGTTAAACCCCATTTCACCTCACCTCATATTAATCAACCGTTGACATTTTATGTATGATAATATCATCAAATATGTAATAGTGATTGGTTTTTGTGTCTACAGGAATGTAAATTATGTATGTCTGTATATATGTATCTATGAATCATAATGTTTTGTCTTTTAAAAAAGAATTGCATCTGTCCCGTTATGGAACGTTTCTTATCTTACCTTATCTTATATTACCAGGGGTTGGTCCGGGGTTGTATGTCTATCTATAGTAAGATGCATGGCATGACATTAGACCAACAGGGCAATGCTCTAGAAACGCCAACATGTGTGGCAAGGGCAACGAGGTACTGATTCCTATCCCACATTCCCTACTCATATCCCCCACCCCCCCAGACAACCAACACGTGCCTCACATATACCTCCTCAGACATACACTGTACAAAGGTGATTGTATATTTTACATCACCCTCACCTCGCATCTACCCTGTTCTTTCATCGACCCTCTCTCTGCCATCTACCCTGTTCTTTCATCGACCCTCTATCTACATCTACCCTGCTCTTTCGTCGACCCTCTCTCTGCCATCTACCCTGTTCTTTCATCGACCCTCTATCTACATCTACCCTGTTCTTTCATCGACCCTCTATCTACCATCTACCCTGTTCTTTCATCGACCCTCTATCTACCATCTACCCTTACGTCTCATCTACCCTGCCATCTACCATTTCCCCCCGTCATTTACCCCAGTTCTTCACTGTTACTGACTTCCGTCTATATATAATGCATATACACCAGTATCGTCTTCAAAGTTGTACTATAATGACATTGAACGTCTGGCACGTGAAATGAAGGGCGCGCGTGGGAGATCTAGAGGTGATATCTGGATTCTTCTTACTTGAATGTTAGACACTGTTTGGGCTGTCTCAGACATCTCAAAATACTCGGCCCCTGGTCCATCTGCACCGACACACACACGTATACAGCTACTTGAGAAACTTTACTCTTTTACACACATGATGTAGCGGGAAAGCAGTACATCAACTCTTTAACCCCCTACCCCCATTACCATGTCTAAACCCCCATCTCGCCCCCCCCCCCCCCCCCCCCCCCCCCCCCTTCCCATCTCAACCCCAAGAAGATTAAGCATTCCATCATAAACAGAGCCTTGTAAATTTGATGTCGACCAGTGTTGCACAATAGGCGATATTTCATGAAGAGCGAAGAGTTACGTATGGCGTCTTCCAACTGCCTCAAAGCTGAACGGTTCCCAGTGGCAGAACACCACACATGCCTGTCGTGGCGTTTCGAGTATTAGCGTGTGTGGGCTCTCTGATGCGGAAACACGCACTGCACAACCCGGGAGATGGCGGGAACAGAGGTCATTGTCCGGTTAAATGAGACACTATTATTCACAGAGACGCTCTCCGGTGACACGGTCGGAGATTTTAATCTTTGTCCCCAGAACTCTATCACCACGTGGTGAAGCCGTCGACGTCGAAGTCTGTGCATGTGGCAGCGTGTGTGAATGTAAGTGTGTGAGTGAGTGTGAGGATGAAGCTGAGTGTTTGGGAAGGTTGGGGTGGGGGTGGGGGTGAGTACGAGTGTGAGTGTGGGGGTGAGTGTGGATGTGAGTTTGGGGGTGAGAGTGAGGGTGAGTGTAGGGGTGGAGGTGAGTGTGAGTGTGAGTGTGGGGGTGGAGGTGAGGGTGAGGGCGAGTGTGTGGGTGAGTGTGGGAGTGGAGGTGAGCGTGAGGGTGGGTGTGAATGCGGATGTGAGTGTGGGGGTGAGTGTGAGCGTGAGGATGGGGGTGAGTGTGAGTGTGAGTGTGAGTATGAGGGTGAGAGTGATAGCACCGAACTGATACACCTGCAAGAGAGTGAGTGAATATCGTTCCCCTTAAATCGCTTGATAGATAAGATAAGAAAAGATAATATTATTAATTTTTAACATTCCATTACGGAACCCATACAATATATAAATGTCATTTACAGAACCCATATAGTAAACAAAAAAACCTCAGATTCCATTCCACCCACCAGTCCCTTCTCAGCTCCATCATCCTGTCCTCATTCCATCCTCAGCTGTGAGTTCCTCAACACTCGCGTGTTCCCTTATAGACTTACACGTTAATCGAATACAGGGACTAGTATTTCGCAAAGATCAAATTTTGTTGTGGAACTGGTAAATTGCGATATAGAGGCCTCCAAAGCAATGCAAGTGACTCATAAGTGAGAACTCATTTAAATTAACAATATTAAAAAAAAACTGGTATCGAGCCCACATCTGCAGCCCTAGATTGTCATTCCGGTGTTAACAAAGTTCCCGCTTTGGAGAGAGTAAAACGAGCCAGCAACGAGGTTTCCAAACGAGTTAAATTACTTCATTCCTCTTTGATCACTGAAAAACCCAATGTGCATTCTGGATGCTCCAGTGACCTGGATCCAGGTTCGGGTTCGGCACAAAGGAGTTTCCCTCGAAGAAGGCTTCCCTGGTAACGCCACGCCGGGACTACTTTCGCCACATCGAACAAAGCCATGTTCCCGCCACGAGACAAAGAATTAGGTCCTGTTATCAAACACAAATGACCTGGTTCTGTTTTTGAATTTAGAACACGTCATGATTTTAACAAAGGTTATTGACCTCAATCTCGAGAACATATTTTTTTAATGAAAAAAATAAATGGATACACTACAACAAAAGAAACATAATGAAAGCCTCAAACGCGTGGCAACACCTGATAATTAAATATTGAATAAATATTGACCTCGGTTGTTTTGGATGCATTTCTTTAATACATGATTATGCAAGCCACGTGGCGATATTTTTCATAAAAAGCAAAGCTTACCAAAAACACAACACGTTTGATGATTAATTTACTGCATTCTGGCAATTCACAGATGTTAGTTCAGACAAAGACGTATATAGAATGTATGTACGTCCGTGGTTCAGATTACTATTTTTTGCAAAAAAAAATAGTGTGATGGCTAGATTTACTTCTAAAAGTAATATCTGTGTCAAAATGAACAACAAACACGCACTTAACAAACAGCCCTATCTTGAAGGCATTGTGTACCTTAGCTAATACACTTTAAGTATTCACTGGGTTTCGATTGACCAGTAACACTCTTGAAGTAAGACAGTTATGGTTATATTCAAACACATCAGGAACCCGTGAAGATTCGGGTTACAATAGCATGCATGCTTGCCGTAAGAGGCGACTAACGGGATCGGGTGGTCAGACTCGCTGACTTGGTGGATGCAAACAGGGTGTAGTTTGGTGTTTATCGATGACAAAACATGGTGTAATGTGGTGTGTATCCAAGATAAAACATGATGTAGTATGTTGTTTATCTAATACAAAACATGGTGCAATGTGGTGTTTATTCATGACAAAACATGGTGTAATGTGGTGTGTATCCAAGATAAAACATGATGTAGTATGTTGTTTATCTAATACAAAACATGGTGCAATGTGGTGTTTATTCATGACAAAACATGGTGCAATGTGGTGTTTATCCAAGATAAAACATGATGTAGTATGTTGTTTGTCTAATACAAAACATGGTGCAATGTGGTGTTTATCCAAGATAAAACATGATGTAGTATGTTGTTTATCTAATACAAAACATGGTGTAATGTGGTGTTTATCCAAGATAAAACATGATGTAGTATGTTGTTTATCTAATACAAAACATGGTGCAATGTGGTGTTTATCCCAGATAAAACATGATGTAGTATGTTGTTTATCTAATACAAAACATGGTGCAATGTGGTGTTTATTCATGACAAAACATGGTGCAATGTGGTGTGTATCCAAGGTAAAACATGATGTAGTATGTTGTTTATCTAATACAAAACATGGTGTAATGTGGTGTGTATCCAAGGTAAAACATGATGTAGTATGTTGTTTATCTAATACAAAACATGGTGCAATGTGGTGTGTATCCAAGATAAAACATGATGTAGTATGTTGTTTATCTAATACAAAACATGGTGCAATGTGGTGTTTATCCCAGATAAAACATGATGTAGTATGTTGTTTATCTAATACAAAACATGGTGCAATGTGGTGTGCATCCAAGGTAAAACATGATGTAGTATGTTGTTTATCTAATACAAAACATGGTGTAATGTGGTGTGAATCCAAGATAAAATATGATGTAGTATGTTGTTTATCTAATACAAAACATGGTGTAATGTGGTGTGCATCCAAGAAAAAAACATGATGTAGTATGTTGTTTATCTAATACAAAACATGGTGTAATGTGGTGTTTATCCAAGATAAAACATGATGTAGTATGTTGTTTATCTAATACAAAACATGGTGTGGTCTGGTGTTTATCCAGGACAAAACATGGTGTGGTCTGGTGTTTATACAAGACAAAACATGGTGTCTGTTGTGTGATGTTTATCCAAGATACAACATGGTGTTATGTGGTGTTTATTCATGACACAACAGGGTGTTATGTGGTGTTTATCCAAGATACAACAGGGTGTAATGTGGTGTTTATTCATGACACAACAGGGTGTTATGTGGTGTTTATCCAAGATAAAATATGGTGCAGTGTGTTGTTTATCCAATACAAAACATGGTGTGGTCTGGTGTTTATCCAGGACAAAACATGGTGTCTGTTGTGGGATGTTATTCACGGATATGTTACATGTCGGTTCTGGGATATGGCCGTTTTGTTGAGTAAATAACATCATACAAGCTAACGGTATTTGTCAATATAGTTTTAATAAACTGTTCAAGAAGGAGATGAAGTGTTTTGTTGGAGGATGCTGCAGCCATGAATCTGATGTGGACTGAATGCCGTATTGAACAGTTTTGTTGAAAACTACACAAATTATGAGTTTGATGTCTCCACTAATGCTATTCAGGGCTATGGATTATGCTGTCTTCGTTGATGCTCCATCAAAGACAAGCTACCGATATAAACACACCATGGATCACCGTTATGACGATGTCCCCGACCTCCAGCTGGTAAAAGCATTAGTGAGTGAAACTATATCTGCCGTGCACGTGCCAGGCTGATCTCGTGACCCGCTTGCTCGACCTGACATTAACCTTATATGGTATCATGGGACGCCCGTGGCACGCACAATGGATGCCATTAACACATATGAACATTGTAGATTCATATGACGTCCGACAGCGACCATGCTCATTATGATTGGAAGGGGAACCATGGGAGGATCACGGGTTTCAAATGACACATTTGAGTACCAGATTGATGGCTTTTCTTGAGCACGTGTACTTTTGTGAAGGGCAGTTTTTTTTCATATGCATTGTTCGAACACATCCGTATGATATAGTGTATCCCATATGTGGCTTCCTGAGCATGCACGAATGCAAGTTTATGATGAAGAGCCTATATTTCATTTATGACTGATTAAAATCATATATCATCCGACACTCGCTCGTTATGGTAAGATATGGTTAGGTTGGTGTCAGAGTATCAATGCATCACATCGTTTTGTTGATGATCGAATAGAACAGTTGCAACATTGTTTTGGTGATAGAATAGAGCCATGAAATACTGTTTTGTTTTGTCACATTGTGTCAGGACCGCCTCCGTGGTCTAGTGGTAGAGCGTCCGCCCGGAGAGCGGAAGGTCCGGGGTTCAATCCCCGCGCGTCATACCAAAAGACGTTAAAAAATGGTACTTGATCTTACCCTGTCTGGCGCTCGGCATTAAGGGGCTAAAACAAGGACTGATCGGCTCGGAGTCAGTATACTGTGTCTGAGTGGTATAATCATGTTAGTGTGAGTGAGTTGGGTTTAACGCCGCTTCTAACAGTATTCCAGTTATATCACGGCGTGTCAGCTTAATGTGGGAGGAAAGCCCCAAGTGATGCAAGTGAAACCCACGAGCACGGGTATGGTGCTGACAAACCTAGAAACATAATCGGGGCGAACCGGGATTTGAACCCAGTTAATCATGTTAAACTGCGGTATGGTATCTCAGTGTGATAGCACTATAAATCGGCATCAGTCAGAATGATCAGAGTAGGCGGAATGACCAGAGTAGGCGGAATGATCAGAGTAGGCAGAATGACCAGAGTAGGCGGAATGACCAGAGTAGGCGGAATGACCAGAGTAGGCGGAAAGACTATAGTAGGCGGAATGACCAGAGTAGGCGGAATGACCAGAGTAGGCAGACTGACCAGAGTAGGCGGAATGATCAGAGTAGGCGGAAAGACTAGAGTAGGCGGAATGATCAGAGTAGGCAGAATGACCAGAGTAGGCGGAATGACCAGAGTAGGCGGAATGATCAGAGTAGACGGAATGACCAGAGAAGGCAGAATGACCAGAGAAGGCTGAATACATCCGTGCTTATGGAGACGTGGTTGTTTACGGAATTGAACAAGATGACCATTGACATAGACTGTGAGTTCAGGAAAGGACCTTCGCTCCATTCCTTCTGAACAGATTGTAACATCACTGGTCAGACTGACCGGAAGCTATTGCCGGGGAAAAAACTTGGTCAAGGGGCTCCAGCTCCCCCGGCCGACATCTGTACACACACACACACCATCGCCTGATCAAACACATCCGCGCGACCTCGTTACAGCACTTGAAAGGCTTGGACCGTCTACTGAGGCTCGGCTTTTGCCATTTCCTTCAAGTCCCTGGGTCGTCTCTGCCCTTTTACTCTTGTCCCGGGGGGTGGGGATTGCACGACCGAGGGACCTGCGGCATCCCTGTCAAGATGCCTGACCTTATTGGGTCATGTTGAGGCTAACGACCTACTTTCCCATTGGTAGATTGTGAAAGTTGGCCAAGCCCGCCTCATTAGTACGTTGACTCAGTGTAATCTAAGCAGGACAAGCAAGGCATGACTTGCATTATGCTGTTTAAGTAATTTCACTATCCAGTTAACCCAGTTACAATAACCTGCAGACATGCTTCAGCATGAAAACACTTTTGTCAACAACGGAAATATGCGAAAAGTTAACACTGTGTGTATAGGGAGATGTCACTGTCAATGTCCCGGATAACTAGCCTCCAGTCTGAAATTAATGCAATCTTTACCACCCTTTCTTTGTCACAGTATATTTGATAATAATCACAACAGGAGAAAATACAAAGTATCGATTCGCTGCAAACATATCACAGATCGCCCTCTAGCCTGTGACTGGCTGTACATGTTCCTCACCGAGCCATTGCTTTAATAGAACCGTGAACATCCGGGCTATTAGAGGTCTTCAGCAACCCTGCTTGTTGTAAGAGGCAACTATCGGGATCGGTGGGTCAGGCTCGCTGTTTTGGTTGATGCGTGTTATCGTATCCTCATTGCAGGGATCAATGCTCATGCTGTCAATCACTGCATTTTCAGGTCCAGGCTCGATTAAACACAGACTGCCGTCATATAGCCGGAATATTGCTGAGTGCGGCGTTAAACAACATACAAACAAACAAAACTTTCTTCGGCAACCCATGCGTGTCGCAAGAGGCAACTGACTGGATCGCGTGGTCAGGCTCGCTGACTTCGTTGACGCATGTCATCGTATCCCAATTGCGTGGTCCAAAGCTCATGAGATCTATCACAGGATTATCTGGTCCTGACTCGATTACAAACAGGCCGAGGTCATATAGCTGGAATACTGCTGAGTGCGGCAACAAACAAACAAACAAACAAACAAACAAACGAACAAACATACCATTTCATATGATTGCATTTTATTTACACAGTGTCACCACATCCACTAGTGCAACTGGGAAGTGTATCTGTAACCTATATACAATACAACACATCGGTCTGTAACCTAGCTATTGATACATAACCTACAATATGTAACCTATAAACGCAACACCTGTATGGGGACCGAGTTATCTATTTTCTTCTGAATTCCTCCATGGCTAGGAGTCACAGAAGTCATCAATGACAATTGTAGACATTTAATCTCTGAATATTGCTCCACGCCACCGTAGTTGCAGTTGTTGTTGTAGTGGATGTTGAGGTTGTGTTTGGCTAGCGTCAGGTGACGATGGCGACGTTATCTTGCCCGTGTGAACCGCAGTATGCCACGCAGCCTGTGTGAATCAGAATCTGTGTGACCCTCTTGATGGCGGTTGTGCTTTCAGCCAGAAAATTACCACATACTCGCTACACATGGGATATATTTACTAACCCCCTCAACACACATGTACATGTATACGCATACATTCAAGGAGAGGGCGACAGTTCGTCGTTTGACGTCATTCTGTCACTGACCAATCAGAAAGCTAGAATAATGTCACGGCCAACACAGTAGCGACATGAAAGGTGCATCTCGACATAGACCGATATGTCACACGGGCGGGTTACTGATAGACTAACATGTACTCGGTTACAAAATACCATTTCTGTTCAGAAATAAAATTAAAAACTATTGGTGGTTAGTTTTATTTGCCTTTTTTATCATACATACATACATACATACATACATACATACATACATACATACATACATACATACATACAGGCACGCACACAGACATACAGACAGACAGACAGACACACACACACACACACATACATACATACATACATACATACATACATACATACATACATACATACATACATACATACATACATACATACATACAGGCACGCACACAGACATACAGACAGACAGACAGACAGACACACACACACACACACACATACATACATACATACATACATACATACATACATACATACATACGTACATACATACATACATGCGTTGTGTCCTTTTAGCGTAAACTGCCGTATGTATATTTTTAGATGGGAATGAGATTTAGTGAGACCTTACGCCATACATTTTGAATATAATTTTTTTTATTAGAATGCTTTTGGTGTCAAATTTCAAATAAATAAATAAATAGATCATAGATAGATAGATAGATAGATAGATAGATAGATAGATAGATAGATAGATAGATAGATAGATAGATAGATAGATAGATAGATAGATAGACAGACAGACAGACAGACAGACAATAAAAAATACACGAAAACTGTTTCTAATGCCTTGGGCACTATCCACGACCCGGCGACATTTGAAGGCACCCTTTCACCACCTTCAAGGTAAACTAGGTGTTTGCATCCAACTCCCAGTGTTGTAGAAGTCGTGAGATTCAAGGTGTCTGTGATAATAAAGCGCCCATGTTAATTAACGTGTTACACTCCTCAAGGTGGGTGGCCCCGAGAACAAGCGGCAATGACGTCACTAACAACGATCGCAAATAACGATGACGTCAAAGTTTAGTATCTGGTGTGTGTCAATTACCTGATTCCGTGGCACACCTGCCAATCTGTGCACGTACTTACATATACGACCTACACGACCAGGTGTGACCCCAGCCTTGTGTAGGTCAAATAGTAGACGCGCATGCGTCACATTTAACGAGCGGCCCTTGGTGAGTAGTAAGCTGATAGTTGTTTGTAACATTTTTCCCCAATTGCCTGGTTACTTGAGATGGTGGCGCCAGAGCCGACGTTAGAGCACGCAACAGCGTGAGCTCGCGACATTGAATTGAGATGATGTCTGTTGATCCATTCCTGTCAATTTTCATTTATCTCACATCAACATTATACAACCACCTCCATGATCTAGTACTCCTGATTTTAATCACTGGATTGTCTGGTCCAGACACGATTATTTACAGACCGCCGTCATATAGCTGGAATATTTTTAAGTGCGGGGTTAAACAACAAACCAACCAACAACCAGGGTCCCGTGGATACGGTGTCTGCCCGGAGAGGGCAAGGTCGGTGGTCCGATCCCCGGACGCGTCATACCAAAAGACGTTAAGAGATGGTCATTGCAGCTAGCCTACCTGGCGTTCGGCATTAAGGAAATAAAACAAGGACTGGTCGGCTGGGATTTATTACGTGTCTGAGGGGAAATCGAGTTGAGAATGAGGTATGGTATGTCATTTGGCTAGCAGTTTAAAATCACACACACACACACACACGCACGCACGCACGCACGCACGCACACACACACACAGCTATATCACACATATTTTGGACATTTCGTGACAAATAATGTGATTAAGAAAATACCACTGACATTGCACACTCATAAGACACCCATATATTATTAAAAACATCGCAAAGCGACTCAATCTTGGCATAAATCAATTTTAAGACTAGTACCAAGTGTTTTCAACTTTAAAATATAATAAAATAAGTTACACAAATGGTGAAGAACATTTTTTTTAAATTTCGCCCGCTCGCTCTCTTGTTAGTTGAGGATGGAGATGAGAAACAAAATATGAATGGACTTACAGTTATAAGGAAAACTCTTCAACCCTAAAATATATCAAACCCGCTAAGATAAAGACTTTATGGCCATTTGAAGTTATGGAAAAAAAAATAATTATTTCGGTGATTTCTATTAATAACCCCATATACTTCAAGACCAATCCCTAAACCCCGTATCACTATGGTATCTGCAGAAAGAGAACATCCTGGGCAGGATTCTCTATATCGTCAAGAAAAGCCAGGGTAGTCTGTCATCCAGACCCTGATACAAATATATCCAATACATCCCATGCAAGTCTATAAGTTTGGCAAGTCTAGATTACTGCAGTATCTGAAAATGAAGAGAGTCTCTGGGCTCCGTTTTATAATATTTTGTTCAAGATAATTTAACTTTTTTTTTCATTCTGTTCATTTCACAGACTAGATGTTAGTCTAGGACGGGGGGAAATGGGACAAAGAGCGAAAAAAAGGAAGACGTCCACGTGCAGTTTTTTAAACTGGCCGAAGTGTGCACGAAATATTTCAACTATTCAAAATACATTTTATAGATCCCCAGTGAATCTGTGACTGTGTACTAGAAACTAGTATTTTGACCTATTAAAAGGGATTTATCTTTGTGTTTACGATACGACTCTAATTTTCTTTCGACAAACCCCCGGCTGTCTTATTAACCTGATATTAACCTGATATAACACCTTATACCATAAGTAATATGCATCTTATATAACATGTAAGTGATGCGCATCTGATATAATATATAAGTGATATGCACATGATATACCATATAATTGACACGCATCTGATATAACATTTAAGTGATTTGCACGTGATATAACACATAAATGATATGCACCTGATATAACATGTAAGTGATACGCGACTGATATAACATGTAAATGATATGCATCTGATATAACATAAGTGATATGCACCTGATATAACATGTAAGTAATATGCATCTGATGTAACACATAAGTGATATGCACCTGATATAACATACAAGTGACACTCACCTGATATAACATAAGTGATATGCACCTGATATAACATACAAGTGACACACACCTCATATAACAAGTAAGTGATATGCACCTCATATAACAAGTAAGTGATATGCACCTCATATAACAAGTAAGTGATATGCACCTCATATAACAAGTAAGTGATATGCACCTGATATAACATGTAAGTCATATGCATCTGATGTAACATATAAGTGATATGCCCCTGATATAACATAAGTGATACACACCTCATATAACATAAGTGATATGCACCTGATATAACATAAGTGATATGCACCTGATATAAAATACAAGTGACACACACCTGATATAACATGTAAGTGATATGCACCTGATATAACATGTAAGTGATATGCACCTGATGTAACATATAAGTGATATGCACCTGATATAACATAAGTGATATGCACCTGATATAACAAGTAAGTGATATGCACCTGATATAACATACAAGTGGCACTCACCTGATATAATAAGTAAGTGATATGCACCTGATATAACATACAAGTGACACACACCTCATATAACAAGTAAGTGATATGCACCTCATATAACAAGTAAGTGACACGCGCCTGATATAACAAGTAAGTGATATGCACCTGTTATAACATGTAAGTGATATGCACCTCATATAACAAGTAAGTGACACGCGCCTGATATAACAAGTAAGCGATATGCACCTGATATAACATGTAAGTGATATGCACCTGATATAACAAGTAAGTGATATGCACCTGATATCACCTCGACGTGGATGAAGCCGATATTGTGATTTCTCATAATCATTAAATCCGTGTTACGTCGCCCGCCGTTTCTTCAAAGGATACAATCTGGCTTAATCGATAAATAGTCCAGGTGTGTTCCCAATCCAGTGATTAACGAGACGCTAAAATGAAATTATTATACAAAATTACTCAAAGAAGTTTTTTTTTATAGTGAGACTGCAAATCCTTCAATCTGAGCAGTGACAATCAAACGTTCTTAAAAAGTAATAAAATAGTCACTTTTACACAGTACGGGACTAAATGTGCGCCAAGTGAGTGAAACGCGTGCTTAACACTTCAGGTCGGAGTGACCTCACTGTGAGGGTGTTCAGTACGAAAGGATACAGTTCGCGTGTGTTTGAATACTCAAGGATAATCTTATTGGGTTCACCAGCGTACATTGTGCATTATTATAGATTAATATGCACCGAGTACTTTAAAGCAAGCCGCAGACGTACTGGCGTTGTCTCATCCAGGCAGTCAGAAGCATTGATCACCTGTAATTAGCGGTAATTACAAAGGCGCACATCTGCTATTTACCTGAGATGAATGCAGGTGTAACACGGTATACTCGGATAGCACAAGTACGGGCACTGAGGGCTGTTGTGTTCAGCACAATTAAATTCAGCCGTTCAACCCGAACAGATATTTCTTAAATTCTCCGGGGACTGGCAACTTGCGCCACTTATCATCTGACATTGTGTTATAAGATATGCTCCGACATTGTGTTATAAGATATGCATCTGACGACATTGTGTTATAAGATATGCATCTGACGACATTGTGTTATAAGATATGCATCTGTCGACATTGTGTTATAAGATATGCATCTGGCGACATTGTGTTATAAGATATGCATCTGACGACATTGTGTTATAAGATATGCATCTGACGACACATTGTTTAAGAGTATGTAGTCTGACATTGTGTTATAAATATGCATCTGACATTGTGTTTAAATGTATACTTCTGACGACATTGTGTAATAAAATATGCATCTGACATCTGTTTTACAATATATGCATCTAGCATTGTGTACTCCCCTACTTCATAGAAGACATCGGTTTGAAAATGTTGTCCAATTATTTGTCAACAGTAAGATTGCGTTGTACAATACGAGCTTTCTTTCGTTAAAAACACCCAAGTAAGGCGAGTGGTGGAGTTTCTTCATGGCTGTCGGGCGGTCGGGTAGCCTAGTGGTTAAAGCGTTCGCTCGTCACGCCGAGGACCCGGGTTCGATTCCCGACATGGGTACAATGTGTGAAGCCCATTTCTGGTGTCCCCCGCCGTGATATTGCTGGAATATTGCTAAAAGCGGCGTAAAACCATACTCACTCACTCACTCTTCATGGCTGTCAGAAATATTACAGCTGTATAGGGGAGGGGACATCACACCTTCCAACGTGGTGAGTCGAACTATTGTATTCCTTCTGTTAATGCATTACCCACAAGGGTGCCCCGCCCCTAAACGTTAGATTAGACAAACATTTCAGTCAATTAAACAACAAACATAATTCATGACATGGTTTGTTTGTTGTTTAATTCCGCAATCATAACCATTCCGGCGGCCTGAGAATAATCAAGTCTGGGCCGGGCAAGCCAGTGGTTGACAGAATGCTAGCGTGCCGTTTGGGCACGATGACGCACAATCATCAAGTACACCTGATCCCTGTTTATTTAACTCAGCTCGGACCCGTGAAGATCCGGGTTAGAACCCATGCTTGCCGTAAAAGGCGACCAACGGGATCAGGAAGGCAGGCTCGCTGACATGGTTGATGCATGTCATCGTATTCCAATTGCGTGGATCGATGCTCATGATGTCAATCATTGAATGACGGGGTTATTTGCAAACCACCGTCATATAACTTGAATATTGCTGCATGCGGCGTTAAACAACAAACAAACAAACATCTCTGTTCGTCGAATGGCAACATAAGACACGCAGTGAGAGGGTTGATGAATGGAGGTCGCGTTGAAACGGCTGTTTCATTTACATGAGCAATATGATAAGGATTCATTTTGAGTGCCTGGTGGAGAAGAAATAACAGGGCTGGCGTGTGATTTATTGTTGCATGATTACATCGTGGTACTGTTACACATAAAAAATAAAAATGCATATTAACAAAACAAAAACGACATTTTGTGAAGACTAAACAGCCACCATTAACAACAACACTAATAGCAACGATTACCGATTACTTTGTGAGAGGCTGTTTGTCAAATGTGAGCTGGGTTGAAGTCTATTGGCAGGTCCAGCACGATTATGCAGGTCCGACAAACAACAGTTTGCAGGTCTGCTAGCTCAGGTTATATTATGTAGATCAATCTACCAATAACTGATTGCCCCAGTTACACAGAAACAATATCTCGGTTTCACACAAGGCACGGCTTATAACGTCGTGACCCAGACATGGACAGATGCTTGTGAAGCCTAGTCTGACTTTCAGGGTTGGGATTTTAAATTGGTTGTATTGATTTGTATATTGTCACAGTTGCACGGTAGCTTACCCTACCTATTACAAGAGCGCACATGTGGTCTTAATTCACAGTACAAGATGCACATGTGGTCTTAGTGAGTGAGTGAGTGAGTGAGTTTGGTTTAACGCCGCTTTGAACAGTATTCCAGTTATATCACGGCGTGTCAGCTTACTGTGGGAGGAAAGCCCGAAGTGATGCAGGTCTCAGACGTTTACCACTTCGGTGAAACCTACGAGCACGGGTATGGTGCTGACCAACCTAGAAACATAATCGGGGCGAACCGGGATTCGAACCCACAATCATAGGTTTCTGGCATGCCCGAGGGGCGCAACTCTGCACAGCGAATCGCGGCGCTATAGACGACTGGGCCACCCGTGCCCCCACATGTGGTCTTACATAACAGTACAAGATGCACATGTGGTGTTACATCACAGTACAAGATGCACATGTAGTCTTAATTCACAGTACAAGATCCACATGGGGTCTTAATTCACAATACAAGATGCACATGTGGTCTTAATTCACAGTACAAGATGCACATGTGGTCTGGATTCACAGTTCAAGATACGCATGTGGTCTTAATTCACAGTACAAGATGCACATGTGGTCTTACATCACAGTACAAGATGCACATGTGGTCTTAATTCACAGTACAAGATGCACATGTGGTCTTACATCACAATACAAGATGCACATGTGGTCTTGATTCACAGTACAAGATGCACATGTGGTCTTACATCACAATACAAGATGCACATGTGGTCTTGATTCACATTACAAGATGCACATGTGGTCTTACATCACAATACAAGATGCACATGTGGTCTTAATTCACAGTACAAGATGCACATGTGGTCTTACATCACAGTACAAGATGCACATGTGGTCTTACATCACAGTTCAAGATGCGCATGTGGTCTTTATTCTCAGTACAAGATGCATATGTGGTCTTAATTCTCAGTACAAGATCCACATGTGGTCCTACATCACAGTACAAGATGCACATGTGATCTCATATCACAACACAAATTGAAGATGTAGTTTGTTTTTTGACGTTATACTAAATCCTGCAGATATTGATGCTGGTTTGACGTCACACCACATGCTGCAGATATTGATGGTAACCTGACGTCAAACTACATGCTGCAGATATCGATGGTAACCTGACGTCACATTACATGCTGCAGATATTGATGGTATCCTGACGTCACACCACATGCTGCAGATATTGATGGTAACCTGACGTCACTCTACACGCTGCAGATATTGATGGTAACCTGACGTCACGCTACATGCTGCAGATATTGATGGTAACCTGACGTCACGCTACACGCTGCAGATATTGATGGTAATCTGACGTCACGCTACACGCTGCAGATATTGATGGTAACCTGACGTCAAACTACATGCTGCAGATATCGATGGTAACCTGACGTCACATTACATGCTGCAGATATTGATGGTATCCTGACGTCACACCACATGCTGCAGATATTGATGGTAACCTGACGTCACTCTACACGCTGCAGATATTGATGGTAACCTGACGTTACGCTACATGCTGCAAATATTGATGGTATCCTGACGTCATGCTACATGCTGCAGATAATGATGGTAACCTGACGTCATATTACATGCTACAGATATTGATGGTAACGTGATGTCACATACATGCTGCAGATATTGACGGTAACCTGACGTCATGCTACATGCTGCAGATATTGATGGTAACTTGATGTCATATTACATGCTACAGATATTGATGGTAACGTGATGTCACATTACATGCTGCAGATATTGATGGTAGGTTGATGTCACATTACATGCAGCAGATATTGATAGTAGATTGATGTCACATTACATGCAGCAGATATTGATAGTTACTGAACACAACACTTCCAGCTGCAGATATTGATGATGATGATGTACACACAAGGGTAGTCGGTGTTATCTACTCTACTGTATAAACAGTGCCCCCTACCTGTATATATACTTGTCAACCATACTTTGTATATCACTTGCTTGATAACGGTGTTATCTCCTCTACTGTATAAACACTGCCTCCTACCTGTATATATACTTGTCAACCATACTTTGTATATCACTTGCTTGATAACGGTGTAATCTCCTCTACTGTATAAACACTGCCTCCTACCTGTATATATACTTGTCAACCATACGTTGTATATCACTTGCTTGATAACGGTGTTATCTCCTCTACTGTATAAACACTGCCTCCTACCTGTATAGATACTTGTCAACCATACTTTGCATATCACTTGCTTGATAACGGTGTTATCTCCTCTACTGTATAAACACTGCCTCCTACCTGTATAGATACTTGTCAACCATACTTTGTATATCACTTGCTTGATAACGGTGTTATCTCCTCTACTGTATAAACACTGCCTCCTACCTGTATATATACTTGTCAACCATACTTTGTATATCACTTGCTTGATAACGGTGTAATCTCCTCTACTGTATAAACACTGCCTCCTACCTGTATATATACTTGTCAACCATACGTTGTATATCACTTGCTTGATAACGGTGTTATCTCCTCTACTGTATAAACACTGCCTCCTACCTGTATAGATACTTGTCAACCATACTTTGCATATCACTTGCTTGATAACGGTGTTATCTCCTCTACTGTATAAACACTGCCTCCTACCTGTATAGATACTTGTCAACCATACTTTGTATATCACTTGCTTGATAACGGTGTTATCTCCTCTACTGTATAAACACTGCCCCCTACCTGTATAGATACTTGTCAACCATACTTTGTATATCACTTGCTTGATAACGGTGTTATCTCCTCTACTGTATAAACAGTGCCTCCTACCTGTATAGATACTTGTCAACCATACTTTGTATATCACTTGCTTGATAACGGTGTTATCTCCTCTACTGTATAAACACTGCCTCCTACCTGTATATATACTTGTCAACCATACTTTGTATATCACTTGCTTGATAACGGTGTTATCTCCTCTACTGTATAAACACTGCCTCCTACCTGTATAGATACTTGTCAACCATACTTTGTATATCACTTGCTTGATAACGGTGTTAGAACCTACACCGAAACGTCGCTCTTGATATCATTAAAGAAGTTGTTCATCCATAAATTCGTATCCTTACTTACTACTCCAACTTCTAAATGCTTATCAAAGAAGTTGGTAGAAGTGACAAATAGTGTCAGTATGTCAGCTGAATAAGATATCTACAAAGACCACGTATCAATATACTATCACCTTTTGACTTGACTCCAAAACCTGAATACATCTTTTCCTCTTTTGTATTTGATTCGAAAACCTCATAAAACTTCGTACAAAGAGCGAAAAATTGCTTGGTGCACTAAATGTACCAGAATATCCCAGTCTCAAAGATTAACCAATGTCCTTTATACAATCAAGGAACGACTTTCTTTATACATTCTGCAGTTATTGATGGTAACTTGGACGACACACTACAAGTTACAAAAAGTTGATGGTGGTGTGACGTAACGCCAAATGCTGCAGATATTGATGGTGGATTTACGTAACGCCACATGCTGCAGATATTTATGGCGGTTTGACGTAACGCCACATGCTGCAGATATTGATGGTGGTTTGACGTAACGCCACATGCTGCAGATATTGATGGTGGTTTGACGTAAAACTACATGCTATAGTAGCGACACTTTGATGTCACGGGCCAATTTGCACATATTGTTTGAGGTTGGTGTCTTAGTGTCTGTAGCTGGGCAAGACTGAATGCAATAGGCAGGCGTTAATTTACAGGCCTACTTCACTAACAGCAGCGAACTATTATCACCTTCACTGACCAGCTGGCGCAATGGCCAAACTGTCTACCGATCAACCCAGATGGTTGATTAAAAGTTGATATCAGAGGTCACACTATAAGTATATGTAGGGGCTGTCCGAGGGAGTATTCATGCCTCGAGATGTATCTGGTGTCTCCAAGACTGCTTCTGCATCCATTCAAGACACTGGTCTCTAGGATTATACATAGGCCCCATTCTGAGATAGCTGTCCTAGTTAATGCAAGACTAAATGATAACTAGGTACGGGTCTCCGGGCTAAAACAAAGGATATATTCTAAAGAAGGGTCGCAGATATCTAGGCTCTTTTGCGTGGCCTGTTCTCTTAGATTAAACCTTGCCTCAAATATTTATGGTGTCGATGGATATTTGTAACCGACCATGTGAAATTATGGGTGTGGGGTGGATAAAATCCCCAAGAATATCAAATGGTCGGTCCCTTACACATATTTGCTGTGACGGTATGCATGCACATTACATACTTTTGTTGTGAAGGTATGCATGCACATTACATACCTTTGTTGTGAAGGTATGCATGCACATTACATACCTTTGTTGTGAAGGTATGCATGCACATAACATATTTGTGTGAAGGTATGGATGTATATAACACATATTTGTGTGAAGGAGTGCATGCACATTGCATACATTTGCTGTTAAGGTATGCATGCACATTACATACATTTGCTGTGAAGGTATGCATGCACATAACATATTTGTGTGAAGGTATGCATGTACATAACACATATTTGTGTGAAGGAGTGCATGCACATTGCATACATTTGCTGTTAAGGTATGCATGCACATTACATACATTTGGTGTGAAGGAGTGTATGTACATAAGACATATTTGTGTGAAGGTATGCATGCACATTACGGAGACGCATCTACACAGTTGTGGAATTTTCGCCAGATTATTCGATGACCGAACGTAAATCTTACTGCAACAGATTCAGTCAGGATAGATCCCCCCCAGCTGCTAACACATCACGTGACCGACAGGTTTCACAAGGATCTAGCTAACATCCTCTTATATTTCATATCTGACCTCATTTCTGGTATGTATCAAAGGACAAATTAACGAAACAAACCAAAAAAGTTTCATTTCGTCGACTTAATCCTGGTCTAATTATACGAAGTAGGTAAAGAGTAAAGTCATTTTATGTTAAAGATAGAAAAAATTATTCACGCAGCGAAATAAACCTAAATATATATACGTTGTATATGTATATTTTTGTAAAAGGTAACAAGTGAAGAAATATTTTTCAGGCACTACAAGTTAACAGGTACATTTTATTGTGTCACATCTCCTGGAGGGAACATCTGCAATGAATATATATACCAGATACGAGTAAGGTGAGATGAAATGTGTGTCTGTATGTATCTGTGTGTGTATGTGTGCGCGTGCGTGTGTGTGTTTGTATGTAACAAAGTAATATTATTCATGTAACAAGCAAAACGCAAACTATAAGGTAAAAAGAAGTGTCTAATATGTAACGGGTTCATTGTGTAGCTCCCGTCTACAGGGAACGAATACACAGTGTAAATAATACGGCCACCACGCAGCAACGTCACAGCATAAACATCCAACATAACACACATGACGTTGTTTGTCGGCTGAATCATTTTTTCAACCGAATCATTTTTTTGGGGTGAAGTATGTCGGTGTGGAATGTGTATAAACCGTATGACCATGAATCTGTTTTGGCGCGCAGACATCAAACAGACAGATGAATGTGAAAACACTGGCACAAACACTCCGGAGAGCCCCCTGTCCTGACCTGGGCCCTCTTGCACAAAACGATCCTAAAATAGCGTTAAGATGATCGTAACTCCCATACTTTAACATAGGCTTACGATAGTCTTAGAGCTAAGGTCGCTTTGTGCAAGTGGGCCCAGGTCGTCTTCTTTCATGTGACATACTTGTTTTTAATTTCAACACCTTCTGTAAAGTTGGCCAACATTCCAAGCGGTGGGATCCTGAGCCTATTTGGTTAACAAATACCGAATGCATTCATATCGATCCGCCACCGAAACAACACCAGACGATCAAGCGCATACTTCAAACATTAACCGGCTAAAAATAACGACAATGAATCGCCATGTTGTAACCTAACGGCATTCAAGGTCAATGCGATGGAAATACCACGGGCCCATTTTGAATGAAATTGTTGATTGAGGATTTTTTGTGAGATACGTGGAGTCAACTGACCCAATTTCAGCTTCGTGAGTAACATAAAGAAATAACTGACCTATTTTGGCGAAGAATAAAAGCTGGCAACACTTTTCACTACGTGACGAACCATGGGTTTTGTCACCTAGCGAAGTTCAGAAGAAGCAGCAATGGAGCTTTTCACTCCTTGTACACATGATCCAGTTATGTTTAGTCTTGTCACTGTTCACATGAACCACGGTCCGCTAAGTCACTTCCCTTGTCTCTGTTCATATACACCACAGACCTTTAAGTCACCAACTCTTGTCTCTGTTCATATACACCACAGACCTCTAAGTCACCAACTCTTGTCTCTGTTCATATACACCACAGACCTCTAAGCCACCAACCCTTGTCTCTGTTCATATACACAACAGACCTTTAAGTCACCAACTCTTGTCTCTGTTCATGTACACCACAGATCTCTAAGTCACCAACTCTTGTCTCTGTTCATATACTCTACAGATATCTAAGTCACCATCTCTTGTTTCTGTTCATATACACCACATACTTCTAAGTCACCATCCCTTGTCTCTGTTCATATATACCACAGACCTCTAAGTCACCATCCCTTGTCTCTGTTCATATACACCACAGACCTCTAAGTCACCAACCCTTGTCTCTGTTCATATACACCACAGACCTCTAAGTCACCAACCCTTGTCTCTGTTCATATACACCACATACTTCTAAGTCACCATCCCTTGTCTCTGTTCATATATACCACAGACCTCTAAGTCACCAGCCCTTGTCTCTGTTCATATATACCACAGACCTCTAAGTCACCAACCCTTGTCTCTGTTCATATACACCACAGACCTCTAAGTCACCATTCCTTGTCTCTGTTCAAATACTCTACAGATCTCTAAGTCACCAACCCTTGTCTCTGTTCATATACACCACAGACCTCTAAGTCACCATTCCTTGTCTCTGTTCAAATACTCTACAGATCTCTAAGTCACCAACCCTTGTCTCTGTTCATATACACCACATACTTCTAAGTCACCATCCCTTGTCTCTGTTCATATATACCACAGACCTCTAAGTCACCATCCCTTGTCTCTGTTCATATACACCACAGACCTCTAAGTCACCAACCCTTGTCTCTCTTCATATACACCACAGACCTCTAAGTCACCAACCCTTGTCTCTGTTCATATACACCACAGACCTCTAAGTCACCATTCCTTGTCTCTGTTCAAATACTCTACAGATCTCTAAGTCACCAACCCTTGTCTCTGTTCATGTACACTACAGGTCTCTAAGTCACCAACTCTTGTCTCTGTTCATATACTCTACAGATATCTAAGTCACCATCTCTTGTTTCTTGTTTCATATACACCACAGACCTCTAAGTCACCATCCCTTGTCTCTCTTTATATACTCTACAGATATCTAAGTCACCAACCCTTTCTCTCTTCATATACTCTACAGATATCTAAGTCACCAACCCTTGTCTCTCTTCATATACACCACATACCTCTAAGTCACCATCCCTTGTCTCTGTTGATATACACCACAGACCTCTAAGTCACCAACCCTTGTCTCTGTTCATATACACCGCAGACCTCTAAGTCACCAACCCTTGTCTCTCTTCATATACTCTACAGATATCTAAGTCACCAACCCTTGTCTCTCTTCATATACTCTACAGATATCTAAGTCACCATTCCTTGTCTCTGTTCAAATACTCTACAGACCTCTAAGTCACCAACCCTTGTCTCTGTTCATATACACCACAGACCTTTAAGTCACCAACTCTTGTCTCTGTTCATATACACTACAGACCTGTTTCGTCAGAAAATCAAGATGACGCCAGAAACGTAGTGTCTTCTCGATAAAACAGCGTGGTATTTGAAGTGAAAACAGAGACGCAATTTGGCGGGAAATGGTAGCAGTCTGTTCCAGTAACGCTGACCAATCACGTGACGGGTCATGACCTTTACATTTGCCCGTCAACATGACCGGAATGCCTGGTTCAGGATGCAGGTAGAAATGGCGGGAACACAGAGCAAACCTCGCTGTGGGTGAAAGGGTTTGTTTTGTCTGTGGACAAATCTCCATGTTTGAACGGAGCCAAGTTTGGGTCGACCATCATGAGATTCAGGGCAAATCTAAAACTGCGCCAAAGAATGTCGAGAAATTCTTGGCTCTGTCAATATTTGGTAATGTCCCTGCTGGCGCTAGCCTCGCGAAAGGCACAGTGGGTGACGACCACACTCCGACCGGCGACAAGTTGGGTCCACCCAGTACTACGCAGTCTCGCTCTTCGCTTGTCAGTAAGCAGGATCTGAAATTTAAACGTATTTTCTGTTGTCAACAGTTTTAAGGTCTGTATATATTAAAAGAATATTACGTTTGACGTCATACACTGATGGTTATTATATGAACACATGTGGGATAAATAGCACATGGCGTGCGCACAGGGATGGTAAACATGATAATGATATGGTTGGTGGTAATAATGAGAGACACGGTTGATGGTAATAATGAGAGAGACATAGTTGATAGTAATATAGAGAGACGCGGTTGATGGTAATAATGAGAGAGACATAGTTGATGGTAATATAGAGAGACACGGTTGTTGGTAATAATGAGAGACATGGTTGATGGTAATATAGAGAGACATGGTTGATGGTAATAAAGAGAGACATGGTTGATAGTAATAATGAGAGAGACATAGTTGATGGTATTAAAGAGAGACACGGTTGATGGTAATATAGAGGGACACGGCTGTTGGTAATAATGAGAGACATGGTTGATGGTAATATAGAGATACATGCATGTTTGGTGGTAAGGTGATACGCGGTCGATAGAAAGTTGTGACGTGGCCGACAGTAAGGTTAGAAGTGGTTGATTGTGAGGGAAACGTTGTTGATAATAAGGGGAGACGTGGTTGATGGTATATGGAGACGTAGTTGATTGTAAGGGGAGACGAGATTGAGTGTAAGGGGAGACGCGGTTGATGTTAAAGGGGACGCAGTAAATGTTACGGGGAGACGTGGTTGAGTGTAAGGAGAGGCGCGGGGTTGATGTTAAGGGGAGACGCGGTTGATGTTAAGGGGAGACGTGGTTGATGTTAAGGGTAGACGTGGTTGATGTTAAGGGTAGACGTGGTTAATGTTAAGGCGAGACGTGGTTGATGTTGAGGGAAGAAAGGGTTAATGTTAAGGAGAGACGCGGTTGATGTTAAGGGGAGACGTGGGTGATGGTAAGGCGAGACGTGGTTGATGTTAAGGGGAGACGTGGTTAATGTTAAGGCGAGACACGGTTGATGTTAAGGGGAGACGCTGTTAATGTTAAGGGAAGACGTGGTTAATGTTAAGGGGAGACGCGGTTAATGTTAAGGGTAGACGTGGTTGTAGTTAAGGGGAGACATGGTTGGTGTTAAGGCGAGACGTGGTTGATGTTAAGGCGAGACGTGGTTGGTGTTTAGGGTAGGCGTGGTTGATGTTAAGGGTAGACGTGGTTGATGTTAAGGGGAGACATGGTTGGTGTTAAGGCGAGACGTGGTTGATGTTAAGGCGAGACGTGGTTGGTGTTAAGGGTAGGCGTGGTTGATGTTAAGGGTAGACATGGTTGATGTTAAGGGGAGACATGGTTGGTGTTAAGGCGAGACGTGGTTGATGTTAAGGGGAGACGTGGTTGGTGTTAAGGCGAGACGTGATTGATGTTAAGGGTAGACATGGTTGGTGTTAAGGGGAGACTTGGTTGGTGTTAACGGGAGACATTGTTATGTTAAGGGGAGACGTTGTTGATGTTAAGGCGAGACGTGGTTGATGTTAAGGCGACACGGTTGATGTTAAGGCGAGACACGGTTGATGGTAAGGGGAGACGCGGTTGATGGTAAGGGGAGACACGGTTGATGGTAAGGGGAGACGTTGTTGATGTTAAGGCGAGACGTGGTTGATGTTAAGGCGAGACACGGTTGATGTTAAGGCGAGACACGGTTGATGATAAGGGGAGACGCGGTTGATGGTAAGGGGAGACACGGTTGATGGTAAGGGGAGACGCGGTTGATGGTAAGGGGAGACACGGTTGATGGTAAGGGGAGACACGGTTGATGGTAAGGGGAGACGCGGTTGATGGTAAGGGGAGACACGGTTGATGGTAAGGGGAGACACGGTTGATGGGAAGGGGAGACACGGTTGATGGTAAGGGGAGACGCGGTTGATGGTAAGGGGAGACACGGTTGATGGTAAGGGGAGACGCGGTTGATGTTAAGGGGAGACGTGGTTGATGTTAAGGGGAGACGCGGTTGATGGTAAGGGGAGACACGGTTGATGGTAAGGGGAGACACGGTTGATGGGAAGGGGAGACACGGTTGATGGTAAGGCGAGACGCGGTTGATGTTGAGACGAGACACGGTTGATGGTAATGGTAGACGTTGTTGATTGTGAGGGATTTTGTTTGGGGTGGCTACCTTTCAGCTACAGCCTAGGGAGAAACCAGATACCTCTTTTAAAATTAAAACTATGAGCCTTAATAATATCTATGTTGCCTTTTACGCCCAATGGAATCTTTTCGGCGGATAATCCAAACTGATTCTCTGTGTTGACGTTTCCTATGTATGGAGAGGAAGGACAAGGTTGATGGTTAGGAGAGGTGTGACGCGTAGGGTGATAAGGTATGTCCATACATGACATGGCAGTTATAATTTAAGTTACTCGCCTTGAATTGTGATACTCCTTTAATCTAACATCATATCCTACAATCAAGTGGGACTCACGTTATGCGTATTACGCGTAACAGAAGAATTCACGCGATGCCATTTTTAGTATGAAATCTAGTATGACCTCACGAACAGTGAATGAGGCGCGTTATGCGAAAATACACAACCGCTTGCTTCAAGTTTTTCTCGTCTTGGCAGTATTTGAAGTTATGGAGACGAAGCCCTGATTCTCAGCAAAGCGGCGGAAGCAAGAAACCCTAGTTGCGTCATGTTAATAAACTACACACTCAGCATAATGAACTGTGCGTGAGATATTTGTCACCCGGTACCCTCCCGGTAAACATTCTGATCAACGAGTTATCCCTCTGCCCGTACAGACTGATCAACTAGTTATCCGCCACCCCCCGTACACATTGATCAACGAGTTATCCGCCAACCCCCGTACACACTGATCAACTAGTTATCTCTCCCCTATGTACGCTGATCAACGAGTTATCCCTGCCCCCGCAGACACTGATCAACGAGTTACCCCCCCTGTACACTCTGATCAACGAGTTACCTCTCCCCTGTACGCTCTGATCAACGAGTTACCTCTCCCCTGTACGCTCTGATCAACGATCGCGAGTTACCTCTCCCCTGTACACTCTAATCAACTAGTTACCTCTCCCCTGTACACACTGATCAACTAGTTACCTCTTCCCTGTACACTCTGATCAACGAGTTACCTCTCCCCTGTACACTCTGATCAACGATCGCGAGTTACCTCTCCCCTGTACACTCTAATCAACTAGTTACCTCTCCCCTGTACACACTGATCAACTAGTTACCTCTTCCCTGTACACTCTGATCAACGAGTTACCTCTCCCCTGTACACTCTGATCAACGAGTTACCTCTTCCCTGTACACTCTGATCAACGAGTTACCTCTCCCCTGTACACTCTGATCAACTAGTTACCTCTCCCCTGTACACACTGATCAACTAGTTACCTCTTCCCTGTACACTCTGATCAAAGAGTTACCTCTCCCCTGTACACTCTGATCAACGAGTTACCTCCCCTGTACGCTCTGATCAAAGAGTTACCTCTCCCCTGTACACTCTGATCAACGAGTTACCTCTCCCTTGTACACTCTGATCAACGAGTTACCTCTCCCCTGTACACTCTGATCGAAGAGTTACCTCTCCCCTGTACACTCTGATCAAAGAGTCACCTCTCCCCTGTACACTCTGATCAACGAGTTACCTCTCCCCTGTACACTCTGATCAAAGAGTTACCTCTTCCCTGTACACTCTGATCAACTAGTTACCTCTTCCCTGTACACTCTCATCAACTAGTTACCTCTCCCCTGTACACTCTGATCAACGAGTTACCTCTCCCCTGTACACTCTGATCAACGAGTTACCTCTCCCCTGTACACACTGATCAACGAGTTACCTCTCCCCTGTACACTCTGATCAAAGAGTTACCTCTCCCCTGTACACTCTGATCAAAGAGTCACCTCTCCCCTGTACACACTGATCAACGAGTTACCTCTTCCCTGTACACACTGATCAACGAGTTACCTCTTCCCTGTACACTCTGATCAAAGAGTCACCTCTCCCCTGTACACTCTGATCAACTAGTTACCTCTCCCCTGTACACTCTGATCAACGAGTTACCTCTCCCCTGTACACTCTGATCAAAGAGTTACCTCTCCCCTGTACACTCTGATCAAAGAGTCACCTCTCCCCTGTACACACTGATCAACGAGTTACCTCTTCCCTGTACACACTGATCAACGAGTTACCTCTTCCCTGTACACTCTGATCAAAGAGTCACCTCTCCCCTGTACACTCTGATCAACTAGTTACCTCTCCCCTGTACACACTGATCAACGTGTTACCTCCCCTGTACACTCTGATCAACGTGTTACCTCTCCCCTGTACACTCTGATCAAAGAGTTACCTCCCCTGTACACACTGATCAAAGAGTTACCTCTTCCCTGTACACTCTGATCAAAGAGTCACCTCTACCCTGTACACTCTGATCAACTAGTTACCTCTCCCCTGTACACACTGATCAACGTGTTACCTCCCCTGTACACTCTGATCAACGTGTTACCTCTCCCCTGTACACTCTGATCAAAGAGTTACCTCTCCCCTGTACACTCTGATCAAAGAGTTACCTCTCCCCTGTACACTCTGATCAAAGAGTTACCTCTCCCCTGTACACTCTGATCAAAGAGTTACCTCTCCCCTGTACACTCTGATCAACGAGTTACCTCTCCCCTGTACACACTGATCAAAGAGTCACCCCTCCCCTGTACACACTGATCAAAGAGTTACCTCTCTCCTGTACACTCTGATCAAAGAGTTACCTCTCCCCTGTACACACTGATCAACGTGTTACCTCTCCCCTGTACACTCTGATCAAAGAGTTACCTCTCCCCTGTACACTCTGATCAACTAGTTACCTCTCCCCTGTACACACTGATCAACGTGTTACCTCTTCCCTGTACACTCTGATCAAAGAGTTACCTCTCCCCTGTACACTCTGATCAACCAGTTACCTCTCCCCTGTACACTCTGATCAAAGAGTTACCTCTCCCCTGTACACTCTGATCAACTAGTTACCTCTCCCCTGTACACTCTGATCAACGAGTTACCTCTCTCCCCTGTACACTCTGATCAACTAGTTCTCTCTCCCCTGTACACTCTGATCAACGAGTTACCTCTCCCCTGTACACTCTGATCAACCAGTTACCTCACCCCTGTACACTCTGATCAACGAGTTACCTCTCCCCTGTACACTCTGATCAACGAGTTACCTCTCCCCTGTACACTCTGATCAAAGAGTTACCTCTCCCCTGTACACTCTGATCAACGAGTTACCTCTCCCCTGTACACTCTGATCAACGAGTTACCTCTCCCCTGTAAACTCTGATCAAAGAGTTACCTCTCCCCTGTACACTCTGATCAACGAGTTACCTCTCCCCTGTACACTCTGATCAAAGAGTTACCTCTCCCCTGTACACTCTGATCAAAGAGTTACCTCTCCCCTGTACACTCTGATCAAAGAGTTACCTCTCCCCTGTACACTCTGATCAACGAGTTACCTCTCCCCTGTACACTCTGATCAAAGAGTTACCTCTCCCCTGTACACTCTGATCAAAGAGTTACCTCTCCCCTGTACACTCTGATCAAAGAGTTACCTCTCCCCTGTACACTCTGATCAACGAGTTACCTCTCCCCTGTACACACTGATCAAAGAGTCACCCCTCCCCTGTACACACTGATCAAAGAGTTACCTCTCTCCTGTACACTCTGATCAATAGAGTTACCTCTCCCCTGTACACACTGATCAACGTGTTACCTCTCCCCTGTACACTCTGATCAAAGAGTTACCTCTCCCCTGTACACTCTGATCAACTAGTTACCTCTCCCCTGTACACACTGATCAACGTGTTACCTCTTCCCTGTACACTCTGATCAAAGAGTTACCTCTCCCCTGTACACTCTGAACAACTAGTTACCTCTCCCCTGTACACTCTGATCAAAGAGTTACCTCTCCCCTGTACACTCTGATCAACGAGTCACCCCTCCCCTGTACACACTGATCAAAGAGTCACCCCTCCCCTGTACACACTGATCAAAGAGTTACCTCTCTCCTGTACACTCTGATCAACTGGTTACCTCTCCCCTGTACACTCTGATCAACCAGTTACCTCTCCCCTGTACACTCTGATCAACGAGTTACCTCTCCCCTGTACACTCTGATCAACTAGTTACCTCTCCCCTGTACACTCTGATCAACGAGTTACCTCTCTCCCCTGTACACTCTGATCAACTAGTTCTCTCTCCCCTGTACACTCTGATCAACTAGTTACCTCTCCCCTGTACACTCTGATCAACCAGTTACCTCACCCCTGTACACTCTGATCAACGAGTTACCTCTCCCCTGTACACTCTGATCAACTAGTTACCTCTCCCCTGTACACTCTGATCAACGTGTTACCTCTCCCCTGTACACACTGATCAAAGAGTTACCTCCCCTGTACACTCTGATCAAAGAGTTACCTCTCCCCTGTACACTCTGATCAAAGAGTTACCTCTCCCCTGTACACTCTGATCAACCAGTTACCTCTCCCCTGTACACTCTGATCAAAGAGTTACCTCTCCCCTGTACACTCTGATCAACGAGTTACCTCTTCCCTGTACACTCTGATCAAAGAGTCACCTCTCCCCTGTACACTCTGATCAACGTGTTACCTCTCCCCTGTACACTCTGATCAACGAGTTACCTCTCCCCTGTACACTCTGATCAAAGAGTTACCTCTCCCCTGTACACTCTGATCAACGAGTTACCTCTCCCCTGTACACTCTGATCAACGTGTTACCTCTCCCCTGTACACTCTGATCAAAGAGTCACCTCTCCCCTGTACACTCTGATCAACTAGTTACCTCTCCCCTGTACACTCTGATCAACGAGTTACCTCTCCCCTGTACACACTGATCAACGTGTTACCTCTTCCCTGTACACTCTGATCAAAGAGTTACCTCTCCCCTGTACACTCTGATCAACGTGTTACCTCTCCCCTGTACACTCTGATCAACGTGTTACCTCTCCCCTGTACACTCTGATCAACGAGTTACCTCTCCCCTGTACACTCTGATCAACGTGTTACCTCTCCCCTGTACACTCTGATCAACCAGTTACCTCTCCCCTGTACACTCTGATCAACCAGTTACCTCTCCCCTGTACACTCTGATCAACCAGTTACCTCTCCCCTGTACACTCTGATCAACGAGTTACCTCTCCCCTGTACACTCTGATCAAAGAGTCACCTCTCCCCTGTACACTCTGATCAAAGAGTTACCTCTCCCCTGTACACTCTGATCAAAGAGTTACCTTTACCCTGTACACTCTGATCAACGAGTTACCTCTCCCCTGTACACTCTGATCAAAGAGTCACCTCTCCCCTGTACACACTGATCAACTAGTTACCTCTTCCCTGTACACTCTGATCAAAGAGTCACCTCTCCCCTGTACTCTCTGATCAACGAGTTACCTCTCCCCTGTACACTCTGATCAACTAGTTACCTCTCCCCTGTACACTCTGATCAAAGAGTTACCTCTCCCCTGTACACACTGATCAACGAGTTACCTCTCCCCTGTACACTCTGATCAACGAGTTACCTCTTCCCTGTACACACTGATCAACGAGTTACCTCTCCCCTGTACACTCTGATCAAAGAGTTACCTCTCCCCTGTACACTCTGATCAAAGAGTTACCTTTACCCTGTACACTCTGATCAACCAGTTACCTCTCCCCTGTACACTCTGATCAAAGAGTTACCTCTCCCCTGTACACTCTGATCAAAGAGTTACCTTTACCCTGTACACTCTGATCAACGAGTTACCTTTACCCTGTACACTCTGATCAACCAGTTACCTCTCCCCTGTACACTCTGATCAAAGAGTTACCTCTCCCCTGTACACTCTGATCAACCAGTTACCTCTCCCCTGTACACTCTGATCAACGTGTTACCTCTCCCCTGTACACTCTGATCAACTAGTTACCTCTCCCCTGTACACTCTGATCAACTAGTTACCTCTCCCCTGTACACTCTGATCAAAGAGTTACCTCTCCCCTGTACACTCTGATCAACCAGTTACCTCTCCCCTGTACACTCTGATCAACGTGTTACCTCTCCCCTGTACACTCTGATCAACGAGTTACCTCTCCCCTGTACACTCTGATCAACGAGTTACCTCTCCCCTGTACACTCTGATCAACGTGTTACCTCTCCCCTGTACACTCTGATCAACTAGTTACCTCTCCCCTGTACACTCTGATGAACTAGTTACCTCTCCCCTGTACACTCTGATCAAAGAGTTACCTCTCCCCTGTACACTCTGATCAACCAGTTACCTCTCCCCTGTACACTCTGATCAACGTGTTACCTCTCCCCTGTACACTCTGATCAACGAGTTACCTCTCCCCTGTACACTCTGATCAACGAGTTACCTCTCCCCTGTACACTCTGATCAACGAGTTACCTCCCCTGTACACTCTGATCAAAGAGTTACCTCTCCCCTGTACACTCTGATCAACGAGTTACCTCTCCCCTGTACACTCTGATCAACCAGTTACCTCTCCCCTGTACACTCTGATCAACGTGTTACCTCTCCCCTGTACACTCTGATCAACTAGTTACCTCTCCCCTGTACACTCTGATCAACTAGTTACCTCTCCCCTGTACACTCTGATCAAAGAGTTACCTCTCCCCTGTACACTCTGATCAACCAGTTACCTCTCCCCTGTACACTCTGATCAACGTGTTACCTCTCCCCTGTACACTCTGATCAACGAGTTACCTCTCCCCTGTACACTCTGATCAACGAGTTACCTCTCCCCTGTACACTCTGATCAACGAGTTACCTCCCCTGTACACTCTGATCAAAGAGTTACCTCTCCCCTGTACACTCTGATCAACGAGTTACCTCTCCCCTGTACACTCTGATCAACCAGTTACCTCTCCCCTGTACACTCTGATCAACCAGTTACCTCTCCCCTGTACACTCTGATCAACCAGTTACCTCTTCCCTGTACACACTGATCAACGAGTTACCTCTCCCCTGTACACTCTGATCAACCAGTTACCTCTTCCCTGTACACACTGATCAACGAGTTACCTCTTCCCTGTACACTCTGATCAAAGAGTTACCTCTCCCCTGTACACTCTGATCAAAGAGTTACCTCTCCCCTGTACACTCTGATCAACCAGTTACCTCTTCCCTGTACACTCTGATCAACGAGTTACCTCTTCCCTGTACACTCTGATCAAAGAGTTACCTCTCCCCTGTACACTCTGATCAACGAGTTACCTCTCCCCTGTACACTCTGATCAACGTGTTACCTCCCCTGTACACTCTGATCAAAGAGTTACCTCCCCTGTACACTCTGATCAAAGAGTTACCTCTCCCCTGTACACTCTGATCAACGAGTTACCTCTCTCCCCTGTACACTCTGATAAAAGAGTTACCTCTCCCCTGTTAACACTAAGCAGAACGTCCCCCCACGCTCTTCATTCATTTAACAGGGTACGTGGTCGGAGCTTTCTTATTTATCGTTGAAAATTCCCATATTTCACGGACTCGTTTTGATATCCATCAACCGGTGTTGACATGTATCGAAATTTCTCCATGTGCAATAGAAATGAAACCCTGAAGTGGGTGATTATAGTTCCTGCACACCATAACCTTTAGACAATTCTATGGATACTTTGATCACAATGGATACTAACAATCACAATGGATACTAACAATCCTTTATTCATAGAATCGCATCCCTCAAGTTTACACTGTCAAACTTACACATCTCTCTGTTCAATTCACACAGTTCAGATAACCAGAGGACCATATACACCATATGGTCTGTGATTTGACGCGAGTCTCGGTGATAAAGGGGTCGAATGAAAAGGTTTACGAGCACACAGCCGCCAGCCTCTAAACGCGAAGTTTTACACTGTGTCCGCACAGCTTGCAAGCGGTTCGTGACCTCCAGGGTGAATAACCCTGATGGTAACATAAGCTAGTCAAATATCATTCCACTATTATCATATACTATTTGCTTTATCAACAACATCACAACTATACGGCTTGAAGTTCGTTGTTTTGTTAATCGTGTACGTTTGTTTTTCACAAGTTCGCGTGACGTTGGTTGTTTTGTTAAAGCCCTGAACTTTTGTATTTCACAACTTTATGACTTAACGTTGGTTGTACTACTACTACTACTACTACTACTACTACTACTACTACTACTACTACTTCTACTACTACTACTACGACAACGACGACGATGACGACGACTACTACTACTTCGACTACTTCAACTACTACTACTACTACTACTACTACTACTACTACTACCACCACTACGACTACTACTACTACGACGACGACGACGGTGACGACGACTACTACTACTTCGACTTCTTCGACTACTACTACGACGACGACGACGATGACGACGACTACTACTACTTCGACTACTTCGACTACTACTACTACTTCTACTACTACTTCTACTACTACTACTACTACTACTACTACTACTACTACTACTACTACCACTACTACCACTACTACTACTACTACTACGACGACGACGACGATGACGACGACTACTACTACTTCGACTTCTTCGACTACTACTACGACGGCGACGACGATGACGACGACTACTACAACTTCGACTACTTCGACTACTACTACTACTACTTCTACTACTACTTCTACTACTACTACTACTACTACTACTACTACCACCACTACGACTACTACTACTACGACGACGACGACGGTGACGACGACTACTACTACTTCGACTTCTTCGACTACTACTACGACGACGACGACGATGACGACGACTACTACTACTTCGACTACTTCGACTACTTCGACTACTTCGACTACTACTACTACTTCTACTACTACTTCTACTACTACTACTACTACTACTACTACTACTACCACTACTACCACTACTACTACTACTACTACGACGACGACGACGATGACGACGACTACTACTACTTCGACTTCTTCGACTACTACTACGACGGCGACGACGATGACGACGACTACTACAACTTCGACTACTTCGACTACTACTACTACTACTTCTACTACTACTTCTACTACTACTACTACTACTACCACTACTACTACTACTTAGTTTAGGATTGTATTTAACAGCTAAACGTGTTCAGGGTCTGAATGTTGGAAAGACCCGAATGCCCACCTAGATACGTTTACCGTCATTGCGGGTAATTTTTTTAATTTACCAGGCGCTTTCTATGGGTCTTTTAGCAATTGATGGGGATACAGAAGTATGGGTCAATCAGGTATGCATTGTCAGCATTCGTGTTGGCATGAGGGGAATACTAGGAATCACACAACACCACTTTTATGAACACAACACTGTTAAATCTGGAGGATTCGCATGCACTTGCAACCTCTTGGCGTGTAATCCTTTACGCTACTACCGGGGCGGTGGTTAAAGCGTTCGCTCGTCACGCCGAAGACCCGGGTTCGATTCCCGACATGGGTACAATGTGTGAAGCCCATTTCTGGTGTTCCCCGCCGTGATATTGCTGGAATGTTGCTAAAAGCGGCGTCAAACCATACTCACTCACTCACTCACTCACTCACTACCTGTGCTGTGGAGACTGTTGTTACAGATGGCGCCATGATGAACCTAGCCTGACATATTTGTGCAACTTTTCATGCTGATATTGTTCGTTGTAAGTACTGGCCTGTGAATCTGGTTTTGCACTTCTAACTTTAATATGTAATATACATCTCATCCATATTTGACTTATTGCCTAATGATATGCTCTTTATATGTTAAACTTTAAACATGTTTAAACGTGTTAACATTCTAAACATTATACAACGTATTTAAATTCTAAACATGTTTAGATTATAGGGATGTGGTTAGGTGGTGTTTGGGCTGTGAGACGATAGCTTATTTCATGTGTTTTTCAAACGTGTTCATATAAAAAGTTGTGACGTGGCCGACAGTAAGGTTAGAAGTGGTTGATTGTGAGGGAAACGTTGTTGATAATAAGGGGAGACGTGGTTGATGGTATATGGAGACGTAGTTGATTGTAAGGGGAGACGTGGTTGATGGTATATGGAGACGTAGTTGATTGTAAGGGGAGACGCAGTGAATGTTACGGGGAGACGCGGTTGAGTGTAAAGAGAGGCGCGGGGTTGATGTTAAGGGGAGACGCGGTTGATGTTAAGGGAAGACGTGGTTGATGTTAAGGGTAGACGTGGTTGATGTTAAGGGTAGACGTGGTTGATGTTAAGGCGAGACGTGGTTGATGTTAAGGGAAGAAAGGGTTAAAGTAAAGGAGAGACGCGGTTGATGTTAATGGGAGACGTGGTTGATGGTAAGGCGAGACGTGGTTGATGTTAAGGGGAGACGTGGTTGATGTTAAGGGGAGACGCGGTTAATGTTAAGGGCAGACGTGGTTGATGTTAAGGGTAGACGTGGTTGATGTTAAGGCGAGACGTGGTTGATGTTAAGGGAAGACGTGGTTAATGTTAATGTCGGATTAACGGGACTAAATAGCACTGAATCAATCGGTTCCCATCATTTGTGTCGGATAAAGCCGAGTGTCGGATTAACGAGTGTCGGATTAACGAGACTTGACTGTATATAGAGCACATCAAATTTGTATTTGGATTTAAACAGATTCCTAAACATGTTTAGATCTAAACGTGTCTTGTATGTGTTTACACGTTAAATACATTTTTTACAGTGTACCAACTATCCAACCACAACATAATAATACTCGATTTATCCAGTTGTATCACAACGCCCTGCCTATGAAAGGATCTCTACAGTCAGTCCTCAAAGGTCAACATCTGTTCATTTTGAACACTGTATCATAAAGCCATCGGAAATAAGTATACTGTAATTTATAACCGCTCATACTTTAGACTACATGGTCACAATCGTTTGATGTTGAACATTTCCTGGCAGGCAAATCACCAGAACAGGTGTTATATGCATTGTAGGGCACATATCGACGAGTTATGACGTGAAGGCTTCAGTGAGGGAGTGAGTGATACCACATCACACACACGCACACGCTCATACACACGCACACGCACACAAACGCACTCGGACAGGCACACGCTCACACGCCCTTTAAACGCACATGCGCACATACACACACGTACACGTACACAAACGCACACGCGCACACTAACACATGCACACACACAAACGAGGGTCACGTGCGTTGTGTGTGTTTCATATATTTAGCCAATTCAAGAAGTCCATATCAAATCAAAGATAAAATTGCATGACAACTTTGCTGAAATTGGTAAAACACAAGAAAGTAGTGTAGTTCAACATGTTGGGAATAGACTGATAACTCTTTCCAAATGGAGACATCAGGAGTACCAAAATACCAGTTGTCAAGGAAACGCGTGAACGAGTCAGGTGTAATGCCGTTTCAGTAATATTGCGGTGTGTAAGCAGAAATAAAGAACACAGCGAACACGGGCACCAACTGACGATCAGAATCGGGGAAATCTCGGATTTGACAACACAACTAACGGATCCTGGCATGCCTAAGGGGCGCAACTTGGAATTGACGTCTCAACCACAGGCCCACCTGTGTCATAACTCTTGGTAGTGAAATTCAATCATCGGATTTTAACATTAACACTCATTGCATAAAGTTTGCTCAACAATAAATCGAATTTAAAACCAGCTGTGTTTTAATTTGTAGCTGATATTAAACTCATTTAATATTTTCATTACTTCTTGTAACTGCCCGATATAAGCCATACAAGTCATTCACGTGGCCTCAGTAGAAACTGGAACACTTTGCGGCCACCATCGCTCGTCTTCATAGGTAAGGGGAGATAATCATACCAACACTAATCATTTAGCGCCAAAGAGCTCGTGTACGGTGAGCCGAAATGGGGACAAAGATGTAATATCAGCTTTTTGTTTTATTTATTTTGCTTTTAATACTATGTTTGAGGTTCACCCGTTCCTTCATTGCAATTACGTGACTTCAAGTGTCTCCCGATTATTGTAGCAACTCGTTCATCATATTTTCACTACTGCTACAACTGCCACTGCTACTGCTGCAACTGCTACCACTACTACTACGATTACTACTACTACTACTGCTACTGTTACTACTACTACTGCTACTACTACTACTACTACTACTACTACTACTACTACTACTACTACTGCTGCTACTACGAC